>NC_139221.1:266588523-266943523 GCF_055691185.1 Crinia signifera
ATCCTTTTCTAGTATGCCAATTTTCACAAAAGTTCCTTTTATTCTTGATAAGTAACTTATGTAGTGAGCTATGTTAGAAAATAATAGAAGACTATTATGATTTGCTGAGTATTTAGAGAACACTACACTTTTGGAATCTGAATAAAAATTGATTAGATTTTAGTAATTGCTGCCAAATACTGTAAAATCAAGGAAAGTTTCATCATTTAGAGTTGACGATTGTAAGATTTTGTGCAGTGTTTACAACGAAACTGTCTCCCACCTGTGGGAGTAACATGGCAGTAACACTGCACTTTGGCTGACTCAGACATCAAACATTTATTATATTTAAAGCACAGGCTTAATTTTTACTTGATTTGCTTAATTAGCCATGTTAAAACTGGATAAACAAACATTGTGACATTTTTATTTAATCACTGTAAGTTTCTAGCTGTAAAATCATTTTGGTAATTAAGTCCTGGCTGGTTTCGATTGTGAGGTATTTTGTTATCAAAGCATACTTTTGTTTGGGAGGGAAAACTCATTTTTTTCCTCAACACTAATGGAATGCACTGGAGAGCGGATGGCGGATTTGGCAGGCACATAACATGATACAATCATATGATTTGTTAAATTCAACCGTAGAATATAAAGCAGTGGTCTCATTAATTACTTGATGATCTTGTTTTCCCATGACTACGTGAAATTTGCAATGTAGAATATGGCAGACACTACAAAAGTAATTAATTTATCCTCTGCTGTAAAAGTTCTATAAATATTCTGATATTAAGGCAATCATGATACTGCACTTTAGTAACGTTAATTATTTTTTTTGTTTAGATAATGTATATATATATATATATATATATATAATTATATATATATTATATTATATCATTGCAGTTTATATATTTGTAAGTTTAAGGAAATTTGCAAAATGCTAACATTTGATATTTGTCATTTAGACAAATCCACATTACAGTGAAAATTATATATTGCAATTAGAGGTATATGTATATTCTTCGTATATACTTTCTCTTATTATTTCTCTTCAACAGAATGTCCCAATTACATGTATTATTCATTTTCAGAATATTTCATTTCTAAAGATCATTTTTTCAATGTGTTCATTTCAGATACAGATATCAACAATTGAAAGAGCAGGAAAATATAAATGAATTTGACCACATGGGTTGTATTTACCGAAAACGGCTTTTCAAAGCAACTCATTGTCACCGTTTTAACCAAGAAATTTAAAACATCAATAATATTACATACTGTATTTTGCATTATCCCCGATAAGCCTCGGCACTCTGTATATTTAATGACTTTGCTTTGTATTTTTGTATTTTTAATGTTCATTACTTATTATTTATTTTGGTCTTTGTGTTTTTCTTCAAGATTTATAAATCTTGAAGAAAAACACAAAGACCAAAATAAATAATAAGTAATTAACATTAAAAATACAAAAATACAAAGCAAACTCAATAAATATACAGAGTCCCGGACTCGGAAATACACAGCGATGATTGGCCCGGACAGCCCACGTGGTGAATGATACGTTACGTAACGTTACGTAAGACGCCACCCATGTGACCAGAAATAGGGCAGAGCGGGCGGAAGATCCCGCAAGATGGGGAAAGACGCAAGAAGCGTCGGATTGTTTCATACTATAAACACATGATAAGAAAGACGCGATCTGGTTGGCGGAACGAAATGAATAAATAAAGCCCCAAGGAGGGCAATCGGTTGGTCTTGAAAAAGCCTTAATTAGGTGAAACATGTGTCGAACTCTCAGAGCCCACCCTCAAGCTGCATGTTATGATATAAAATGTATTATATATGACATAGGGAGTTTGTGTGTATAGGAGGGGAAAATCGCTACTGTTCGCCCAATAGGAGGAAACTATCTGTAGCTCCTCAATCCAGCAATACATCCTGAATCAAGCCAGACATACTGTGACTGACCCGATAGAGGCACATATAGGAGGAAACAGTATAGCTCCTCAATTCAGAATATATCTTGAATGAAGTCATATATACTGTTGCCGACCTAATACAGGCACACATAGGAATAAACCATTACTGCAAGTCCACCACTAGGAACTTATTGTCAGGAGCCAGGTTTTATGGTTCAATCTGTTTTGTTTCTTTTTGGCTTTTTGACTCACTGGTGGCCTCCAGTGGTAGGTCTGTTGCCATTACAGCCCTGTGTTCTTTGAGCTATTATTCACAGGCTGTGAGGTATTAGCTCGTTAATCAGGAGCCTGGAGATCCACCAGCTGTTTCAATCACCTGAGGCCTTTATAAGCCATGCTCTCCTGGGGATCTTTGCCAGTGATAGCTTCCTGTTAACCTATGTTTAGTTCCTGCTTCCTGTGGAGAGAACTCTCTGTCAGCTCTCAGCTTCGCTACCTGGTTCCCTGTTCCGTCTGCTGTTTGGATCTCAGGATTTATCCTCTGCAGCTCATTGCTCACTGTAGCATCAGCCTGTATACCCGGACCCCAGAGCTTTCTGGTTCCTGCTGTTTTCCTTTGGAAATTCCAGTGCTCTCCTGGTTTCCTGCTTCCAAGTCTGCTTGGTGTGTCATCCAGTCCTGGGCCAGAGCCTGCGCCTGATCCACTTCCCTCTTCTCCCTGTGGGTCACGTAAGTGCTCCTTTGGAGCCCGGTGGTTCTATCTTTTATTATTCATTTGCCCACCGTGGCTGTTTCCCGCTGTGGGTCTGTCGTTATTCCTTTGTGTCATTTTTCCAGCTGTTCCTCCTGTTTTGTTATTGTCTGTCACCCTAGCTTCCATCAGGCAGGGGTGTTTCCCTTTCCATCTGCAACCGGTTTTGGGGAATCACTTGCCTTGGTGTGCCCCTGTTCCGAGATTCCCTATTGTATCTCTTGTGTCTGCGACTGGGTCGCAACTCCCGTCCTTGGCCTGGTGCCGGTAGTCAGGGGTCTTTTTCCAGCTAGGTCCTTTAGCCAGATCATCCTTTTGAGCTACCCCCTGGCGATTGCTCACCCCTTGTCATTACCTAACACCTGGCTGCATCGGGGTCAGAGCCGGCCTAACTGGCTCTGTTGAACGCGGCGGCTACAGGCGAAGCCTAGCACTTGCAGGGGTATTCCATCTGCCCGGGGGACTCAACAGAGTCAGTGTAGGTTTCGCTGTGGCCGTTCTAAACAGCGGTCCCAGCTGCGGGCTCACGCCTGACTTTTTTCCTCCTGCCAGCTGTCGTATCACCCAGAGCCCAGGCGAAAACCATAACACTTATAGCAGAGCTCCGACTGCCGGTCCAGGCAGAAGATCTCTACACCGGTGTATATTTAAAAACTGACCAGTATAATGGCAACCTAAATAATACAAACAAAAGCCTGAAAATCAATCATTGTGTATGATAACAAGAGGGCACAGTATAAATCAATAAATATCAAATAAAATCATAGTGATTCAGAACATGTCTGTAAATAGGGTATATACAGTGTGGCCGACCTGATACAGGCATATAGAGGAATAACCATTACTGCAGGTCCGTTACCAGGAATTTACATCAGAGCTCCGACTGCCGGTCCAGGCAGGGGATCTGTGCACTGGTATACATTTAAAAGCTGACCATTATAACACTGAATGGCAACCTAAAGAATATAAATAAAAGCCTGATATACAGTATGTGAGAAAATATTAAAATATAACTCACAAGTGTGACACACTACAACTGCAGTTTCGGGACTCCAATAACGGGTCCAATAAGAGGGTTCCCTGTACAAATAAACATCATTACGTATGAGACTACAAACCAATCATTGTGCATGATAATAGAGGGCACAGTATAAATAAATAAAACATCAAATAAAATCATAGTGCATATCAAAGGATACCAGACTGGGCCGAAAGCCAATAAATGGCAACAATATAAGGTACTTGTGTAGTTTCACGAGCCCGCAGCGTGGGCAAGCGAAGCGAGCCCCGCAAGGGGACTCAGACGCACGGCGCCATACTGGCGCCGTGAAACTACACAAGTACCCAATATAAATAAACAGACCCAGCAAATCCCTTGAGAAATACATAACCAAATACAGTGCAGCAAGAGAGGAGCTCTGATTTTTAAACTATTACTTACACTCTTTCTCATTCTTTGTATGAGCACCATGTCTAAAAAAAATTATATGTGATTTTAACTCTTTATTTCACCTAGCACCAACTATCCCCCTTTTGCTTATATATAAAGGAAACAAACACAACAAAGGGGTATTAATAATATAAACATTTATTAAGTTAAACTTTATTGACTTATCAGTAAAAATTAAAAACCAAAAAGCTTCAATATAAACATTTATGTGTGCATTCATTCAGCGTAACTACTTTTTGCGCAACTCTCTGTGCTCTCCTTTTCCTGTGTATGACTACAGTTGCCATGAATAGCACCCCCGCAGAGATAATAATATAGCGGAAAATACAGGTTCAAATCATAAGTGACCACATTTAGAGTGTGCAGACTCAAACCCTTCCCGTCCTTTCCCTTCGAACAAGACATCAGTGGGAGCAGGGCAGACAGGAGCGCGGGAGCAGGGCAGGCAGGCGTGGGCGGGTGGTGGCGGCAACAGTAGCAGCAGAGCCGCACTGAGGGCGGGCGGCCGCAGCTGCAACAGGAGTCAGGACTGGTAGTGAGGGCTGAGGCGGGATCACTCTGGAGCGGATATGGGCGGTGCGGTCTGCGCAGCGTGATGGTCCGAGGTCACGCTGCGCAGATCGGACTGCCTATACCCGCTTCAGACTGCAGGCCGGGGATCGGGAACTCCTGGGCAGGGTCTGAGCACTCGTTCAGATGCTGCCCGGCATCATTTGGCAGCGGTGCCGTGAGTGTGGGGGCCCCGGGGCGACCGCCACTATCGCCCCTGCCTTAATCCGCCACTGATCAGGCAGTCTAAATTGGATAGCCCAATAAAAAACATTAGTAAAACATTTGATATTTTATCGGGAATAATAGGATACCGCTGCTGCAGTAAATCTTTCTGTGTAAGGGGTTTCTTTACTGTGTGAGTGTTTTTTTCAAATGGACTAAAAGTAAGGCAATTGCTTAGTTATTTTGTTGCCAAGAAACCAACTGCAAACTTTTAGCCAGACTCAGAGCACTTAAGAGACTAAGTGGGTTATTCTGCTTGATTTGCAAGGCTGCGACTTTGCAGTCTTGCGAGTTCACCAAACCCTGCTGTAGGAAATGCTGCATGAGTTATGCTGTGCTGATTAAACTGGATTGGTTATGCTGTTATAACTCCTGATGACAGTCCCAAGTAGAAGGAAACGTTGAGTATCTTTCCTGATATGTATATTATGCATTTACATTAAAATCACAGCTGATTTTATTTTAGCATAAAAAGCTGGTGAGTGCTTCCTGATTTTTTTTTTTTATGGAAGAAGAACAAATAGAGCGCACAGTCAGCAGAATGAATAAAACAATACTTTACTTATAATAAGCTGACATACATTGGGGTTAAAGTAAAAGCTCACCACAGTTGATCACATCACCAGCACAGCGGGGGGAGTACGGATGTACTCACCACACGCAGGATGATCAGCCAAGCGGGGTACACCAGCAGCCGCTGACCCAGGACCAGGATCTCTCATCACGGACTGTAGGGACGTCCAACGTCAGCAATGTAGTAGCCACGTCCAACGCGTTTCATCACCAACACGGACTTCGTCAGGGGGAAGTCCGTATTTGTGGCATCCTGGTCCTATGTCTGGGGCTACTGGTTTGCGTACCCCACTGGGCTGATCATTCTGCGTGTGGTGATTACATCCGTACTCCCCCGCTGTGCTGGTGATGTGATCAACTGTGGCGAGCTTTTACTTTAACCCCAATGTATGTCAGCTTATTATAAGTATTGTTTTATTCATTCTGCTGACTGTGCACTCTATTTGTTCTTCTTCCATTTACAAGCACTCTTTGGCATTCGTGGTTGGATCCTAGGTGGAGCCGCACATATTGGGACTTTGTGGACCTGTATAAAAGGACTATTGGACTTGTATGCGCTGGGTATATTTCTGATATATATATATATATATATATATATATATATATATAGGTGCAGGTGAACAACTTCAGGCACTCCAGGGCTTTTCAGCAATAATAAATCAGACACAGAGTCTACGTATAGATATCTATACGTAGTGTTCAGTGCACCGAGGCACGTTACAGTTCAGCTCTCTCTGTGAGTGCCTGTTACCCTGGATATATATATATATATATGTGTGTGTACGCTCGGGGGGAAGTGAGCATTATGTCCTCATTAGCATAAGAACGCCCATGAAATGCTGGGCATTCCCATATGCCCCACGCCACTCTCCGCACCCCCCCCCCCCCCGCTGTCCTGGGGGCATACACTCGGCGAACAGTATGCACATTTGCGCAGTACAAAAAACATTGGTCCCTGTGCGAACGCAGCTCTACTGCGAATCAACCAGAATAACCCTGAAGCCTAGGAGTTTCAACACCAAACTATGGTTTTTAGATTCTTCCCATCAGCACTAAATAACCATATATTTTAAATATTTAAACATATAATATTTTACAACTTTGTCTAATTTGATTGTTGGTGGTAGTTAACCTAATATATTTCTGGAGCTTTGCATTCATTATGTGTACAATTGCTGATCTTCGCTTCTCTGCAATACATTTTCCTCCAGAGCTCTCTCATTCACATAATAAGATTGAAAAAAGTATAGTCCTTTTATTTGTGGTTGTAACACAGTGGCAAGGCAATGGAATATGCAAAATTATTGTCGGTGTGGACAGATTCGCAAAGGACTGTACAAATAACACAGAGGGTCATTTCCAGCTTCATGGGACCAAAATCATTTGAAGCCCACTTAAATGTTCTTCAATATGATACTAGTCTCATGTAAATGAGTCAGTTGGTTCCGAAAATATAGCCGGTTCAACGACATAGCCGGTTAAAGGGGGGGTTTTCTATTATGGTGTGTGGCTTAACATGTAATGGGCATTATGGTGTAAATTTTTAACGTGTGCCTTTGGTGCACAATGTCCCCGTTTTGTAAAGCATATTGTGAATTTCTACTCAATCCGTTTGGTATAGTGTGTATAGTATAGTATAATACACAGGTCTTCAACCTGTGGCCCTCCAGATGTTGTGGAACTACATGTCCCAGCATGCCCTGACAGTTTTGGCATGCTCTTATAGGAAATAATGTGGCAATGCATGTTGGAACATGTAGTTTCACAACATCTGGAGGGCCATAGGTTGAAGACCCATGGTATAATCGGTACTTGTGTATTATCATGGCGCCGGCAATGTAGTTGGCGCAGTCAGAGTTACATAGTCAGTGTAGTCAGAGCTACGTAGTCAGCGCCAGCCAGCATAGTCGTAGTAAGGCAGCGTAGCAAGCGTAGTCAGCGTAGTGTGCAGTAATGAGCGTTGTCAGCGTAGTGTCCCTGCGGCAGCCCTGCGTAGTGTCCCCGTCAGGCAGCGTAGTCCCCGTACTGTCCCCGTGAGCTGCAGGTCTGTCCCCAGCATCCCTGGCAAGCCTAGTGAGCGCCTCTAACACAGCGCCGGAAGCCGCCAGATCCCCTGCACTGGCGGGCGCCGGCGGAAAAGCAATCATGCAAGCGCTAGCAGAGAGGCCCTCTATCTGCCTGAAACGCCTGAGCGTCTCATACGCTTTTCCATCTCAGTAATTCTTGCGGCAGGGTACAGCAACCCTGCCCGTGTCCGCTTCAGGGAAACAGACAGGGTTAGGGGTTCGGTAGCATGTTCGTCTCGTGCACAAAGGGGGGTGCGGTGTGCAAGTGTGTCTCATGCACAATAAAGGACGCATTTGCCAGTGCTCCATGTTACGTACTGGTAAATGCCTCCATTCAAACCTCCACTATCGACGCCAGCCCGAAGTGTGGCGAGGGGACGCGGTACGCATCCTCCCATCCTGTTCATACCCCCACTATACACGTTGGCGTGGAATTGATTGTATAAAGTGTGGCGAGCTCAGCGGGCCACCGAGCCCGAAGCGTGGCAAGTGCAGTGGCGAGCGCAAGTAATATGCCTCTCCTCGCGGGGCTCCCTGCACTCACCACATTTTATAAAATCAATTGGATGCCAACGTGGACAGTGGGGGTATGAACAGGTCAGGAGGACGAGTGCCGGATTCCCTCATGGGGCTCGCTGCACTTGCCATGCTTCGGGCTGGTGTGGATAGTGGGGGTGTTTACAATGCTGACTGACTAAACTAACTGCGTATCGCTGACTGACTATGCTATCTGCGTAAGCTCCGGCTAGCCACGAATGTACTGACTACGCTGACTACACGCTAACTGCGTAACTTTGACTGACTGCACTAACTACGTAAGCTCCGGCTAGCTGCAAACGTATTTACTATGCTGGCTGCAAACGTATTTACTATGCAACGCTGATACGGACAGGGACGCTGACTACGCTAACTACGCTGGCTGTGGGAACACTATGCTGATTCTAACAGGGACGCTGACTACGCTAACTACGCTGGGCGCGGGAACACTATGCTGACTCTGACAGGGACACTACGCTGACTACGTAACTGGCGCCATGATAAAATACAAGTACCGTATATTGTACCCTGTATGGAAAGATCCACGTGAAACACATCCAGCCCGCAGAGGAACCATCCGAGGCAACCATCTGGGGTGCACTGCGTAGATCACGTAGGCAGGATGTGCAACATTCACATTACATAAATAGCACACAGTGGGGTGGAAGTACACTGTTGGAAAAAAAAAACTGGTTATGTTAAAATAATGTGAAAAGGGTGTGAAAACACTCCTTTCCATGTTATATTAGTAAAAGTAATATATTTATAAATATGACAGTTACACTGGTATTTGCTTCTTGAGTGTGAGAAAATGTTAATAGCATTGAAACCATCCAGTAGATGTTATTTTTATAGAGAGATATTATTATTATTATTACCAGTTTCTTATATAGCGCATACATATTCTGCAGCGCTTTACAGAGAATATTTGAACATTCACATCAGTCCCTGCCCCAGTGGAGCTTACAATCTATATTCCCTCCCACATCTACACACACACACACAGACATACATTCTAGGGTTCATTTTTTGGGAGCAAAGTAACCTACCAGTATATTTTTGGATTGTGCATATGCATTTAACAGTCCTCCTTAGCATCTAATGGAGGTACCACCCAAATGTACAGTATATGACTTCCTTGAGATCTGGATTTTTTTAATTCTGCACAAATCCCTATATTTCAAATACACTGTAAATTCTTTTAAATCACTGATATTATTCAACAGAGACTCTCTTAAATATCTTAAACCAATTATACGCCTAAGACATTAACACATTAAGCTGCTAGAAATTGTCTGCAATCTACAGTATAGCCAAGAAAAGACCAGGTAATTTTGTCTTCAGTAAGTATTTGTGTAGAATTATGGATTGTAATGACACAGCCACATTTTATTACTTGTTGTAATTTATGATTTAAATTGTACAGAGCTTTGCTGCAAAAAACAATTTCTCTGATAATCTCAAATTGAATGATAAACTGCCATTTTTTTGTTAAAGTATTTGTGTTTTGTCGGTTCTAAGCCCCGTGCAATTTAGCAGTATTAACTAGCTTTTTTATATTCTATAATAGAGTTTGGGTTTGAGCCACAAGAGATGTCAAGTTTGCATCTCACTTTCCCTTCCCTAGCGCCCTGCGTCTCACTATGCCCTCCTTACTGCCTTGCATCTCACTTTCCCTTTCCTAGCGCCCTGCGTCTCACTATCGCCTCCCTATGGAACAACTAATGTACCCATGTCTATGATGCACACGTGCGTACACATGCGTATGCCATAGACTTGGAGTGAAAGATGACTATGACTAGTTGCATCACTGTGTTCACTGCTGCTTGCTGCTATGCATATGCCCGCTGCTTGCCACTATACATCACGGCATTGATAAGATTCATCTCTAGTGGCAGTGCTAGGGGGCACCAGTCAAAATTTTGCCTAGGGCATCAAATTAGTCAAGGCCGGCTCTGGCGCTGACCGTTCCGACACCTGCAGCTGTTGTTGCCCATACAATGCAGCGCTGTCCCTGGCTCCAGGGTCTGCCAGCATTAGGCTAATGTGCTGTGGGGGAGTTGGCAATGATCGCTAGATGGTGTAGTCTTCACTCACCCACTTAAGAGGTCGACGCATTTTTTTTGTGTCATTGTCGACACCTGAGCATGTGACCCACAATTACTGTAGCCCATACACTCACATGATCATTACAAATCAATATGGATAGTAAAGCAATAAAAAAAGGGGAAAAAAGGAAAAACAACCATGAAAAACTTCGACCTCGTGTTTTGACTATTGCCATGTCGACATTTGTCAATGTCGACCTATTGACTGTTGACCTATGTATAGGGATACTATATCTATTATGTCCAAGACTTGGAATTCAGGGGTAGATGTATGAAGCAGTGATAAGGGAGAACTGAGACAGAGAATACCTGGCCCATGGCAACCAATCAGCTGCTCAGTATAATATTATATTATGCAAATTATAGATGTTACTTCAGTGCTGATTGGTTGCCATGGGCCACTTCTTCCTGATCACTACTTCATACATCTACCTCAGTCTTTGAAATTTCACTAGTTGTGTGTTTGCTCACCATAACTATCTTTTTTTTAAGAGACATTTTGCATAAATTCCATTTGCATTGCATCACTACTAGTGTTAGAGAATGATAAATCTATTTGTTTCAATCATTCTAATAAAGCCATGAAAATGTACTGGCATAAATACAAGAAAAGATTTTGTTGAAAAATTCCTTGAATTGCAATATTCCAGGACTTCATCTTCGAGTGTATTACACTTAGCCTTGTTTATCTAGATTTGTACTTCTTAGAAGATCAAGAGATTTAATGCAGGCCACTGAAAATCCATCCAGCTTTGAAATCTCTTCCCAAGAAAAAAAAAACCCTGTTTACTGTCACCATAATTCTTTGTAGTCAGCAGGTACTGTCTAGGACAGAGCTATAGAAAGAAAAGGGTACATTAAATCGATGTTTGTCTGGGAATAAAGCTGTATACACAGAGCCTTAACCGGTCACATATTCGCCCTGTGCCTCCACCGTTTGAGTGCGCAACGTCATGACATTGCATCAAGGGCGGATTAAGGTCTATGGGGGCCCTGGACAACACAATTATTACAGGGAGAGTGAAAAAACCTCTTAAGTTGAGGGAAGGGGGGGGGGGGGGGGTTGTTATCCTCCCTACCCCTTCAGCAGCAGCAGCAGCACACACCTACAGCATGTGCTGTGTTGACAGCATGCTCAGCATGAGTTCTCACGCTGTCAGTGAGACGCTCATGCTGAGCTTGCTGTCAGCACACCACATGCTGTAAGTGTGTGCTGCTGACCAGGAGGGATGGAAGGGGGTGGACCAGGCCCCGCCGGGCCCCTCCAGCAAGTTCGAGCCTGGGTTATTAGTACCCCCCCCCCCCCTCTCTCGGCGGCCCTGATTCCAGGCACATTGCAGTCAGAAGCATTTGCTGTAAGGCAGTAATGGTGTTGCCTACATGGCTCTTGTGCTCTGTGTAGTGGCACCAGTCATACACCCAGGGACGGAACTACCATTGGTGCAACAGGTACAGTGCCTCTAATGGTGTGTACACATGGTGCAATATGGTCACTTACTTATTATTGCTCAGTGATGTATCGCTGAGTGCCCATATCGCAAAGCGTACTGTTTTTCTCAGCGGCTTTATAGTTTTGACTGACAAGTCGCCACTGACAATCGACCATTAAGGGCTGGCTGCGGGAGGACCGATCTAGTGATTTATCATCCTGTACAAAAACCTGGGCGATATGATCGCTCAGTGACCATTTAGCCGGCAATCCTGGCTAATATTGCTCTGTATGTACAGGGCTTAAGGACTAAAGGCCCCCATACATTAGTCTGACTTGTCCTAAGGACAAGTCGGACCTGATTTCCCCCTGCAGCTCCCCGGGAGGGACACACACGATTAGGCACTGATGTGCCAAGTTTTGCAAATGATGCATCGCATGCGATGCATCATTTGCAACTCCCGGGGAGCTACAAGGTGGAGGTAGCAGGGGGGCAAGGGACATCCAGGTGGTGGGTGGAGGACGCTGCGAGGTGGCTGGGGGGGAGCTGCTAGTAGCCCAGAGGCAGTGGACGCTGCGGGGGACACAGGCGGCAGTAACGTAGAGGCAGGCAGGGGGAGCCGGGAGCTGTCAGCGCTGGAGAAAAAAAAAGCCCATACAATGAATGGGCGGCCTGTGATTGGCTGAGTGCTCTCTCAGCCAATTGCTGACTGGCTGAGAGAGCGCTCAGCCAATCAGTCTGCCCATTCATTGTATGGGCATTTTTTTCTCCAGCGCTGACAGCTCCCGGCTCCCCCTGCCTGCCTCTACGTTACTGCCGCCTGTGTCCCCTGCAGCGTCCGCTGCCTCTGCGCTACTAGAAGCGTCCCCCGCCCCCATCCCCCCTGCTCCTTCCACCGGACGGAGCATTGACAGCTCCCTGCTCCGGCTCCCCCTGCCCATTTCCCTCGCCAGCATCCGCCGCCTGTGTCCCCTGCCCGGCTGCACATAAGATTTAGCAAATCTTATGTGCAGCCGGTCCGACCTCCCGACTATGACCCGATGCGCACGGGACCGCGCATTGGGTCGGACTGGGTGTCTATACCTGTGATTTGGCCCGATTTCACTGCCCGATCCATCTGAATCGGGTGAAATCGGGACCAAATTGCATAGTCTATAATAGACAGTCTGACCCTGACTTTGCAGTGAATAGTCTTCTTGTTTGAACTGGTGTCTTATTATGTAAGCTGAATTATTGCCCTGAAGTCTTGTTGGCAGCCCGTGTAAGAAGCCATTACACTAGTTCTGCTTTTCAACCTAGAATAAAAGCTTACTTGTTTGAAACACCTCAGCCTCCCATTGGTCGTCTGGAACTTACCAGCTACACATACAAACACAGGAGAGAACATGCACCCATATAGGGAAAGTACAGATCGTCGCATGCATCATACCGCCCAACTATTCTGATTTTTGTGAAACAGTTCCATTCTGTGCATGCTATTGATGGAAAACAGAGGGGCTGGGGGCATGGGCAGCATCACTAGGCATGCCCATATAGTGACAAAATTGGAAGCGTAGCTCAGAGGAGCGTCATTCCTGCAATGCCATGCTTCTTTTGATGAGACCATGCCCTTTCTTAAACTTTGTCGTGCGGTAGTCCTGACCACATCAGGTATGTTGGGGAGATATGCAAACAGTATATACACATGAATAGGTACATGCTCCCATATAGGCATAATACACTCAACAAGCACATTATTTTTCTAATTGTTATTACATTTAAAACATTCTAAATAGTGCAGGGGGGCCTGCTACGCACAAATAAATGTACATGTGAAGAGGTATGTAATTTGTGCTGGCAGTATATCTGGGATTAGCAGCAGCACTATATACCACAGCCGCCATACAGAACAAAAGACATGTGCTAGGCTTCAGTCTCCTAAGCGCCTCATTAGCTAGTTTCACAGGAGTCTGGGGGCGGGTTTAGGAGAGTGAAGTTTAATCCAAGTCAAAGGTTCTGCACGGCAATTGTGGTATACAGCGACAGCACAGATGGTGATCCTGCATACACTGCCAGCACATATATCGCATACATCTTCACATGTAAGAAAAACTTATAGAAAAGTGGAGCGCTGAAACTGGAATAAAATTTAAAATTATACAAAAAATAAGTATAGATCAATTGGGTTTTAGAGTAAGTTAATATTTATTTTGATCATCTCACTTTGGGCCTTATTTTGGTTCATTCTTTCTGACAAAATCCTTCTTAGATGGGCAAAACCATGTGCACTGCAGGTGGGGCAGATGTAACATGTGCAGAGAGAATTAGATTTGGGTGGGGTTTTACTTCAAAGTGAGATCTATATTGCAGTGTAAAAATAAAGCAGTCAGTATTTTCCCTGCACAGAAACAAAATTACTCACCCAAATCTAATTCTCTCTGCACATGTTACATCTGCCCCCCCTGCAGTGCACATGGTTTTGTCCATCTAAGAAGGATTTTGTCAGAAAGAATGAACCAAAATAAGGCCCTTAATATTGAAACGATTACCATGCAAAATGCTCTCATACTTCATTAATAATAGCAATTAAACAAGTGTGAAAGTGCACTTCAAAATAAGATTGAAAAAAAAACTATAGATTTTTTTTTCACCTAAAAATGAAAGTCTCCTGAGTGCAATGATGTTATGTGACATATACACATATATATATATATATATATATATATATATATATATACCCAGCGTACCGACAGCTTCAACAGACTTTTCAACATAGAAATAAATTGCACACAGAGGCTGCTAAGCTTCAGCAACGTTTCAATGTTAATCACACATTGTCATCCGCTTAAAACATATATAGATATATATTTTTTTCCTTCTTTTTTTATCTATACTGTATATCAATATAAGTTTTTAGAAATACCTCCAAGAGTTCATGAACCTAATTTTGCAGAAATGTAGTACTGAGGACACCAGATGTGGAAGGGGAGGGGGGGTTAAAGACAGGACACCACTGCTGCTGCCACTACCATCCTTGGAGGGTTGGAGGAGTCTTTAAATTACTGAAGATATAGGGGGGGGGATACAGAAAGAAAATATAGGCTAAAAAGAGAGAGTAGTGAGGAGCGGGAAAGCGAGAGAATGGAGGTTGGAGAAGGGAGGTCGGGGAGAAAAACTAGATTTTGTAAGAAATCAGTAGAAATCAAGAACATAAACAAACCTTAAAAGGGCATAAGCGAGGAAGTAAACTGAAATGCTTACTGGCCAATACGAGAATCCGGGCAGGTGAAATTGGGAAACTAAAACCGTGACCGTAAGGGATGATCATGATATAATTGGTATAACATAAACATGGTGCAACAAGAAATGGAAAATAGAGGGAAGGGGTGTGCCTTTATGTAAGAAAAAACTTAAAACCATGTGGAAACTAAATGAGTTCAGGGATAGCTGAGGATAATACAGAGGCCGTGTGGACAGCGAAAACTGAAAATGACAAAAAATAGGAATATGTTACAGACCACCTAAGATTAATGAAAGGGATGAGGCACTACTTTTAGACCAAATCAAAAATTTGGCAGATCAGTGGCAGGTGATAATTATGGCGGATTTTAACTTTTCAGACGTCTACTGGACTAATGAGACGTCAGCCAAAAGCAGTGAGTTCATAAACTTACTCGAGGATCAGTTTATCACACAATCGGTTGAAGCACCAACTCGTGGCCGGGCATTATTGGATTTAGTATTAACAAATAATATAGATTTAGTTTCATATACTAAAGTAATAGAAAAGATTGGAAGCAGTCTGGTCTCACTAGTAATCAACTTCGGTAAACAATAACATACAGGACCAGCTAAAATATTACATTTTAGGAAAGCAAACTTTGAATTATTCAGGGAATCTTTAAAAGAAATTGATTGGGAAGTGTTATTTGAGGGGAAAAATGCAGAGGAAATGTGGGAAACCCTAAAAGATTTGCTAGAAACACTAACTATTAAATATATCCCAAAAGGCAGTAAGGGTAAAATCAAAAGGAAAACCCACCATGGTTGGACAAAAAAAGTAAGGACAGCAATAAATAATAAGACAAGAGCATATATATTTTACAAGTCTAACAGGAATGAGGAGTTCAATAAGCACAAAGAAGTAAATACAATTTGTAAAGCGGTAATCAAAGTAGCGAAAAAGGGAAAATGAAGAGCTCTTAGCCACAGAGAGCAAAACCAATCACAAGAACTTTTTGAAATACATAAATAGCAAAAGATTAATAAAAAAGAACATAGGCCATTAACCAATAGCAATGGAAATAGCTTTACTGAGGGTAAGGAACAAACAGAACTGTTGAACACATTTTTCTCATCAGAGTTTACTAGTGAGCAGCAGACAGTGGAACCCACAGGTACCAAGCCAAGATGAGATAAAAAAAGAGCCTAAAATCAAAACCAATAAATCCCCAGGTTGGGGCAGGATTCATCCTAGGGTTCTAATGAAATTAAGGGAGGAATTAGTAAACTGGTACTGCTTTCCTAGCACGGTGCCCGTCTCATTGATTTTATGCCTTAAGTTTAAGGTACTTAAGGCATACAATCAACGCGATGGACCCGATTTTTTAATCTCATGGATCTTATGCTTCCATAAGATGCATGAGATCCATGAGATAAAAATCGTGAGCCCCCAATAACCATTGCTAAAGCCACCAGCACTATCAACGCCAACCCGAAGGGTGGCGAGCGCAGCGAGCCCGCGAGGGGCGGCGATACGCGTCCTCTGACCTTTTTTTCCATACCCCCACTATCCACGTCGGCGTGGAGTTGATTTCATACAGTGTGGCGAGCGCAGCGAGCCCGAAGTCTGGCGAGCGCACGCGGACTACTTTACATGTATTCCGCGTCCCCTCGCGGGGCTTGCCACGCTTCAGGCTCGGTGGCTCGCTGCGCTCGCCACACTATATAAAGTCAACTCCACGCCGACGTGGCTAGTGGGGGTATGAAAAGATCGGATGATGCATACCGCCATCCCACACGGGCTCGCTGCGCTCGCCACGCTTCGGGTTGGTGTCAATAGTGGGGTGGCGTTAACAATGGGGGGGCCATTTCACCCAAAATCTCGTCGATTGCGTCGATTGCATAATCTCATGCATCTTATGCCGCACAAACACATAAGATGCATGAGATGCTTGCAATGTAAAAATCTCGGCGATCGCGTCGATTGCATCATCTCATGCATCTTATGCCGCACAAACACATAAGATGCATGAGATGCTTGAGATATCAGCCCCACACATACAATCTAGATCTTGGTCGCCATGCGAGGAAAGCAGTACCTTAAACCCTCTTTATTACGTTTTTGAGCACTAACTTTCATCTGGTAAGATGCCTGAGGACTGGAGAATAGCAGAGGTAATACCAATATTCAAAAAAGTAAAAAGGGAACACCCAGCAAATTATAGACCTATAAGTTTCACATCAATAGTAGGTAAATTATTGAGGGAATTTTAAGGGATGGTATCCAAAAACATTTAGAGCTCCATAGTATAATCATTATTAACCAACATGGGTTTGTGAAAAATTACTGGTGCCAAACAAATTCATTAAGCTTTTATGAGGAAGTCAGCAACAACCTAGACCATGGAAATGCTGTAGATGTGGTCTTCTTGGATTTTGCTAAGGATTTTCATACTGTGCCCAGTGGCGGCTCCTACCTTTTTGGGGGAGGAGGGCTGCCTCTGGCCGCCGCCGATGCTGCCTCTCTTCTACGGTTCCTGCCCTATGATGATTGCAGGTGCCGGGACGAGCGCATGCGCAGTACAAACATATGTACTGCTCATGCAGCCAGCTTCTATGGGCTGCTTCGGCAACAGCCCATAGAAGGAATCTTGGTCCAGGTGCCTGTACAATATAAATGACAGGCATCGGGACCAGCAACTGCCGATTTTGCCTGGCAGCCTGCAGAAAGGCATCCCGGAGGGAGGGAACATTTCCCAATGGGACTGCCTTGGTGACTGGCAGGTCGGACTTCCAATAGGAAGTCACTGCCAGTCACAGTGAAGCCAGTGCAGTCTCACAGACTGCATCTGGCTTCACTACAGTGGGGGATTTTTCCTGGAAGGGCTGCAGCCCATAGGTAAAAACCGCCACTGACTGTGCCAAATAAGAGGTTGATAAATAAAATGGAGGTTTTCGAACTGGGGTAAAGATTTGTAGATGGGTAGGAAACTGGTTGCAAAATAAAGAACTGAGAGTGGTTGTAAATAGTGAGTATCAAGTATGATACCAGTTATAAGTGGAGTGCCACAGGAGCCGGTGCTAGGACCCCTTTTATTTAACATATTTATTAATGATATTGGGATGGGTGTACTCAGCAAAGTTTTCATCTTTGCTGATGACACAAAACTGAGCAGAGTAATTAGAACAATCAATGATGTCTCCATGCTTCAGAGTGATCTTAATAAGCTAGAAGAGTGGGCAAAAAATTTGAAGATGAGGTTCAATGTGGATAAATGCAAGGTTATGCATCTTGGATTGCTCTGGGTAGTCATGTAGCAACAAATAACGTCAACAGGACTCTACCCTGTAATAGAAGGGGTATGGAGACCAGGGACTCAACTGTAATTATGCCACTCTACAAAGCATCAGTTAGACCGTATCTAGAATATGAAGTACAATTCTGGGCCCCGCACTATAAAAAGGACATCCTAGACCTGGAAAAAGTCCACAAAAGAGCAACAAAGTTAATAAAAGGGTTGAAGAATTTAAACTATGATGACAGATTGAACAAATTGGGATTATTTACACAAGAAAAGTGACTTTTAAGGGGAGACATGCTAAATGATGTACGAATATATCAGGGGCCAAAGTAAGGAACTGCCAGGTAACCTTTTTGCTTTGTGGAAGGACTCCATGACACGTTGGCATGAGTTTAGACTAGAGGAGAGAAGATTTTCCTTAAAAGGGAAAATAAATGTTAAGGTCAGGGCAGCAAAATTGTGGAACTCTCTTTCTGGAGAGGTGGTGTTGGCAGACACAATAAATATGTTTAAAATAAGGCTGGACAAACATCTATTGGGTAAAAACTTCCAGGAGTAAAAACAACAATTATAATCTGTCTTTAAATAAATCAGAATACACAACGCATAATAAGGAACGTAGAAAATGGATCATACCAGTGGCATAACTATAAATACTGCCCCCGCCCCCCCCCCCCCCCCCCCCCCATAATGGCAAAAATAGCTCTCACAAAATATCCGCCCCCTTACAGCAGACACTTTTTGAGGATGCTAGAGGAGCCTCCTCTAGCATCCTCAAAAAGTGTCTGCTGTAGAGGGGCAGACATTTTGTGAGAGTTATTTTTGCCATTATCAGGTGCCAGCCTGGAGGAGAGCCGGTACAAGCATACCTGTGGGTCCCGACCACACAGCCGGCGGCGGAAACAGCAAGCAGCGTCAGCGGGGTAAGGCAGGGCTAGGGAGGCGCATCAATAGCCCCGCAGACCCCCGGCACCCACACCTACTCCGCGACCGCGGGGTCTGCGGTTGTTACACCACTGGATCATACACACTAACCAAGGTTGAGCATGGTGGATGCACATCTTTATTTGGCCTTAACTTCTATGTCTACCCACAACCCTGTGGTAGCCAGAATTTGCATAATAATGGAAATGTTTTTCTACAGTTTTTTAAGAATAATATACTAGAATGTATTTTACCATGCCTTGCATGTCTTTTCATCTGTTTTGTTCAAATTCTTTGCTAGAATTGCGTTTAAAATGTTATCCAAACTGATAGGACAATTTCTACAAATTACATGCAAATCCCTTAAGCAAAGTTCAGTTTCAATTAGTGCAATAAAGAAATAGAAAATTCATTTTACAGCAACATTATGCAGTTATCTGTCACAGTAAATGGGATAATGTACTATTTATAATTGAGGTATTTTTTTGCTACTGTTGAACACCTGTCAAACAATGTGAAAATGAATTCCATAATTTAAGTGTTTAAATCAGATCTGATTGCAGGACAAATTTGGGTACTTGTTTCCTAGCACGGCGCCCGTCTCGTTGATCGCATGTCTTAAGTTTAAGGTACTTAAGGCATGCGATCAAGGCGTTGGACCCGAATTTCTGTCAATCACCAGAGAATAATGTTAAATTATTTCTAAAGTTAAAATCAACAGGGAACAATGGGAAATGGGCCAATATGGCCAATTTCTCATTGTATATGGTTATAAAGTATGGTTAATGCCCCCAATGTTAACGCCACCCCACTATTGACGCCAACCCGAAGCGTGGCAAGCGCAGCGAGCCCGCGAGGGGCAGTGATACGCGTCCTCTGACTTTTTCATACCCCCACTATCCACGTCGGCGTGGCGAGCGCAGCGAGGGGACGCGTATACCTGTGAAGTTATGCTCGTCACGCTTCGGGCTCGGTGGCTCGCCACACTTTATAAAATCAAATCCATGCCGACGTGGATAGTGGGGGTATGAAAAGGTTGGAGGATGCGTACCGCCCCCCCTTGTGGGCTCGCTGCGCTCGCCACGCTTCAGGTTGGCCTCAATAGTGGGGTGGCGTTAACAATGGGGGGGCATTTCAACCATGAGGGGGGGTTTGCTATTAAAATGGGAGATTTTGACTTCCGGTTGGCGGGGCGCCTAGAGCGGCCGCATTTTAAAGTGGCTCCCATCCTCACCCAAGAAAATCCCCTAACATCGTCTCCCTTTCACAGAATTTGGACACACTACCGTGCCCATCGTGTGCTTTGAGGTGAGAGGAGCACGGGGATATAACTTTGGAGCTGAAAGACATAAACTCCACCGGAGTCCGGCCTTAAGAAACGACGGCCTGCATGAACGCCTGCACTTAGGCGCGAAACCCGGCGTCTTCACAGAGGCGCAACACGGGATGTCCAGACAGCTGACCTGAGCAGACTCCTAGGCCCTGGGGCACTTCGAGGACTGAGGTCGACCGGCGGGGTACCTGAGGAGGGCCAACAGAGAATCCGGACTGGACGGACAACTCTGGACGGTGGCGAAGTGGAACCCCTCCTCCCCTCCCTGTTGCCTGTCAGAACACAGCCCCGGTGTGAGCCTGCCTGAGGGTTTTACCTGCAGTATCATCGCAAGGCTTCCACAGCTGGAGGAGAGGGTGAACCCGTGGGTTGCTGGTGGCCGTGAGCACAGGCCACGGAGATGCCTACCTTCCCCCTGGCTCATCAAGACGCAGCGGAGCCCCGACTGCCCGAACTCGGAAACTCCCGGTGAAACGCGGTGTCCACTCAGTGAGTGGCACTCCCCCTGATAGTGGCCGTAACCCGGGGTGCTGGCTTTCTGCGAGGGCCTGGGACTGCGCGGTGATCACCACACGGCTATGTGACCCACCCACTGCACAGGGGGACCTGATGGCGGAGAACTGACACTATAACACGAGAGGCTCTGGAGTCTGATACTGCCAGGCAGTTTTTGGGACTTATTGCAGACTCACACCCTTATATATTGGATGCAGTGCTGTATATTGGGGCTACTGGCACATGACAGCGCCTGACAGCTGCAAACTCCTGGACGCGGGGATATTAAAACCAACAGCTGGTGACGGTCGGGGGTACCTCTGCTCTCCTCCCACCCCGACGCTTCTGAAAAGCCTCGGTGACGGCTGCACCAACCGGGACAGCAGAAACGTGTCCTGTTACCTGCTGGTGAGTTGTTTGGCGGAACTGGGGCTCTTAGTACCCTGAACATAGTGCCCTGTTACAGATTGGGGCTACCAACCAGAGGGGAGAGACTCATTCTAGTTTGAGTACTACTGGCCCCATTGTTCTCTACCCCTTTACCTTGATAGTGACTTGTGGCTACCATTAGTCACACACTTTGGAAAGGACTGTGACTGACATCCCAGAAAAACTTTTTGGGGCTGTTGGAGAAGCACTCCCTAAATATTTGATCACTGGGCCGGATGTATATGAATCTATACTTGTGATGTTTGTTACTCTCACACGTTGTGCATATTTTCCAAGTGTATGTGGAACCCCAAAAAATTTGGTATAGGATACAATAACTAGCCTTATCCACTTGATGAAGAATAGAGGTTAAACTGATTTGACTGTCTTTTATTCATATTATAGAACAAGGGCGCCCCCTGATATGCCTTTTTCAGGTTGCACAACAAATTATACCTACAGTATAGGGCACTCCTCTAGACATTGTCAGAAAGATGGACACATATGTGGTTATAGATACTACTGACTTTGCTAACCAGCTCGCCATAGAGCTTTCACATATTCTATTACCTCACATTGACAGTAAAATTAACCAAATAATGCTTCTCCTTGATAGGGTACAGGCTCCCTTAGCTGACCACTTACTTTGTTCAGAGACAGATATTTCGGTACAGAGTATTTGTCTCAGAGATTAATGATACACCTGTAACTCGATCTTGTTTAAATGCACCTACTTTGCCCCAGAATGTCTCTGAGATTGATGACTTTGTTGATCCTGAGTTGACACTTACTCCCTTTGCATACACCAAGGTTGGGTTAAATTCTGTTGTCTCCCCGGTACTAGACAACAGGGCACTCCCTCCACCTCCAGAAGAGGACATGTGTTACAATTTGCAAATGACCACATTGATATCACCTTTACATTCATAATCCCAAAAGTTAATGCTTGGCTTTTTTCCACCTGCCAGCCCAAATGTTACTAAAATATCCACATTACTTCTTTGCCAATCACTTTTACTAATGTATGGTATATCCCCCCCTACAGAGTCTGTTATGTCAATGTTGCGAGGCCTCATAGGTTCAGTGACATAAATATTATGCTTTGAATACGTATACTTGTAATTCCGGTTTTGACCACTATCAGTCATTGACAATGCTTTCTCAGGTATTTAATTGAATCTATATCTTATAATTCTCAGTATGGTCTTGTGATGCTACTTAATATTTTTACAATTTCTTCTACACGATGGCTTACCTGGTTAAGACCACAGGTGATTGTTGTTATATATGCATGTCAGTGATTGTTCATGTTTACTCATTATGGACGTTCATCGCTGAAGCATCCACCCGCCTTTAGACTCTACGGACTAACTGCTGATATGCTGTGAGGCCCATAATTTAGGACTCTCATTTCGCTTTGATTCTTTTCTATAAGAATATTCAATTTCTCCCCCCCGCCCCCCTATACACACACACACACCTACTAATTCTATGCACCTCGTGCTCGTATGGCCCTTTCAACCCCACCTTATATAACACCCTTTAGTTCTGGATATTTCACTAAAATAAAGGTAGAATTCAACATGAGTCGTTGAAAACACGGCTCCTGTTCTTTAAACAAGTTTGGGAAATTTAAAAAATATGATGTAGAAGCTAAGCATCATCTCACCCCCATATGTTGAAACATTGTATCTTTTATTTGTTTCTGTTACTTTAACTCACTTGCAAGGTATCAATCCACTTTTATTGAAAGTCATGCAATAATTGTGACTCATTATATTTCGGATACTGCGATTGTACTGTTTCATCTATTATACCTGTTTATACCTTCACTATGTATACATGTGAACTTTACTGAAATTTATGACGTGTTCTGATGCTAAAGCTTCAATAAAAATGTTATATATAAAAAAAGGGGGGTTTTGGGGCTTTTTACATTGAAATCAATGTAAAATCTGGTCTCAGGGACCATTTTACATTGATTCCAATGTAAAAATTGGGTCGATCGCATCGCATGCAATTTGGTTGGCATGCGATGCGATCAACGCAAATTTTCCGACCCGATCAATACAATCAAAATCGCGGGCGCCGTGCTAGGAAACAAGTACCCAAATTTGTTCTCCAAAATGGCAAAACCTTGTTCAGTGCAGGTGGGGAAAATGTAATACGTACAGAAAGAGTGTGACTTGTTATATTGTTTCTGTGCAGGGTAAATACTGGCTGCTTTATTTTTACATTGCAAGTTATATTTTAGTTTGAACACACCCCACAGAAATGGAACTCTCTGCATGTGTTACATCTGCCCCACCTGCACTGCACATGTTTTTTTTTCCATTTTGAGAACAAATTTGCCCTGTGATCAGGCCTGAATTAGGCCCTAACTTCTTAACTTATTTGGCCAGTACACGTTATATGTTATTTGTGTTCAAAATAAGTTTTATTAATTTCCTAAATAATCTTGTGATAATTGCATTACCTTATGAAGTCATAATCCATGAGAGGAAGGGAAACTGTAAAATAATGTTGTTGTGAGTCACAAAATGTGTTATGACATATTAAACTGTGCACTCATTTTTACAAATGGTTTTCCTATCCAATTGAAGGTGAGAAAACTAGCTGCGGTGATTTCTATAAAAATAAAGTCTGGCCAGGTGGCTTGGATGCAAAAGTAGATTTAAAATATCAGCTGTTTTTGGGAGCCATAAACTCTGTGTCCAGCTCTGAATCAGACCCATTGAGTGCTGAATTGACTGTGCTTTTCTATAACTTACCTCTGCTTCCTGTGACTTACCTCTGCTTGCTTATAATCATGAGTTATCCTTCCTCATACCATGTTTACATCCTACCTAGTTTGTGCAACAAGCAGCAGCAGCTGCATTCCTGCGGGTGCTTAGCACTATAAAAACATACATGTTATGGTGTATGTAATATATGGGCTACATAGTCGGCGCTGCAACCACCGCTGCTGGCCATTTTTGAAGACTTCAAGCATGTAAGCATAAAAATGGGCCTGATTCAGACCAGCTCGCTAGGCTGCACATACTCTCTGCCTATTGAGCACGTAAACTATGCTCCACTGAACGCGTGCGCCCCTGCGCTACCATGCAAAGGGATGGGTATGCTTACACGTCCTCTTGCATGCGGCTGCATGGAGAAAAAAATCATTTGATGGTCGCTCACCATCGAATGATTTCTCTAGCCTTCGCTCTGGAAAGTCAGTCTATACTTACTTTTCAGATGCCCACTATGGGTCGAATTTGGGGCGGGCGTTGATGTCATGTGACATCAGCTGCCCGCCCTGAGGATGCATGGGACTGCCTGTGTTCGCAGGTGTCCACCCAGCGTTTCCATGGGCACATCCTCTGCGTCCGCCCCATGCCTATCCATCATGGTGCAAACGCTTTCTCTCCCAGGGATTGCACATTTGCATATTCGTGCAAACCCTGGCCACGGGGAACAGGGGAAAATTCGGTCCTGAGCAATCAGGTCTGAATCTCCCCCAATGTTAATTTGTGATGTTAGTTGATTTCTGTAAAAATAATGTATGTGTGACAGTGCCCCTGCAACGGTGTGGTGCAAGATGGCGTACCTGGACTCTGGACTTGCCGGTTTCGGATCTTCACGCCCTCTTCTTGGAAGCACCTGTGGCAGAGAATGGCACAACCCAAGGAGACCCACAAAAGACAACGCTAGTACGGGTAACAGCAACAAACATTTATTTAAAAAAACCCACCTGTACTAGAAACTGAGATGCATCTGTACACCTATGCAAACATCACTAAGAAAGAGGTGCGGCATGTAAACATTTACTTTAAAGGTGCATACACACTGTACAATTTTGTTGACCAATTTGGTTGAAAAACATTTCCATTGAACCCAGTGTCCTGGACAAAAGATGTTGACGAAAGATATTGACAACAGACGAAAGATCTAGCTACAGTTTATAGGCTCTTTTTGAAAGATATTCAAATTGAGCTGCATGCACAGTTGACGAACAATCTTGATAAACAACTGGCGGGTTTGCGCATCATCATTCGGCATTTGTTTGTTGTCAATATCTTTTGTCAACATCTTTCGTCCAGGACACTGGGTTCAATGGAAATGTCTTTCAACTAAATTGGTCAAAAAAATTGTACAGTGTGTATGCACCCTTAGGCTTTCAATTCTCAATGACCACCTCAGTGTGAATCAATGGTCAGGCTGCAGCGGTCATAACCAACTCTACCAAAAAAAACAATAAAAGAGACCAATTGCATATAAAATGACGTCATAATAATGACTACCAGAAAGACATTTAAAAGAGAATGATAATAAAGAGAATGACTTTAAAGAGAATAATATTAATAGAAATGTGGGTACTTGTTTCCTAGCACGGCGCCCATCGCATCGTATACCATAAGCCTTACAATGGTATGCGATGTGATACGACGCAATGGCACCCGATATTATACAATGCGATGGTATACGATTTTAAATTGTAGAAGCACCCTAATGGGTGCTTTCAATGTTAAATGGCCCCCCTATAAGATTATTAATTGTATAAGCACCGTAATGGGTGCTTACAATGTTAAAAGCACCCCCACGACACCCCCACTATCAACGCCAACCCGAAGCGTGGCAAGCACAGCGAGCCCGCGAGGGGCGGCGGTACGCATCCTCCAACCTTTTCATACCCCCACCATCCATGTTGGCGTGGAGTTGATTTTATATAGTGTTACAAACGCTGTGAGCCACTGAGCCCGAAGCGTGGCAAGCGCATGCGGAATACATGTAAAGTAATACACAACTCCTCGCTGCGCTCGCCACGCTTCGGGCTCGGTGGCTCACTGCGCTCGCCACATATATAAAATCAACGGTACTTATGTAATATCTGGGCTCCCATTTTTCTTATGAGACCGCGTCCCCTCGTGGGGCTCGCTGCGCTCACCACGCTTCGGGCACGGTGGCTCGCTGCGCTCGCCACACTATGTAAAATCAACTCCATGCGTAGTTGGATAGTAGGGGTCTGAAAAAATGGGGTGCATTTAACATGGGAGCCCAGATAATACATAAGTACCAAATAAACTCCACGCCGGCGTGGATTGTGGGAGTATGAAAAGGTTGGAGGACGCGCTTGCCACGCTTCGGGTTGGTGTTGATAGTGGGGGGTGGCGTGGGGGTGCATTTAACATTGTAAGCACCCATTAGGGTGCTTATACAATTAAAAATCGTGTAGGGGGACCATTTAACATTGAAAAACCCATTAGGGTGCTTATACAATTTTAAAATCGCATGCGGGCATATGGCATGCGATGCTATACAATGTATACGATGCCATACGACTGAATATCGTAGGGGCCGTGCTAGGAAACAAGTACTGAAATGTCATTATGTCACTTAAACACTTCACTGCACCTGTAATGCTCTAACGCAGAATGTCCACCGGGTGGCGCTACACACCCGATATATCATAAACTGTAGTCCCTGGTGCATACAACACAGTTCCTGAATTCGAATAAAGGTCCCACGGCGAACAAATCCTCACTAGTGGATTAGGGCCCTAAATTAGTGTGCACACTAACTCATATAGAATCACCACACGGCAAATGAAAAAAACGGTCCTCTGGGTAGAGGGACAAACAGGTTCCCATACCTTAGGGTAACCTCCTGTATTAAAGGCAAAATGCAGGTTTTGACAGTGAGAACGTCTCACCAGTCTCTCCTCTTTATTTGGGCCTAGCGATCCTCTCCTTAATTGAATAGCCCAAGTGTATGGATGCTTGGCTAACAGTCCCTGTTGCGTAGCGACGGTTGCCACTCGGCCCAGTCACTTTGGCGGCCTTGGTGCCTCTCCTCACGCTCGTCAGCTTGAATTCCACGAAGGGGGGGGGGCATCTGGGGGATTTGCAGCCACGAAATAGAGATGTTTCTAAACCCTGAACACCATTCAAATTTTACAACACGGAGGATTAAGGGGGGTATTCAATCTAAGCCATTATTTTCCACCGGAGGAAAGAGTGGCCACCACCTATTTAATGTTGTTGTTTCCAACAGCTTTGAAGGCAGATTCCGACAAAACGGATCTGACTAAGTCGTATGTGTCGGAAACGGCTGCGGATTGTCGAATTCACAGATGTTTTTCAACACTCAGGGGACGTTTTCGCTGACACGCCCACTTTCCGACACTCAAGAGCCGAGACATTGAATTCTGGCTGTCAGATTTCTGTCGAGCTGAGCGAAAACGGCTCGGGATTCTGACTGTCACACCGTTCCAACAGTAGGAATCCCATTGAATACCACCCCAATCTATTAAATTTTGTTTGTTCTTTTGTGTTTATTTCTCACAGCAGTTTGTCATCCACGTACAGTATTTATTTAAGTCCAAAATGACAAAAAACTCTTAAGAAACCATGAGTTTAGACACCACGACACACATCAGCGTCTCAATATCTCTTTTACATGTCAACAATATAGAGCACACACATACAAGCACTGTAAAGATAGGGTAAGTATGTAAAAAATAACTTTTATTATAATTCCTTTAAAAGGCTGCGAAATTTAGTTAAAAAACATATAACATACATGGGTGGGGTAACACACTTATTTTTAAAACCAAGGTGGCAGGCAGATGTGGCTGTAGGTTTATTTAATAAGACATGTAGAAACTGGCCAGTGTGTAGGTGCCCCAGTTCGGCAGTGGATCTGTGATCTCCGCCTGCAAGCCGAATTGCTGGGGTGCCAAGAGGAGCTCAGCTATCAAATATCTAGTAGCTCCACATGGGGTAGGACCTCAGTGTACCGTGACACAGTACAGAATCTCAAGTGCTGTATGTATGAAACAGACACATATATCAAACAGCTGAGTCACCAGGGTCTAATCATGGGGTGTCACCTCTGTCAGAATAGCAGAGAGACCTCGACCCCACGACCAATAGTGGTGTGGCCCGGTGCCCAACCAGCTGTTGATATAGATTCTGGGGTGAAGTGTGTCCCTGTCCGTGGACCGGGGAGAACACAATCACCACTGATGGCTCTCTGATGCGTCTGAATACAGAATCTCAGGTGCTACCAGGTGTATACACCTCAAAAGCTGGGGTGCCGGTGTCCAGTGATGGGGTGTCACCTCTGTCCCAATGGCAGAGAGACCTCGACCCCAAAACCTGGTGACACGGCAAGTAGATAAGCCAGCTGAGGGTAAGGATTCTGGGGTGGAGTGTGACCCTGTCCGTGGATCAGGAGAAACACAGCCACCACTGATAGTTATTCAGACGAAGAGTAACAGAGAACGTGGGATATCCCAGGGTAGGGTATATACACTGAGGTACAGGTATGTGTTGGAGCCCTTACAAGGGCTTCCAAGGTTACACACTGTAGTACATTAATCAAAATGCATAGGTAAAGAAAATAACAAACAGCGCCACTGCATGCGCACCGCTAGCCCGCACGCGCTTCGCAGTTAAGCTTCTTCACTATTATATACAGTCTTGTGCGTATGACCATAAACCTCCCTATTCAACTATTAGGAGAGCTCTGAGGAGACAGCCGGGAAGTAACGGAGCAGCAATGACAGGCTCCACAAACACATAAAGTGGCCTGGTGTGAGGAGAGGAGTGTGTCTTAGCCATGCTAACAGTCAAGTACCTGAGCCTCTTCAGACCTGGCTCCGGTGGCTTCCCCGCTCTCATTGGCTGGTCTTCCCCAGGAAAGTGAGTGGTAGAGTCCCTGTACGCAACTTTTTCCAGCTCCTGAACGGCCAAGGTATGCTAATGGCAGGCGGTACAAGCCAGGAAAGGCAGCCTCAGTGGTGTGGGCGTTCCATCTGGAGGTGCTGCTGAGGCGGACCAGGGCAGTGGACACTCGTTGCCCATGGGGTTATACAGATGGGGCCGGTTTTATCTTTGCTGGCGAACCACCAGCAGCATGCTGCTGGCGATCCGCCAGCAACACAGCGCTTCATCTGACTGAGACGCGCGTGCGTCCCCCACGCACGCGCGTCTCAGTATTGGGGCAGCGAGGCGGACGTAATACTGTCCGCCTCCCGCTCGAGGGGGCTGGGGGGGACCCGAGGGCACTGCGGGGGGGTGCGGTCGCCTGGTGTGGGCACCGGGCGACCGAGGGCAGCACCGTCAGAAGGGGACGCGCGCGCACCTCGTGCGCGCGCGTCCCCTTCCGGCATACAGATGGTGGCGGGGCAGGGGATGGCGACGTCATCACCTGCAAAGATGAATCCCGCTACATCTGTATTATAAGCTTGTCGCAGGTGCACAGTGTGCCAGCACTCCCAGTTTCCACACTTCCAGGTAGCTCTGGGCACGCTGCATTTCCCGGACAGAGACCCTGAACCCTGCGACACCGTGGTGGTATGGCGCTCCGCCACCATATTTCTTAAAAAGTACGCCATACCACCAGTTCCCACTTACTTTTAGCACTGCCTGTTAACCAAGTACTTCTTGGTTCCAACCCTGCCCTCTACCCTGGTTGGATTCCATGTTCAGTGGACCCGGATATGATTCAGTGACCCTTTTACACTGAACCACGGTTGACTCAGCAATAACCCATGTTATTTCAGCAGTGTAAAAGGTGTATTAGTGTCAGGAGATTAGGAATTGAAAAATGTCAATAACCTACCATTCAGCTGAAAAAATAGGATACTTCCTACCCAAGTTCACTAGCTAAGGCTCTTCAACAATTTAATTCCAGGCCTAGAACAAAGAAAATTTGCAGATCAAGGTTCCTGCAAACGACAGTTGATCCCAATAGTACCTCCCTTGCATTTTAAATTATAGGCTCTTTTAAAATAAAACATGTGAATGGTGCAGAATGAATAGCATTTGAGCTGTCACTTTCTTGTAAGCCTGAAAAATAACAGAAAAAAACAACATAATAATCAAATCCAAAATATTTAAAGAAAGAATAATTGATTATAATCTAAACTTTGAAAATGTGATGGTTCCATCCCATTTAGTATTTAATAAATATAGCCTGACCCAAATAATAAAATGTATTGCCGGAGCTGCTGACACCTGTCTGTATTAGATTAAGCTCCTTGGCTGATACTCTGTGTGCACAATCATGCGCAACACTACAGAGCAGATCTTGGCGCAAATGTGCGAATAATAATAATCTTGGCAGAGCAGTGTCCAAATAAGCATCAAAACTGGCAGCGTAATTATAAATAAAGAGCGATCATCTGTGTAATATACATAAACTTATAAAGAATTACAACGAGCTGCTCAATTTTTAAGATGAAAGTAAGCATAAATAAGGTCATACGCTTCATACCCAGTAAAATAAAATAAAAATGTCTGTGGGGGGAAGGGGGGGGGGGCATCTGGGGGATTTGCAGCCATGAAATAGAGATGTTTCTAAACCCTGAACACCATTCAAATTTTACAACACGGATGTCACGGCTAAAGGGCTGGATGGAGTCGTGTGGTGCACAGAAGCCGGAGACGGACCAGGAGGAGTAGGATTGAAACGTGCAGGTTTAATAACAGAATTCATAAATGATAAACTTCACTCAAATACTTCTTTAAATGACAGTTGGGATAAATTAAATAGAGTCCAGCACAATATTAATAACGAGCAGGTAAATCTGGAAACGTGTACTTGATGAGCCAGAGTACATAGAGGAAGATCCGGAAAGAGGTTGATTTGATGACAGAAGAAATGGATCCGGATGACTGAAAGATGATGGAATGAATGAGTTGTATGAAGGAGGGCAGCGGAATGCTGTGCAGGGTAATTCTGGGACACAAGCAGGAACAAGCACTAGGTAGGACTTGCAGCATTGGTGTCAGGAGAAAACTTCCTTGTAGCAAGATGCAGGGAGCAAGGCACCAGAGTCAGGAGAGAAAGAGCCAGGATCCGGGAATCAGCTAGGAGTTGTGAATGACTCCAAAGACTCATTGCACTGACACTGAACAGCCTAGGCAGATCCCTTATATCCCCAGGGGACGGCTGTCATTGGCTGTCAGCGCAGGATGAGGAGGGAACCTCCACTCTGGGCCAATCTGTCTCCTGCCCTCAACCAAGATGGCGACGCCGGCCTCCCAGCACCACTATCTGCAAAGACACCGCTACCTGACGCTCCCCTGCTGCCATCCCTACCCAGAGCTGCCGCTACCCGCACACCGCAGACCGGAGCCTGCACACGCTAGCCGGCGGCGGGCGCGGACGGGTGATTACTGTACCCGCCGCGCTCCGTCACGGCTACGTGTGACAGTACCCCCCCTTTTCAGGGTGACCCCAGGGCGCCTATGGGCCTTGTGAGGATTTCTCTGGAGAAATTGCTTTATCAGTTTCGGAGCGTGCAAATCAATGGAATCCACCCAAGAGTTCTCTTCGGGACCAAACCCAACCCATTCCACCAGATACTGGGTACGAGAATTGCGGCAACGAGAGTCTATAATGCGTCTTACCTCGAATTCAGCCCCACTTTCAGAGTTAATCTTGGGCGGTTTGGGAATCTTCTTTTGATAAGAGTTCAACCTTAAAGGCTTGAGGAGGGACACATGGAAGGAATTGGAAATCCTTAGGGAAAGAGGATTGGTGCTGTCATGAATGCTCTCTTTAACTGCTGGAAGGCAGAGGATGCTTCTGGCCACCATCGGCTTGGATCAGCTCCCTTGCAAGTGAGAGCAGTGAGGGGAGCAGCGATAGTAGAGAAGTTCCGGATAAATCGCCGGTAATAGTTTGAGAACCCTAGGAATCTCTGAATTCCTTTGAGTGTTGTGGGGGCTGCCCAGTCTTGGATGGCTCTCACCTTCTCTGGGTCCATCTCTATCCCAGTGGCGGAGAGAATGTGACCCAAGAATGGAATGGACGTGACCTCAAAAACGCACTTCTCCAACTTGCAGAACAGTTGATTTTGGCGAAGACGTCGTAGGACTTCGGACACTGTCTGTCTGTGAAGTTGAAGATTTGGAGAGAAGATGAGTATATCGTCTAGATAGACTACGATGGAGTGGTACAGCAAGTCCCGAAAGATATCATTTACAAACTGTTGGAAGACGGCGGGGGCGTTACAAAGGCCGAAGGGCATCACCAGGTATTCATAGTGACCGTCGCGCGTATTAAAAGCCGTCTTCCACTCGTCACCTGGACAGATCCGGATCAAATTGTAGGCCCCTCGCAGGTCCAATTTAGTAAAGATTACTGCCCCTCTGATCTTGTCGAATAGTTCTGCGATAAGGGGTAAGGGATAGCGGTTTTTAATGGTGATGTCGTTCAGGCCCCTATAGTCGATACATGGCCGAAGACCGCCATCCCTCTTTTTCACAAAGAAAAACCCGGCCCCGGCCGGAGAAGTAGATGGTCGAATGAAACCTTTGTTTAAGTTCTCTTGAATGTACGAGGACATGGCCTCAGTCTCGGGTAGCGACAGGGGATAGATGCGGCCACGAGGAGGGAATTTCCCGGCCACCAGCTCTATCGGGCAGTCCCAAGGACAGTGAGGAGGCAGGGTGTCGGCACCACCTTTACTGAAGACATCTGTAAATGAACGATATGGTGCGGGTATCGACAAGGGTGGAACTGAAGAGGATGAAGGACAGTTACCATCACTTTGTGGATGGGTCTGGTAGACCGGAAGGATCTGAGGAATGCAAGTAGATTGGCAATCTGTTCCCCAGGCCTTGACCTCCATATTGGTCCAATCGATGTGTGGGTTATGTTTGGAGAGCCAGGGAAGGCCCAGGACCATTTGGTGTGAGGACTGTGGAAGAATGAAGAATTCGAGGGTCTCTTGATGTAGAGCTCCTATGAGCAGTGTCACCGGGGTGGTCTGATGGGTGATTTGTCCACTACGAATTCGACTCCCATCCACTGCAGTGAGGACCAGCGAGTGATCCAGGGGTTGTACAGGCAGGGCATGTTGGGTGACAAATGAGGAAGAAAGGAAGTTTCCCGCTGCTCCAGAGTCCAATAGGGCCTGAACTCTTTTTCTCCCTTGGGGACACACAAGGGTAACCGGAATGGTGGAAGAAGAGGGAGATGGAAGCAAGACTCCTAATTGGACCTCCCTCGGGGAGATTAGGAGCGGTCGTTTCCCGGCCGCAGCGGGCAGGAAGCCAATAAGTGAGCTGAGGAACCACAGTACATGCACAGATTCTCTCGCCGTCTTCGGGACTTCTCTTCGAGAGAAAGACGGGAGCGGTTGATTTGCATGGGCTCATCTGTTGACACCGCAGGAGGCGGGGTTGGTTTGGAAGCTGGTGCGACATTGGAAGGGAATCGAGGGCGAAGGCGATCAGAGCGATTCCTCTCAAGTTGGCGTTCTTGGAGTCGCAGATCGACCTTGTTACATAATGAAATGAGTTCAGCCAGGGTGGAAGGAGAATCGCGAGTTGCTAACTCGTCCTTGATGCGCCCGGCTAGGCCGTTCCAGAAGGCAGAAACGAGAGCCTCTTCGTTCCATCTGAGTTCGGAAGCCAGGGTTTGAAATTGTACGACATATTGTCCAACTGGGCGACTGCCCTGACGAATCCTTAGGATCTCCGTGGCTGCGGAGGACACTCTGCCAGGCTCGTCGAAGATGCGACGGAAGGAGGCCACAAATTCTTCATAGTTGTTGAGGATGGGATCCGCACGCTCCCAAAGGGGGGACACCCACTCCAGGGCTGGACCCGCCAGTAGGGACACGATGTAAGCCACCCGAGTCTTGGGAGAGGGGAAATTGGAAGGCTGGAGGGTAAAATGGACGTCACATTGATTCAGGAATCCTCGACACCCCCTCGGGGACCCGTCATATTTACTGGGGGTTGATAGCTGTAGATGGTGAGGAGCAGCTGGCCCAGGAGGAGCAGCAGAGGTCGAAGCTCCGGAGGTTGGTGCTGCCGAAACTGGGGGAGCCGCCTGAGGTGGTGACAAGGTCTGGAGAAATTGAGTCACTTGACGCTGGGTAGCCTCTACCTGTTCCAAGCGAGCCATGATGCCTTGAAGAACATCCGTCATGGAGGCCTGTGCTTCACCCGATTCCATCGGGTCAGTGCAAACTGTCACGGCTAAAGGGCTGGATGGAGTCGTGTGGTGCACAGAAGCCGGAGACGGACCAGGAGGAGTAGGATTGAAACGTGCAGGTTTAATAACAGAATTCATAAATGATAAACTTCACTCAAATACTTCTTTAAGTGACAGTTGGGATAAATTAAATAGAGTCCAGCACAATATTAATAACGAGCAGGTAAATCTGGAAACGTGTACTTGATGAGCCAGAGTACATAGAGGAAGATCCGGAAAGAGGTTGATTTGATGACAGAAGAAATGGATCCGGATGACTGAAAGATGATGGAATGAATGAGTTGTATGAAGGAGGGCAGCGGAATGCTGTGCAGGGTAATTCTGGGACACAAGCAGGAACAAGCACTAGGTAGGACTTGCAGCATTGGTGTCAGGAGAAAACTTCCTTGTAGCAAGATGCAGGGAGCAAGGCACCAGAGTCAGGAGAGAAAGAGCCAGGATCCGGGAATCAGCTAGGAGTTGTGAATGACTCCAAAGACTCATTGCACTGACACTGAACAGCCTAGGCAGATCCCTTATATCCCCAGGGGACGGCTGCCATTGGCTGTCAGCGCAGGATGAGGAGGGAACCTCCACTCTGGGCCAATCTGTCTCCTGCCCTCAACCAAGATGGCGACGCCGGCCTCCCAGCACCAATATCTGCAAAGACACCGCTACCCGACGCTCCCCTGCTGCCATCCCTACCCAGAGCTGCCGCTACCCGCACACCGCAGACCGGAGCCTGCACACGCTAGCCGGCGGCGGGCGCGGACGGGTGAGTACTGTACCCGCCGCGCTCCGTCGCGGCTACGTGTGACAACGGAGGATTAAGGGGGGTATTCAATCTAAGCCATTATTTTCCACCGGAGGAAATAGTGGCCACCACCTATTTAATGTTGTTGTTTCCAACAGCTTTGAAGGCAGATTCTGACAAAACGGATCTGACTAAGTCGTATGTGTCGGAAACGGCTGCGGATTGTCGAATTCACAGATGTTTTTCAACACTCAGGGGATGTTTTCGCTGACACGCCCACTTTCCGACACTCAAGAGCCGAGACATTGAATTCTGGCTGTCGGGTTTCTGTCGAGCTGAGCGAAAACGGCTCGGGATTCCGACTGTCACACCGTCCCAACAGTAGGAATCCCATTGAATACCACCCCAATCTATTAAATTTTGTTTGTTCTTTTGTGTTTATTTCTCGCAGCAGTTTGTCATCCACGTACAGTATTTATTTAAGTCCGAAATGACAAAAAACTCTTAAGAAACCATGAGTTTAGACACCACGACACATATCAGCGTCTCAATATCTCTTTTACATGTCAACAATATAGAGCACACACATACAAGCACTCACAGGAAAACAAGAGTTCTGATGGGAATAGGGTCCATTATGATTCTTGTAAAGAGAGACTGCAATATTTGTTGTACTGTGGCAGCTGGAAAATATCTGTTTATAAGTAACTATAGTATTTTATGCACACCACATACTGTATCTATGCTGCATTTCAAATCCAGGTTGTCATATGGAACTCTAGATTCTATGGATTCTATTCAAACCCACATTTCATACGGCAAATGATTGTGAATTCCTTATCCAATGCTGGTTTACAGTAAAACAAATTTTCTACCTTAACCATAACAATGATTTGATGCAACTATATAACCAGATTAACCCTTTGAGTACCAAGTGAATTGGTCAAAATAGGTGTGAAAATTGCCAAGAAAACATTTCTGTAATGTCTACCTTTTATAGGAAATATTATGTATTTTTACGGCAAATTGCACCCTATTATATGTGAGATTTTCGTAAAACGTTAAAAATCGCAGCCTACTGTATTACATATCACCCATTTAATACTCTGCCATAGAAGAATGTGATGATATGTTTAAGAAAGGGTTAGATAAAAATGTTTAAAGAAAAAAACTATCCAGGGTAACCATTAATTACATTGTATAGTAGAGGACCCAGAAAGACACAGAACAACCATTGTGGGTCATCTGGATTCTGGTTTAAAATAGATGGTAGTAACTTCAACTGGGTCTTACATTTACATAGATAATCTGTGCACTGCAGGAGACCAAATATAGGTTGAATTTGATGGACAAATACATTTTTTCAACCTCAGCACCTATGTCACTATGGGGGTTATTTTGGTTCACTCTTTCTGACAAAATCCTTCTTAAATGGACAAAACCATGTGCACTGCAGGTGGGGCAGATGTTACTTATGCAGTGAGTATTAGATTTGGGTGTGGTTTTACTTCAAAGTGAGATCTATATTGCAGTGTAAAAATAAAGCAGTCAGTATTTTCCCTGCACAGAAACAAAAATAACTCACCCAAATCTAATTCTCTCTGCACATTTTACATCTGCCCCACCTGCAGTGCACATGGTTTTGTCCATCTAAGAAGGATTTTGTCAGAAAGAGTGAACCAAATTAACCCCCTATGTCACAATACCGCTGTTAACATGTTACCTGCTGTTATCAATAAACCTGCATCCTAGTTACGGACTCTCAGTATGGCCTAACAGTTACTTTCATATCTACTTTCACCATATTGGAATTACTTCAAGATTACTTAAAAATTCCACTCATAGGCTATAACACTAATGTTTTTATTTTGCTACACTTCACTCATGCAGCCATCCCTCTCTGTCTAAAACCTTGCTGTCTGAGACAGCTAACATACATGGAAGAGCAGCGCTAAAATGTTGACACTCTAAAAAGATTGGATTGAAGTACATTTATTCATAATATAAAATATAGCATTGATTAAAACAATACATGCACACAGTCTAGTATATCTAGACAGATAGGAGGCTGTCTGTTCCTATATTGCCTCGTAAGACCTCAAACTTAAGGGGCATACACACGTAGAGATCTGTGCTAAGCAATTTTGCTAAGCAATTTTCCTGGTGTCAAGATCTCCCATGGAGAGCACATACACACACACAGAGATTTGTGCTAAGCAAATTTGCTAAGCTATTTTGCTTAAGCAAAAAAAGGCTGGGTAGTGGTTCAGAATGAGAGATTGCGATCAGTATCTCTCATTCTGTACACACAGACAGATTTGCAGTGATTTGCTAAGCAATTTGATTAGATTGTGACTGCATGCACTGACTTAGTTAGCAAGAGATATTTAATCTCTCGGAGCATATACACAGAGAGATCTCTGCTTACTTTCTAAGCAATCTAGTCAGATTGCTTAGAAAATAGCACAAATTTGCTCCGTGTGTACACCCCTTTAGCTTATTTCAATGCCGTATGGGGCAATGGAAGGGTATATTAGCGGATCTTTGTGGAATTTACCTGTTCACTACGATCTCCAAGTGTGTAGGGTGGTTGATGCTCTTATGCAAGAGCTGACTGTATTCCACTTTTGGAGAGTGCTGGTACCCACTGTGTCTAGTGCTTTATGCTGAGCAATGCAAATCAATTCACTACAATCTCCAGATGTATTGAGTGGCTGAGCTCTTGTGCAAATAGAGCTAGCTGTAGGCCACTTGGGAGAGAGACTTGGTATCCAACAGTGTCCTGATGGTGGCAAATGGGTCTAATGTTGGATGAAAACAGCAAAGGAAAGGGTCCAAGGCTGGTTTAGACTACAATTCTCCAATATTTGGTGTGCAATGATGGGGTTCTAACGTGTTTCACTGCTAACTCCTGGCAGCTTTTTCAAATATATATTGCAGTAGCCCAGATCTGGGTTTTTATACCTCCAATCTGTCTTCACAGCTCCCTCTCTCCATAGTCAGCAAGTTTTTTAAAAGGAAGCCGCCAATAAGCTAGGTGGAGAAATGCGTAAAAGGACTGTTTACGCATTTCGGTGACATTGCCGCACGCTTGTACTCCCATGGAGGAACCCAGAAGGGCTGCACACTTTGGCTGGGAACCAGCAGCCGGGACACCACAGTTTGGACGTGATCAAGCACTGCAGCTAAAAGTAAGGTTAGCAAGTGAGAGCTCACAAGAGCTCATTAACCAATTCCATACCATACACCCAATGACTATTCATAAATTACTAACCATGCATAGGCATGCACACATTGAGTTTTAAGGGTGCACAGGCACCCCCTAATGCTGTGCTCCCACCCTCACACATTGCTGCTAGTAATACCAGCAATACCTTTTACCAAAGGCTTTTGCTTTTTAGACCTGTATGCCATTAAAATAAGCGCCCATCAATTATGTGTGTTTTGCATTATTAATTGTATTACACATTTGTCATATCACTACATACCTGCGTCATCCAGATATGATTTTGACTAAGATTAAAACTGAAATAAGCAGGATATAATGGTGTGGCTGAGAGACATTTTATATTGTAGTGAGTGCACGCCTGATTGGTGGTGTTAGACAGAGCCAATGGCGGTGTTAGACATGCCCAAAAGGTGGTGCTAGGCACACCACTTTGACAGTGCACCCCCTAATAAAATGTGCTGCACACGCCTATGTAACCATGCATTTCATTGATGTCTAGGTTATCCATAATCAAATAACAACTAAGCTGTGAGAGAGCTAATGGACTGGCTATTTATTCATTTATAACCACTTTCTATATTTCAAATGGCGCTACAGAGTTAAAAATTGGATACACTAACAAATTCAATTAAGGAGCACTAACAACAGCTGTATCTCTTGCTATACTAACAAAAGCTTTAGCACTACCTCTTAAAGTTACTGTAAAGTAATTATGTGGAATTTTATTTTAATTTATTATGTTTTTTACTTACCGGCTGGTAATTTGTGTAAATTATTGTGTTTTTAATCAGTGAATTATTTTAATATACATCTCTGGACTGGTGCTGTTTCTTTTTTCTGGTTTTGAATTCAAGGGGGGGAGTACTTTTTGCATGTATTGTTTTAATTAGTGCTATATTTTATATTATTAATAAATGTAATTGTGAAAATAATCCAATCTGTTTAGAGTGTCAACATTTTGGCACTGCTCTTCCATGTATGTTTTTGTTTTCCTTACTATACAGGAGTACCAACCATGTTTTGAACAGCAGCTTGGTCTAACAGCCTGTCAAGTGCCACCATCTTCGGCCTCTGTTGGGGTCTTTTTTGTTTGTCTGAGATGGCTGTCTCACTGAAATACACGCAGCATCCCAGCACTCAAAAGACCGTTGCCGAGGTACCGATCTTGTAAATCCTGACAGGGTGTCCAATGGCACCCTAAACCACTACCCCTTCCCTCCTAACACTAACCCTTCCATGTAGCAGCCTAACCCTAACCCCTCCCCACCCACAGCCTGACCCTAACCCTCCCCACTAGTGCCTACTCCTAACAGCTGCACCTTGCGGCCTAAACCTAAACTCCTGCCCCAGAGCCTAACCATCCCTTCTTGGTGCCTAACCCTAACTCTTGCTCCCCGCAGTCTAACCTTAACCTTCAGCTCCCCACACAGCATAACCCTAAGTTCCCCCACTAGTGTCTAAACCTAACCCTCCTTCCCCAGACGCAAGCTAGAGTTCACCGCATACTTAACAATAAGGATGCTCACTGTCAGGATCCTGGTCTATTTGAGGTTCTGGTGCCATCATCTATATGGGATGCTGCATACGGAATGCCAGCATCCTAACTGCCACGATGCTGAATGCATCCCGATTCATTGACAGATGTCTTATAATAGGGGGCCACTGGTTGCCAACCTTAATCGGGTGGTGAGCTACAAAAATACTACTAAAATAAAAAAGAATAAAAACATCTGGTAGTTTCTCAATTGGATTGCATACCTATCTGGCTGACTTCCAGCCATTGGCCCACCACTACTGCCTACAGCAAGGAGGCTCTTCTGTGGATCCCTTCTCCATCCCACAGTGACTCCCATTTACCTTCCTGCTTACTTCCACTGTGGGAGTGTCAGCTGTGCTGCTGTATCCCACCAGTGGTGTGGATACATCACAGCCTCCTGTCTTCTTAGGGACACCGACTCCCCCTGCAGCTGCCAGCTTCTTCCCGGTTCTAGCTTCCCACTTTTCAGAAGCTCCCGGAATCAGGTCCTGATTAGAGGCACTTTGTCAGAGGTCATTTCCTCCTAGTTGACTCTGCAGCTAGGTGAGCTACCCAAATTATGACTGCGAGCTACAGGTTGGAGACCACTGGTCTAAACCAATCTCTTTGACTGTTCTTATATTAATAGAAGAAGCCAGGCCAGTGCACCTTGAGTATGAGTAGGCCTGGAGGTGCCTTGCCCAGTGTCGGACTGGGGTATAAAGGGCCCTCCCGGGGAGGGGGGTGCAGTGGTAGGGACCCATGTATAGGGGTGTGGGCAGTCTCTAGAGGAGGTGTGGCAGCCTCCATAGTGGTTTAAATACCCAGTAGAGAGTGCATATGCTGGGCCCCTTGATAAATATACGGTGTATACTGTATATCTAATATTGCCAGTATAGTGAGGGGCAAAGAAGTGAGTTAGTGTACTGAATGGGGGCTAGGTTGGTTGTTGTTTTTGTTTAATTAAAGTATTACTTTCATTTATTTACTGGAAATCTGTGTATAGGCCTCAAATAAAGCACTTAGACACAAATGGGTAAATTTGTTAAGATGGGTGTTCAATTGAAGATGGGATTTTGCCCATAGCAACCAATCACAATCTATCTGCAATATAATTCCCATCTTAGTAAATTTACCCCGAAGCACTGGACCCCACTACCAAATTAATTTGCCAAGATTATCACTACTATTATTATTATTTTATTATTATTATTATTACAGTATTATGTTGTTGTTTATAAAATGTTTCAGTTAATAGTTCAAACCATATAAAGAGGATTGCATTAATTTGGTTAATACACAGTGGTCCAACACATACAGGTGTTTTAACCCAATAATCCTTTTTATTTTATTGTTTTTACCAATAACCTATTCTATTTTTAACTAACCTTTTTAGTATAAAAACATAAAATATTTTCTTGATAGTTTCATGGCTCCCTATTATAATCAGTAATATCAATTTACAGCTAGCAGAAAAGGGGAATGAAATCAAACAATCTCATATTTAAGCAATAGTGTTTAAATAACTGAAATGGTTACCTGTCAACATGTGTGAACTAAAAAAGGGGCCAGTACAATGTATCACCACTCCAAAAACTCAACTTAAGCCAACTTAGAAATTAATCACGTTAAAACTTCACTCCATGATTTATCTCTCTGGACAAAAGAATGTTTTCAATCTGATAATATGGTTAAAATACCTCTCCAAGTATCTTGGATAGACACCATTTATGAAGTAGGATAAGTTCTTCCATCTTATTGTCTGGCATGATACCTAGTCCATATATCACGGGAGACAAGTAAACATTGCATTTTTATCATTCTAGTGCACATATATTTGACTCATTCTAAAACATAAGTGGTGAATTTAAGCGCTTACATACTGTAAGTACATTTTGGCTATATACTGTAAGTACATACTGTAAGTTCATTTTGGCTATATATACTTCAGTAATATACACCTCCTCACAAAACTTCTTGTGCAACCACAAGTCCCAGCCTCAGCTGCTCATATTAAACAAAACCAACTTGTGGAATTCCATTGGTTTCCTTGCACTTAAATCATTTAGATTGAAGTCTCCTATCAATGATCCAGATGCACTAAGCTTCAAAAGCGATAAAATGGAGAGTGATAAACAGCCAGCCAATCAGCTCCTACCTGCCATGTCACATATTGTGTTTGAAATATGTCAGGCAGGAGCTAATTGGTTGGTTGTTTATCACTCTCCATTTTATCACTTTTGAAGATGGCCCTTAGGGGCAGATTTATTAAGCTTGGAGAAGAGATAAACTGGAGATAACATGGAGAAAAGGTAAAAGGAGATAAAGCACCAGCCAATCAACTCCCAACTGTCTTTTTCAAACACAGCTGATTGGCTGGTGCTTTATCTCCTTTTACCTTTTCTCCACGTTATCTCCAGTTTATCTCTTCTCCAAGCTTAATAAATCTGCCCCTTAATGAGATCTGGATCCACACACGGCAAAGAAATCTAAAAAACCATGAGGAAAAAGCAGAGTACTCCATAATGCGTGAATCCGTTGCAAACATCATTTCTTCCAGCAGATTTTTCACAGCACAGGTTAAAAACATATACCATAAAAGGCAGAATAAACCAGTGTCAGTACACATAGGAATTAGTACAACTTCACCACATGCCTGGAGTATATCTCCTTGCTCTAGGCCACATCCCTTATGTTAAGGGTTGCCGTCTTTTAATTGTGCCTCCCCAAGAGAAACCCAGAGACGAGATTTCTGCCCTCTTGTGAGGCCGCGCCCAGAGAAACATCCACATCACGCCTTCATTTTAGGGCTCGTTTGCAAGCGTATTTCTGTGCGCAAGGGTGCAAGAGCGCAGGGACTATGAAACCTGTACATGCGCAATGCGGCTGTTACGTATGCGTAATGAGCTATACTCCGCATTGCATGCGAATTCGCATGCAAGTGTATCAACCAGAATAAACTCCATAATTCTATTGCTTTTTAGGCATAGTTTCCTACCCTCCTGCATTCTGCAGGAGACTCCCTGAAATAGCAGCAATCTCCCTCTCTCCTTCATTAGTCTAGCAATCTCCCTCATGTCACCTAGCCCACATTACACTGTTACATTTTTTGGGGAAAAAAGGAATGAGAGACAGATATATTACATTGAAACATCAGAGTAATTTCCCAGAACTTTACCAAGTATAGTAGCTCTTACTAACTGCTTTGGGGCTCATCTACATTTGGCTATAAGTAATTTTAAAATAGTCCTCTCAGATGTAGCAGTACACACCCACGCTTCTAGGGTTGGTGTAAATCAGAGGCGGGCTGGGCCAGGGGGCAGGTTACCATGTGCCCCCCATGCCACTTTATCGCCAAGTGCCGCGGGCCGCCATGTAGGGCAAAATGGCCCTGGTGGTCCAGTGTATATTCCTATGCAGCCGTGGCTGTTTTTTTCCGACTTCACTGTCAGTGGCAGCCGCGGTCTTTTACTGTTTCCTACAGGGCTCTACGGATGCTCTGTAGGTCCAAAATGAACTACAAAGCAATCTGTGATACGGTCATGCTGCCGCTCATAGGCGGCCGTATCATCACAGTAGGAACTCCTGCACGGCAGCTTGTGTGCAGCAGCTGCGTGACAGGTGAGCACAGCACAGAGCACACAGCGTACACAGCAAGCCATGCAGGGGGGACAGACGGGGAGCCGCAGCATGACACAGTTTATTAGTTATGTGGATGCCCTGCTGCTAGCGCCACCATCATTACCCATTAATCAATAATAAATAAATAAAATAAAAGTAGTTGTAAAAATGGGAGCCCCTCTATTAAAAGGAGGCTTTCATAAACATTCAATTAATAATAAAGATATAAGTGGCCCTACTGTGGGACTACAAATTCCAGCATACTCTGTCACAGTTTTCTATCAGGGCATGCTAAAAATGTGTTAGGTATGCTAGGATATTTGTAGTTTAACATCAGTTGGAGGGAAGTTTATTATTATTGCCCACCCCTGGTAGCCTACATGGTAGCCTCTGTCATTAGGTGACTCCCTAAGAGGAAAAGAAATAGGGGAAGAGCAAAAGGAAAGGAGAAGAACCCAGTTAAAGGAAAATAAAAGATGGGAGAAACAGCGGAGAAAAACAGTAAAAAAGAAATCCAGGTTTGTGTATGTTCAGTACTCTTTTTTATTTTCCTTGGTGTATGGAATCTCTCCCTCACTCTCTCTCACTACACTGGACTTTGGGGGATATGTACAAGTTACTAAGGGGAAAATCAATTAGCACTGATGCATTTCGGTTGATAAAAAATGGCCAGATTTTGCAATTAATGAACGATGGTCATTATCTGGGTACCAATTTGCGGATGTTTTTATCAAACAAAAATGGACCCACGATTGGTCGAAAACACATTGGATTAAGGATAATGAAAGCTCTCACAAGCAGGGCCCTCTTCCCTAATGTGCTTTTTTTTCCTCTTAAACCACCCTGTATTTGTCCTTTACTATCTTGAACTGTAAAGCCCCCCTCCCCCTCCTATACACTAGGGTAATTTACATGCTATTTGGGCACTTGTCATGCAATCAATCACATGAAAAGTGCACAAATTGCATGTGACTGACAACAGGTCTGATGCGATGCACTGTCCCATGCGCACCGCACCAGAGCCTGCAAGTCCACTGGCTGCAGAAGCAATCTGTTAAATTGCTCCTGAGCCAGGCAGCCTTGGCTGGGATCGAATGCGATATATTGGATGCAAAAGAACCGCATGGGATATATTGCATACGATCCTGCCGCCCAGGAAGGTCCTGGGTGGCTCAAGTGTATGCCCAGTTTAAGTGTTTCCGGTTTTGCTTATTCTGTCACTGTGCACTGCGGATCTCTTGTGGCACCATATAAATAAAGTATAATAATAAGGATGCTCTGTTACTTATGGGCCGGTGTCCTGGACGGGTGTGGTACAGGACTGCGACAGTTGGGATCCCGACAGTCATTATCCCGACATCTGGATCCCGACTGCCTGGAGTCAGACAGCATGGCGAGTGCAAAAAAGCCCCTTGCGGGCTCGCTACGCTCGCCACGAGGGAAAATAGCGGGTGGCCGTCGGGCACCCAGCTGACTGCGTTTTGATAGTCGGGATCCCGACTTCGGGTAAACGACTGTTGGGATCCTGACTGTCGGGAACCCGTCCGGCACCCGTCCTGGACTTGCCCCCCAGGCTAAGAGTTGCCAGCCAGCCCCTCGTGTAAATGCTTAAGGGGACTCATCATCCACAGTTTTAATGCATATGTAGATGAAAAACCCTATTATTTATCTGCAGAAAAAGAGTTACAAAAACTTACAACCATACTAAATTAAAAATATAATTATATAACTACATAAAACCATTACACATTATTTAAATGGAATAAAACATTTTAAAATGATGTTAGGATTTGAAAAATAATTGTAATAATTGAGATGTACAGCTCTATTTTATAAATAGGATTTCCCTCATAAACTAACACAGGCAGGTTATAAAACAGGACTTTCCAATATAATACAAAAAACACCAAGTAATGGTTATGGGTCAGTACAACTGTATGAAGCCACATTGTAAGTTTAACATGCAATCATTTCTTCTTAGATGAATACAACAAGCAAATACAGTCTTGATGAACCAATTTAAGCAGAGCTAATTATAAGGTTAGTATGTTTTAACTGAAATTTAAGGAGCAGGTAAAACCTCTATTGAACATAACTATAAGTCAAAGGCTGTATTAGCTAAATTATTTCATTAAATGACTGTAGTGTATATACTTACATTATTAATGAAAACCCTTATCTAAAATGAATGAGACAACACCAAATAACTCACACGGACAAGAAATAACCACACTGACTCCAAGAGTTAAGTTTAAAAAGGTCAAAAGGAATATTTATTGAAGACCTTGTAAGCTAAACTAGTAAATTTGGAATTTGAATTTGGGTATCGAGTCCCTAATTGTAAACTAAAGGTTGGAGGATGGCAAAGACTAAGCCGCTACCAACACGCCAGCCCAGTCAACTTGAAATACGTAAAACAGAACTGCAGGAGGGGTTAACCACCGCCTCCTAATGGCACAACCTGCATCGTGAGGGTCTCACCACCCCTTAACCTGGCTGAGCCCTTAGCGGGCGGTCCCGCACGGGAACGCCCCCTGTCCACCCGCATGGGAAGGACCACCCGCCGTCCTACAAAAAGGGTGGTGCCCCACGATGACCGCTTGTGCCCCTCTTTGACCGCTGGCTGGTAGCGACTTCCCACCACAACAAGGTTAACAAACCACCGCCGCCATCCCCAAAAGAAATTATAACTACCCGGGAAAACACCCCACCTACTCAAGCCCACAAATGGAAGATGTCCTCAAGAAAAATGCAGTTTCCCACAGGGGAAAGATGCACCCCATCCTCTCTATAATATCTCACACTATCCAGCACAAGTAAAGGATGTCTTACCACCATACCACCCATAGCTCTCACAAAGACGCCTATAGCTGAATTCACCTTTTTCCGTGCCTTCTCAATAGCTGAGGTCCGGACCGCACCCCGCCAATGGAACCAAGGAATAATTTCACACCAAACTATCCTCACGTCGGGCCAATGAGCTCGCACAGCCACCAAATCAGACTTGATACTCAAAATCAAGTCTATGCCCTTGACCATCCCCATGTCATTGCCACCCAGGTGGATGACCAACCACTGAGGACGACCCCAATTCCTCTCGTGCCTGAAAAGTTCGTTCAAAAACTCTCCCCAGCGCATTCCTCTGACACCTATCCACCTTACTGTCCTGTGTCCTAAATAGTCATGTGACCTCCTCCCCATCGGGTGCCTCCCTGCCCAGTAAATAAAGGAATAGCCAATGAGCCATATCTGTCCCGAGGATTCCATTGAAACTGAAAAAAGAAGAATCCCTACCGTCAGTAACTTATCAAAACACACAAACTTAAATATTCAACCCATGTGAAGGAGAAAACTCAAAAAAACCTCCCGTGGATCTTGGTTTGCCAATTGAATTTAGGCCCCCTCGGAGGAAAAAGTAAAAGCAACCTTCACACCCACGATTCCTGAACGCTTTCGTTCAAAAACCGGGAGTAAACTTCGTTTTAGGGTTGGCGCAACAGGCGCAACTACAATTTATCCAATCTAACATAGCTTTTATACAAATCAGACTTCCACCGGCCTGGCGCCTGGATTGCCCCTGGGGACAACCCAGCTGCCGCCGCCGGTGTAGCCGAACCAATCCGAAAGGAATGGGTACCATACTCTTGAGGCGGAAGCCCCAATGCACTCAGACAACGCTTTAACACAGCTGCAAATTGAAACTTAGAAAGTGCAGACTTATCTTCATGCAACAAAAACTGACCCCCAACTCCCACTGGGCAGATCCCCAAATAAGCCTGCGCCAACTGGACTGGATAAATCCCTGCCTCGCTCTGAGCTTGCAAAGCCACCCACCTGCCTTTTCCCACCTGGTCTGTTTTGGACCTAGCTATCTTGCAAAGCACACTTCCACTGCGCAATTGAACCTCACTGAAAAGCAAACCAGACTTACCATCCTTCTTGCTCTTGTTAACTAACTCACTGACCCTAAAAGCTCCAAAGAATGCCAAAACAGAAGCCATGCGAAACAGCAAGATTTCGAAATCGGACTCGCCAACTTCCACCAAGACCCTCACTAACTCCCTTAATAAAGCCAAATCGATAGGCCGCCGCGAATCCTTACCCACCAGAATAGCCTTTGCCCAACCTTTCATTGCCTTTTTCAAGACAAAAGACCACGTGGGATCTTCCTGACCTCTTAGCCGTGAATGAAAAGCAATGCCCGCAAGGGCAGCGGACATGGCCCCTTTTGCCCTCCCTGCTTTGTAGTGTTCCCATGCAAAAACACACAACCTATCCTCCAAGGACTCACCTTCCCGACCATACCTACACAGAAAGGCCTGCCAATCCATCCAAGCCGCCTGCGTAGAAGGTGCCAAATCGTTCCTGGCCAATCCCACTATACCGGCTCGATAATCTGCCAGATATAAGGTGGGCAGGGTAAACCTACAGCCGCTGCACCCAGGACCAACTCCCGAAACCTAACCCACTGAAAACGGGACTGGGCATCTGCGATCTTGTTATTAATGCCAGGAACGTGACATGCTGAGAAAACCACATTAAAACGCAAACACTGTAAGACCAAATGCCTAAGTAACCGCAATGCTAGGGAGCATGAAGTCCTTTGGTTGTTGATGGTATGCACCACACCCATGTTATCACACCTAAAAACAACCTGTTTGTCTGCTAACTCGTGAGCCCACAACTCCAGGGCCACCACAATCGGAAACAATTCCAATAGCAGCAAATTCCTAGTGAAACCCCTGTCAACCCATGAGGCAGGCCACCCCTCAGCACACCACTCCAAACCAAAAAACGCCCCAAAACCCACGCTGCCAGATGCGTCAGTGAAAAGCACTATTATAGCACGGAGGAGACGGCCACAACACCATCCTGTTAAATGACTCCAAAAAAGAAGACCAAGTTCGCAAATCATCCCTAATCTCCCTGGAGAGATACACCGAATGATGTTGCCTAGCAACCCCAGCGGTTGCCCGTTCCAGTTTCCTGCAAAAAGCTCGCCCCATTGGGATCACCCTACATGCAAAATTGAAACATCCAAGCAAAGACTGAACTTGCTTCAACCGCACTTTCCTTTTAGCCAAACAATCCTCTATGAGGCCTAACCATTTATGCACCTTACCAGCCGGTAAACGGCAGCAACCTGCTTCCGTATCAATTTCAATCCCAAGATAACACCGACAGTGCGTGGGGCCCTCAGTCTTGCCCTCTGCAATGGGGACTCCCAACACCCCTAGAACCTGCTCCGTGGTCTCTAACAACCTCTTGCAAACTGAACTACCTTCAGGGCCTATGAACAGGAAATCATCGAGATAATGTGCAATACCCTGACAACCCGAGGTTCCTTGAATACACCAGTGAAGAAAAGAACTGAACTTTTCAAAATAAGCGCAGGACACTGAACAACCCATAGGCAAGCACCTATCAACAAAGAACTCCCCACCTAATTTAAAACCCAGAAACCGCAAAGAATCAGGGTGAATCGGGAGCAACCTAAAAACTGATTCAATATCCACTTTCGCCATTAATGCATTCCGCCCACAATCCTGAACCAAACAAAGGGCATCCTCAAACAACTGGTACCTGACCCTGCAGAGCTCCTCCGGCATCGCATCATTAAACGAGCCACCATGTGGGTGGGAAAGATGCTGTATTAATCTAAATTTACCCGGGGTGCTCTTGGGAACCACCCCCACCGGGGAAATACACAATCCCTGAATAGGAGGCGCTCTGTAAGGGCCACACATGCGCCCCAACCTGATTTCCGCATCAACTTTCTGCCTAACAATATGAGGGAAATCCCTAGCGGACTTCAAATTCCTAGAGGCCACAACATGAACTACACCCCTAATAGGCAACCGAAAACCTGAACTGAAACCTTCATACAAAAAATTAGCCACTGCGGCATCCGGGTAACCCCTGAGCCATTTACAAAGCTCGGAAACCACAACCGGCGAAAACGCCTTACTTGTGACTTCCCCCGGCCTCCCCAGCATCGGATGTTTTGCCAGCCGGAGCTGCGGTGCAGTCCTTTGCTGGGTGATTGGCCCCACAAACTCTGCAGGAGTGACGAAAATGACAATTCGCCCCCCTATTACACTTGCCATCATTAAATGCGAAGGCCTGGTCTCCGCATAACAGGCTGCGAAGACTAAGAAACCCCTCAACCACTGATTCCTGAATGCATTCTCCCCAATTCCATCAGCCTTTTTTGCCTTATCAAAGGCCTGTCTCATGTCCCCCGTAAGGGTGAACATGTCAACAAATTTACCTTTCCTAAACTTCTCCCTCATCCTCTTTAGGAGACCCCTAGTCACTGCGGAATACACCATTTCAGTAAACAAAGGGGGCTCAGGAGGAGGCGGAGCAGAACCAGCGACCTTATCCTTACTTGTTGCCTTCGCTACATGACGCGCAATGAGCCTAGCCAGCTTACGCGGGCGACGCAGGGAATCCGACCCCACGCTAGTGCTATCACTATCAGACGAATCACAGGAGGAATAAGGAACTGCACACTCACCAGCACCAGACGTCCCCGGAGCTTCGTCGGCCGCAACGGCCAACCCGGAACCAGCTGACGTTTTCCCTGTTGCCGCCCTCGACTCCTCTCTGACATCCCGACTCCTTCTCCTGGAAATCACCGTCAATGCCTGGACGCTCGTATCCTGTGAACACACAACGGGAGGGGGAGGGAGAAGACAACAAACTACCCCTACCTCCTGACCCCACCGGAGAGGCCAAAGGTGGGGGAGGTGGTGCTGACACCGTGGCACTGGGTGGGGGGCCCCTAGGCAGAGGAGGAACCCCCAATGGGGAAAACATTTTTTGTGACCCCAGAGCACTACCCCCAACATGAGGCAATGACACTCCCGCCAGGGTCCCGAAGGGCCGAAACCCTGATCTCAACCGTGCCCGTCAGAACTATGCGGGCTGTAAACCTGCGCACCCGTGGACCACAACAGAGGCTGACTGGTGGGGACACCCTGAAAACCTGCAGAATAATGCGGTGACACCCCCGAAACCCCTTGTTGCCTCCAAGGTGTAACCTGCGGCCATGCCCCATAACCTCCTCCTGCAGGTGACTGAAAATAAGGGAAACCCGGGGGCACCCACTGTCCAGGGAAACCCATGATGGGGGAGCCCTGGGCCGATGAAACTGAATGGGGAAGCTGCCATGAAGGTGTGGACAAACCTCCTCCCCAGGATGCCATGGGATGTGCCCCGTGAGGGGCACCCTGCAAGTGAACTGACGTTGCTAAGGTGCTCCTGGAATACACCATCTGCCCCAGCCCCACAGAGCCAGTAGGCGGCGCTGCTGTGTAACCCACTGTATTCCATAATGAATTAATCCCCATTCCTCTATCAGGGTTGCCCATGGGAAAACCCTGGCTGCCCATGGGATTACCCCCTAAGGCTGGGGGCAGCAGGCTGACCCCACTAAAACCCGCACTGACCGGGGGCCTGGGGTCCACATAAACCAAACCAGCCTGAGTAGCTGCTTCAGATCCCCTTAGGGCACTCTGCGACGTCTCTCGTGACACGCCCAAGCGCTTCATTCACCCCCTCTCCCCTGCCTCCGAGAGAGGCACTAAACAATAATCCACCATGCACAGGCAGCGCGGGCTCATTCCCCGCAAGGGGAGAAGCCCCCACCACACCACTTAACAATACATCACATGCCGCGCGTCCTCTGACGCCGCGGCCTGACTTGCCGGGATACCAGCCGCCGGGAGCCCTCCGCCATGCACTGTTGATGCAGGCCCCGCGTCAGCCGGCGCCTGCGGCAAAACCAGCGACTCACCCGCGTTCTGCACCGACGCCACAAGCCCCGCGCCAGCCGGCGCCAAGGCCTGCAACATGGCTAGCAGCCCGCCTTCAGCCCGCACTGCAGTCACAGTCCCCGCGCCAGCCGGCGCCAAGGCCTGTGACAACATCGGAGCCCCGCCCACCGCCGGAGCGACAGAGGAAGGCTCAGGCGCCGGGCCTATGACAGGCGCGGCCTGAGGTGAAAGCACCGGACTCATACCCGCCGAGGGACCCGGCGAGGATTCGACTGCCGCGCCGACCACCACAAGCGGCGCTGACCACGCTCACCGGAGGCAACGGACTGGGCGCAGCCAGACTAAGCCCCAGCGCCGGGCTCCCTATAGGGGACCCAGAGGGGGCAGAAGCACCCTGCACCCCTATCACTCTAACCCGGGGACAGGTACCCTGCTGCAGATAACGGCCGGGCTGCGACCACCAGGCGGCGAGGAGGGGGGGCAGCGCGTCTTGGACGAGGCATAGTGATAAATCAGGAAAAAACTGACAGCAAACAGGGTATCTTACCAGATCCGCGCAGGAGCTCCAGCACTTCAAAATGGTAAAAGAAGGAAGAGGTCAAATGATCACCTGACTCATAAAACCTACTTCTGGCTACTCCCCTTAACCCTCTGATAGGTCCCTGCCTGCTCACAAGCTTGTATCCAGGCAGAACAGTCTAGCCCAGTGGTTCCCAAACTGTGTGCCGTGGCTCCCTGGGGTGCCTCGAGACACATGCAGGGGTGCCCTGGGTTGGTGGTTAAGTACCAACTCAAATTATTTATGGTTTATTATTTATGAGCAAGACCAGTGCTGGTGGCTGCCAATCATAAAATGTGTATAAACAGAAGCACACCCTGCACTTTACTACATTACTGACCCTAATACGGCCTACAAACATGCCGCTATTAAGGCATTTTCTAAGCGATTTTGCTTAGTTTGGCAAAGTCGCTTAGCAAATGCCCTCACATCGGTGTATGTGTGGGGGCTATATCGGCAGCAGTGCGCGTCCCCTCGCGTCTTTATCGCTGGCCGAGATTGATGGACAGTGTCCATCAATCTCGGCATCGGCAGGGTTCTCCCACCGGAGAACACTGGCGCTGTCTGCTCGCTTAGCACACAGAGCTGACAGCTCGCTCTGTGGGTGGGCTGTCAGCTCTGCGTGCTATGCGATAGCAGCGCAGCACAGCCCGACCTAGCATACCTAGGTAGCCCTGCACACATCGCTATGTGTGTAGGGCCCATTAGAATCACATATAAACCCAATCTAATTCATTTTTGGGGGGCCTAGGGGTGCCGTGAAAAAAATTCTGATACTCTAGAGTGCCCTGATTCAAAAAAGATTGGGAACCCCTGGTCTAGCCCAGTGGCGTAACTAATAAATTTGCGCCCCCCCGCCGAAATTGCAGGGGGGCGCCCCCCTAGGGTAAACAAATCCCCCCCCCCCCCGCGCGCGCGGCCGTTACCTGTGCTTCCAGTCAGTGTGTAGGGGAGCCGGGGAGCGCGGAGGGGAGCCGGGGTGCGGGGGGTGTTGTGCGGCGGCAGGGGGGGTTGGTTTAACTCCTGCCGCATCCGACCGTGTGCGCCTGGTCCCGGTTCTCCTGGCTGCTGCTGCTAGTACTGAGAAGAGACACTTGGAAAATGGCTGCCCCCATACAGCAGACGAAAAACTGTCTGCAGTATGGGGGCAGCCATTTTCCGAGTGTCTCTATTTGTATTAGCAGCGCTGGCTGCAGCAGTAGCCGGGAGAGCTGGGACCCGGCGGCGGCACAGACGCAGTCATCAGCAGAAATTGGCAGTGAGTAACTAGTAATAGTCCCGCAGCCCCCTCGGCGCCCACACCCCCTCAGCGCCTCCCCGCCACCGCGGGGGCTGCGGGCGTATAGTTACGCCACTGGTCTAGCCTAAGTTTTTTCTCACTGCTGAACTTTCTGTGAACCCAAGTCAGGGCTCTTATATGGCCTCTGGCTTATGCAGCCCTCAGCCACTCTAGTACAGACAAAATGACATCTTTGCAGACTTGTTTTGTGGATTAGTAAGTGTTGTCACAGTAATTACATTACCATTAGCATGATGTCCCAAAGATGAGGGAGTTTCGTTATGTTATTTTAATTGTGCTCAGAAATGCAGTATAACAATATGTAGTAAGAAAGATTAACTCAGAAACAGCTCTGTGTAACTTTCTGTATTTAAACAAAGGCTGAATAAGTAGTTTACTCATTATCCCTGTGCAAACATGCACTGCAGATTGAATTTTACATATAGTTTATGTTTATAAAACACATAACCATAAATAACAGTCTACAGAAAAAAAGTTCCTTTCTATAGCCCATCATTAAACTAACATTAACAGACAGGGAAGCTCATTCACTTAATTTGATTTATAAATTCAAGTATAATACTCTTTGTTTTTACAAATTAGCACAAGCACAAAAATTTGCATTCATCGTAAAAGTTATCAAAACATTTTGAAAAGAAAACGATTAAGGTAACACATTTGTCTGCTTGACGAATACATTACTTGCAGATGTACAAGGGATCACCAGAACAAAAAAGCCTCAGTCACAGCTTATACTATAATTCAATGAGGCTAATTCGCCATGTTTCATGGCGAATTTATGCTTTTTTCACGTTGGAAGGTGATTTTTTGTGTAAGAAAGCAAATCACCCTATTAAACGTGAAATTTTCGCCGTCTGCAAACAGTGAATGACAGGCACGTCACCGTCTGTCAGTCGCTACAAATCGCTGTGCCTTGTCAATGGAGTTTTGCATTGAGAATCGCCGTGTGTTGCCGCGATTCGCATTGAGTGTATTCAATGAGAAGTCGGCAAATAAATTTCTAGCTTTTTATCGCCGTGCTTCCCCGTGTATCACTCGTCTTCTTTTCATGGTGAAGTGGATTCTGAAATAATCAACTAAACGGTTTTCAGTGATTTTATTAACTCTGCAAGTGTTATTTTTTTTTGATGGTTCTGTATGATATTATTGTTGTACAAGCAGCTTATAAATATATATTTAATATTTTCAGTTATTTTTTCTCCCAGAATGCATTATTCTACCCATGATTTACCTCAATTACCCATGAATAACCTCTCCTCCTCTCTCCTTCGTTTGGCCTTTGAGGAGATGACACAGCTTTTGCAGTCTGCTGTTTTGGAATCGCCTTTTCAGGGTAATTTGTGATTTTTTGCATTTCTCTGCAATTACTTAACACTGCCTACAATAATGGATCTGTTTAGGGACACTATTGTCGCGTCCATGCTGAATGCCTGCGTGGAGGAGGATGCAGATATGGACGATAGCACAACTGTTCCGGCGATAGCTCCTTTAGGTAAGTCAGTGCGGGTCTCAGTCCCACGTCCATGCCAGTTTTGTACTGGGCGTGAACTGGGTGATCTCACAGAGGCGGAGGTGATATCTAATTATCGCCTTTCATCTGAGGCAATCCACATGCTGTACGATCTCATGGAGCCAGACCTGGTCACACGGAAACGGGGCAATCGAGCACTCAATGGTTTCCAGAAACTGTTCGGTGCGTTGCATTTTTTTGTGTCGGGCACATTCCAGCCCACTTTGAGCCAAACCTGTGGTTGTTCACAGCCGACCCTTTTGCGCTGTATAGGCCAGGTCATTAAGGCATTCCGGAAATTAACGAGACAAGAAGATCTATTTATTTATCTATCTATCTATATACACAAGGCTGACCTCAGCCTGGCTGACTATTGCAAGCTGACTATTGTTAGTTTGTCATATTTTAAAGTAGGAAGATTTTTTAAGTAGGGCGAAAACAGTTACATAGATTAAAGCTTGGACTTATTCTGGACCAACTGTGATGTAACTCCTGTCTCCTTCTCATTACAGGTAACTCATATCATCTGTTACACCAGTATTGAAGTAGCTGCTTGCATACTGCTATATTTGATATCTAGGTAACTCATATCATCTGTTACACCAGTATTGAAGTAGCTGCTTGCATACTGCTATATTTGATATCTAGGTAACTCATATCATCTGTTACACCAGTATTGAAGTAGCTGCTTGCATACTGCTATATTTGATATCTAGGTAACTCATATCATCTGTTACACCAGTATTGAAGTAGCTGCTTGCATACTGCTATATTTGATATCTAGGTAACTCATATCATCTGTTACACCAGTATTGAAGTAGCTGCTTGCATACTGCTATATTTGATATCTAGGTAATTGTGCAAATATTTTTATAAGATTTGAAAGTGAGTTAGAATTTATTAGTGACTGGGATGGTATGTAACCTCTTACCATTTGTTATCTTAGTTTTATTGCTAGTGGAAGAGGGGCTCTGGCTGGGTGGGGTCTCAATCAATTAACTTAGAAACAGCTTTTAGTATATATTGTGAACACAAGGCTGAGCTCAGCCTGGCTGACTATTGCAAGCTGACTATTGTTAGTTTGTCATATTTTAAAGTAGGAAGATTTTTTAAGTAGGGCGAAAACAGTTACATAGATTAAAGCTTGGACTTATTCTGGACTTAAACTGGACAGAAACTGCCAACCAACTTAACATCTTCGTATCAAAGTGACTCAGAAAGCCACCAGCAACCCAGAAAACCAAGAGACTGCTTTGAGTGAGCTCACTTCATTCTTACATCATACTACTCCTGGCTGCTTAATCTGCCTATTCAGCTGTGATATCACCATTTCTCCATGTGCTAAAACATTTTGAATATCACTCTTTATGCTTGTACTTGCACTGTCAGTTATGAAAATGCCCAGCTGTACCTCTAATGACTTTACCTCTCTTGCTGTTCTATTGAGAGTAGGTGTCCCTGATTATTTTATTCTTGGCCCTCTTCTTTATCTCTACATGTCCTCTCTGGGTGAACTTATTTGTTCGCTCGACTTCCACTATGCTGATAATACTAAAATCTACCCCTCGTTTCCTGATCGCTCTCCTTCCATCCTAACTCATATCTCCAACTGTCTCTCTGCTGTCTACTCTTGGATGACCCAGCGCTTTTTTAGACTTAAAATATCAAACACTAAGCTGACCTCTTCCGACCCTCCTGCATAAAACGCGACCATCTCTCATCCTAACCTGTTTATGCTCACTTCTCCTCCTTCTGTGTCACCCCTGTCTGTCTAACCCTCCCCTTTAGAATGCAAGCTCTCACGGGCAGGGCCCTCTCTCCTCATGTGCCTTTCTTAGAATATATAAACCACTGCCACCCTGATACTTGCTTCAGTGTCCTGTCCCCTGATGCAACTATCCGTATTAACCATGTACTTGTCCTAAACTGTCTTGTAATGTAATTTGTTATGTGTTTGCTCTGTAAAGTGCAGCGGAATTTGTATGCGCTATATAAGAAACTTAATAAATAAATAAAATATATAGCTAGCTATCTACAGTTAATGCGCTCAGGGAAAAAGTATGTAGGTCTCAAAGAATAACAACTCCCTGCTGGCCGTGCTGCACTATTACACAAGGTGTGGCGGATCACCCACACATCTTTTACAGGTATTGCGCTTCACTCACCCACCCATCCACCCATTTATCTATCTATCTATATAGCTAGCTATCTACAGTTAATGCGCTCAGCTAAAAAATCTGTGAGTCTCAAAGGATAACAACTCCCTGCTGGCCGTGCTGCACTATTGCACAAGGAGTGACGGATCACTCACATATCTTTTACAGGTATTGTGCTTCACTCACCCACCAATCCACCCACCCATTTATCTATCTATCTATCCACCTATCTATCTACCTAACCACCTATTTATCTATCTATCTACAGTTAATACGCTTAGCAAAAAGAAAATTGTGGGTCCTAAAGAATTACAACTCCCTGCTGGCCAAGCTGCACTATTACACAAGGAGTGACGGATCACCCACATATCTTTTACAGGAATTGCGCTTCACTCACCCACCCACCCATTTATCTATCTATCTAACTATCCACCTATCTATCTATCTATGTATCTATCTATCCATCTATCTAGATAGCTATCTACAGTTAATGCGCTCAGGGAAAAAATATGTGGGTCCCAAAGGATAACAACTCCCTGATGCACTATTGCACAAGGAGTTACGGATCACCCACATTTCTTTCACAGGTATTGCGCTTCAATCACCCATCCACCCATTTATCTATCTATCTACAGTTAATACGCTTAGTGAAAAAAATATGTGGGTCCTAAAGAATTACAACTCCCTGCTGGCCGAGCTGCACTATTACACAAGGAGTGAGGGATCACCCACATATTTTTTACAGGTATTGCGCTTCATCCACCCACCTATCTATCTATTGATTTACCATTTATCTACCTACCCATCCATTTATCTGTCTATCTAATGATTCACTATCTATCCACCTACCCACTTATCTATCTATCTTTCTATCTATCTATCTATCTATCTATCTATCTATCTAGCTAGCTATCTATAGTTAATGCGCTAAGGGAAAAAAATATGTGGGTCCCAAAGGATAACAACTCCCTGCTGGCCGTGCTGCACTATTGCTCAAGGAGTGACGGATCACCCACATATCTTTTATAGGTATTGAGCTTCACTCACCCACCAACCCACCCATTTATCTATCTAACTATCTACAGTTAATACGCTTAGCGAAAAAAATATGTGGGTCCTAAAGAATAACAACTCCCTGCTGGCCGAGCTGCACTATTACACAAGGAGTGAGGGATCACCCACATATTTTTTTACAGGTACTGCGCTTCACCCACCAACCTATCTATTGATTTACCATTTATTTACCTACCCATCCCTTTATCTGTATATCTAATGATTCACTATCTATCTATCTATCTATTTACAGTTACTACGCTTATCGAAAAAAATATGTGGGTCCTAAAGAATAAAAAATCCCTGCTGGCCGAGCTGCACTATAACATACGGAGTGACGGATCACCCACATATCATTTACAGGCATTGCGTTTCAATCACCCACCCATCTATCTATCTATCTACAGTTAATACGCTTAGTGAAAAAAATATGTGGGTCCTAAAGGATAACAACTCCCTGCTGGCCGTGCTGCACTATTGCACAAGGAGTGACGGATCACCCACATATCTTTTACAGGTATTGCGCTTCACTCACCCACCCACCCACCCGCCCGCCTATCTATCTATTGATTTACCATTTATCTACCTACCCATCCATTTCTCTGTCTATCTAATGATTCACTATCTATCCACCTAGCCACTTATCTATCTATCTATCTATCTATCTATCTAGCTATCTACAGTTAATGAGCTCAGGGAAAAAAATATGTGGGTCCCAAAGAAAAACAACTCCCTGCTGGCCGTGCGGCACTATTGTGCAAGGAGTGACGGCTCACCCACATATCTTTTACAGGAATTGCGCTTCACTCACCCACCCATTTATCTATCTATCTATCTAACTATCTATCTATCCACCTATCTATCTAGCTATCTACAGTTAATGCGCTCAGGGAAAAAATATGTGGGTCCCAAAGGAAAACAACTTTGATAAAGGGTGATAAAGAGAGATAAACGTCCAGCCAATAAGATCCTTACTGACTTTTTTTCAAACACAGCCTGTAATATGACAGTTAGCAGGTGATTGGCTGGATGTTTATCTCTCTTTATCATCTTTATCTCTAGACTTAATACATCTGCCACTATGTACCTATCCAACCATCTATCTATCTAATGAATTATCATCCATCTACCTACACAGCCATTCATCTATATGTCTATCTAATGATATACTATCTATCGGCATGCCCACCTATTTATCTTTATCTCAATTTTTTAATTACAGGTATTGCGCTCAGTGAAAAAAATATGTGGGTCCCAAAGGATAACAACTCCCTGCTGGCCAAGCTGCACTATTACACAAGGAGTGAGGGATCACCCACATATTTTTTTACAGGTATTGCACTTCACCCACCCACCTATCTAATAATTTACCATTTATCTACCCTCCCACCAACTTATCTGTCTATCTAATAAGTCACTATCTATCCACCTACCCAACCACACACCTACCCATTTATATACCTAACCATCTATCTATCTATCTACAGTTAATGTGCTCAGTGAAAATAATATGTGGGTCCCAAAGGATAACAACTCCCTGCTGGCCAAGCTGCACTATTACACAAGGAGTGAGGGATCACCCACACATTCTTTTATAGCTATTGCACTTCACCCACCCACCTATCTAATAATTTACCATTTATCTACCCTCCCACCCACTTATCTGTCTATCTAATAAGTCACTATCTATCCACCTACCCAATCACACACCTACCCATTTATATACCTAACCATCTATCTATCTATCTACAGTTAATGTGCTCAGCTAAAATTATATGTGGGTCCCAAAGGATAACAACTCCCTGCTGGCCAAGCTGCACTATTACACAAGGAGTGAGGGATCACCCACACATTCTTTTATAGGTATTGCACTTCACCCACCCACCTATCTAATAATTTACCATTTATCTACCCTCCCACCCACTTATCTGTCTATCTAATGATTCACTATCTATCCACCTACCCAACCACACACCTACCCATTTATATACCAAACCATCTATCTATCTTTCAATCTATCTACAGTTAATGCACTCAGTGAAAAAAATATGTGGGTCCCAAAGGATAACAACTCCCTGCTGGCCAAGCTACACTATTATAAAAGGAGTGAGGGGTCACCCACATATTTTTTTTACAGGTATTGCGCTTCACCCACCCACCTATCTATCTAATAATTTACCATTTATCTACCCTCCCACCCACTTATCTGTCTATCTAATGATTCACTATCTATCCACCTACCCAACCACACACCTACCCATTTATATACCTAACCATCTATCTATCTATCTACAGTTAATGTGCTCAGTGAAAATAATATGTGGGTCCCAAAGGATAACAACTCCCTGCTGGCCAAGCTGCACTATTACACAAGGAGTGAGGGATCACCCACACATTCTTTTATAGGTATTGCACTTCACCCACCCACCTAATAATTTACCATTTATCTACCCTCCCACCCACTTATCTGTCTATCTAATGATTCACTATCTATCCACCTACCCATTTATATACCAAACCATCTATCTATCTTTCAATCTATCTACAGTTAATGCACTCAGTGAAAAAAATATGTGGGTACCAAAGGATAACAACTCCCTGCTGGCCAAGCTGCACTATTACACAAGGAGTGAGGGGTCACCCACATTTTTTTTACAGGTATTGCGCTTCACCCACCCACCTATCTATCTAATAATTTACCATTTATCTACCCTCCCACCCACTTATCTGTCTATCTAATGATTCACTATCTATCCACCTACCCAACCACACACCTACCCATTTATATACCTAACCATCTATCTATCTATCTACAGTTAATGTGCTCAGTGAAAATAATATGTGGGTCCCAAAAGATAACAACTCCCTGCTGGCCAAGCTGCACTATTACACAAGGAGTGAGGGATCACCCACACATTCTTTTATAGGTATTGCACTTCACCCACCCACCTATCTAATAATTTACCATTTATCTACCCTCCCACCCACTTATCTGTCTATCTAATAAGTCACTATCTATCCACCTACCCAACCACACACCTACCCATTTATATACCTAACCATCTATCTATCTATCTACAGTTAATGTGCTCAGCAAAAATAATATGTGGGTCCCAAAGGATAAAAACTCCCTGCTGGCCAAGCTGCACTATTACACAAGGAGTGAAGGGTCACCCAAATATTTTTTTAAAGGTATTTCACTTCACCCACCTGCCTATCTATCTAATAATTTACAATTTATCTACACTCCCATCCACTTATCTGTCTATTTAATGAGTCACTATCTATCCACCTACCCAACCACACACCTACCCATTTATATACCTAACCATCTATCTATCTTTCTATCTATCTACAGTTAATGCGCTCAGTGAAAAAATATGTGGGTCTCAAAGGATAACAACTCCCTGCTGGCCAAGCTGCACTATTACACAAGGAGTGAGGGATCACCCACATATTTTTTTTACAGGTATTGCGCTTCACCCCCTACCTATCTAATAGTTTAACATTTATCTACCCACCCACTCATTTATCTATCTAATGATTCACTATCTACCTACCCACGCACCCACCCACCCACCCATTTATCTACCTATCTATCTACAGTTAATACACTCAGTGAAAAAAAAATGTGGGTCCCAAAGGATAACAACTCCCTGGTGGCCAAGCTGCACTATTACACAAGGAGTGAGGGATCATCCGCATGTTTTTTTACAGGTATTGCACTTCACCCACCCACCTATCTAATAATTTACCATTTATCTACCCTCCCACCCACTTATCTGTCTATCTAATGATTCACTATCTATCCACCTACCCAATCACACACCTACCCATTTATATACCAAACCATCTATCTATCTTTCAATCTATCTACAGTTAATGCACTCAGTGAAAAAAATATGTGGGTCCCAAAGGATAACAACTCCCTGCTGGCCAAGCTGCACTATTAAACAAGGAGTGAGGGGTCACCCACACATTTTTTTTACAGGTATTGCGCTTCACCCACCCACCTATCTATCTAATAATTTACCATTTATCTACCCTCCCACCCACTTATCTGTCTATCTAATGATTCACTATCTATCCGCCTACCCAACCACACACCTACCCATTTATATATCTAACCATCTATCTATCTATCTATCTATCTACAGTTAATGTGCTCAGTGAAAATAATATGTGGGTCCCAAAGGATAACAACTCCCTGCTGGCCAAGCTGCACTATTACACAAGGAGTAAGGGGTCACCCACATATTTTTTTACAGGTATTTCACTTCACCCACCTGCCTATCTATCTAATAATTTACAATTTATCTACCCTCCCATCCACTTATCTGTCTATTTAATGAGTCACTATCTATCCACCTACCCAACCACACACCTACTCATTTATATACCTAACCATCTATCTATCTTTCTATCTATCTACAGTTAATGTGCTTAGTGAAAAACATATGTGGGTCCCAAAGGATAAAACTCCCTGCTGGCCAAGCTGCACTATTACACAAGGAGTGAGGGATCACCCACATATTTTTTTTACAGGTATTGCGCTTCACCCCCACCCACCCTACCTATCTAATAGTTTAACATTTATCTACCCACCCACTCATTTATCTATCTAATGATTCACTATCTACCTACCCACCCACCCACCCATTTATCTACCTATCTACAGTTAATACACTCCGTAAAAAAATATGTGGGTCCCAAAGGATAACAACTCCCTGCTGGCCAAGCTGCACTATTACACAAGGAGTGAGGGATCACCCACATATTTTTTGTGGGAGGTAGGGCACTGACTGAAATAAAAAGTGTGTTACTGAGTTCCCTTTCTTCACCTCTATGTCCGCCAAGCTGCCCTAGTGGACAGTGAAGGGGGAAGGTATGTTTATTTTTTACTCTTTTGATTTCTCTCTAGCTATCTCTATTTATTTAACTGTATACTTAGTTATCACAATATACAATAATAGAAGAGTCCCTAACGAGAACTCGTATTTGTGAATTTCAAATGTATACCAAAACATATTATCAGTAATTAATTTTCATTAATTACCTGACTTCATTTTTGTTCGTTGACTTGAGGACAATTCTGCAGTCCAGGTCACCTCGCAGTAGTCGGCTGTTATGACCTCATCATCTGTTTTATATAGAATTCTCACTTAAAAAATGAAAAGAGGCATGATAATATGTTCGCAGTATACAATGACCCTTAAGCCCTTTACACACTGGGAGTATAGGGGCCCCATCTATATAGTTAACTATATTAGTGGTTCCCCTATTCACACTGAACGAAATCGGTTACCGAAATCATCAGTGATGTCCCAGTGACCTGCTGAACATGCGGGTCATAGGCTATATGGCCAGAGTTGACCTGGATGTTCAAGTGAAGGCAGAGGTCGTTAAGGATGCGCGGGAGTGCACATCATTACTGATATTGAGTATACAAACAAGAGATTTTTTTTTTCAAAGAAAAGAGTTTGCTCAAAAATGCTCTTCTGAGTGATATCTTTTCTTTTTTCGTGTAGCGTGTATGGGGCTTTAGAAAAATGAGAGGGAGGGATCACCCACCTCTTTGTACATGCCTCTACTTTACAAATCAATGCAGCTATGATTTGTCTATTTAATGGATCATTTAGCATCTATCTACCTATCCACCCATCTATCTGCCTATCCAATAATTGACTAACACTGGGGCATATGTATTAAACCTTAACAAGAGCTAAATGCAAGGGTGATAAAGAGAGATAAACGTCCAGCCAATCAGCTCCTTACTGACTTTTTTCAAACACAGCCTGTAATATGACAGTTAGCAGGTGATTGGTTGGATGTTTATCTCTCTTTATCATCTTTGCATTTATCTCTTGACTTAATACATCTGCCACTATGTACCTATTCAACCATCTATCTATCTAATGAATTATCATCCATCTACCTACACAGCCATTCATCTATATGTCTATCTAATGATATACTAACTATCGGCCTGCCCACCTATTTATCTTTATCTCTATTTATTTAATTACAGGTATTGCGCTCAGTGAAAAAAATATGTGGGTCCCAAAGGATAACAACTCCCTGCTGGCCAAGCTGCACTATTACACAAGGAGTGAGGGATCACCCACATATTTTTTTACAGGTATTGCACTTCACCCACCCACCTATCTTATAATTTACCATTTATCTACCCTCCCACCAACTTATATGTCTATCTAATAAGTCACTATCTATCCACCTACCCAACCACACACCTACCCATTTATATACCTAACTATCTATCTATCTATCTACAGTTAATGTGCTCAGTGAAAATAATATGTGGGTCCCAAAGGATAACAACTCCCTGCTGGCCAAGCTGCACTATTACACAAGGAGTGAGGGATCACCCACACATTCTTTTATAGGTATTGCACTTCACCCACCCACCTATCTATTAATTTACCATTTATCTACCCTCCCACCCACTTATCTGTCTATCTAATAAGTCACTATCTATCCACCTACCCAACCACACACCTACCCATTTATATACCTAACCATCTATCTATCTATCTACAGTTAATGTGCTCAGCGAAAATAATATGTGGGTCCCAAAGGATAAAAACTCCCTGCTGGCCAAGCTGCACTATTACACAAGGAGTGAGGGATCACCCACATATTTTTTTACAGGTATTGCACTTCACCCACCCACCCACCTATCTAATAATTTACCATTTATCTACCCTCCCACCAACTTTTCTGTCTATCTAATGATTCATTATCTATCCACCTACCCAACCACACACCTACCCATTTATATACCAAACCATCTATCTATCTTTCAATCTATCTACAGTTAATGCACTCAGTGAAAAAAAATTTTGTGGGTCCCAAAGGATAACAACTCCCTGCTGGCCAAGCTGCACTATTACACAAGGAGTGAGGAATCACCCACATATTTTTTTACAGGTATTGCACTTCACCCACCCACCTATCTAATAATTTACCATTTATCTACCCTCCCACCAACTTTTCTGTCTATCTAATAAGTCACTATCTATCCACCTACCCAACCACACACCTACCCATTTATATACCTAACCATCTATCTATCTATCTACAGTTAATGTGCTCAGTGAAAATAATATGTGGGTCCCAAAGGATAACAACTCCCTGCTGGCCAAGCTGCACTATTACACAAGGAGTGAGGGATCACCCACACATTCTTTTATAGGTATTGCACTTCACCCACCCACCTATCTAATAATTTACCATTTATCTACCCTCCCACCCACTTATCTGTCTATCTAATGATTCACTATCTATCCACCGACCCAACCACACACCTACCCATTTATATACCTAACCATCTATCTATCTACAGTTAATGTGCTCAGTGAAAATAATATGTGGGTCCCAAAGGATAACAACTCCCTGCTGGCCAAGCTGCACTATTACACAAGGAGTGAGGGATCACCCCCATATTTTTTTTACAGGTATTGCACTTCACCCACCCACCTATCTAATAATTTACCATTTATTTACCCTCCCACCAACTTTACTGTCTATCTAATAAGTCAAAATCTATCCACCTACCCAACCACACACCTACCCATTTATATACCTAACCATCTATCTATCTATCTACAGTTAATGCACTCAGTGAAAAAAATATGTGGGTCCCAAAGGATAACAACTCCCTGCTGGCCAAGCTGCACTATTACACAAGGAGTGAGGGGTCACCCACATATTTTTTTTTACAGGTATTGCGCTTCACCCACCTATCTATCTAATAATTTACCATTTATCTACCCTCCCACCCACTTATCTGTCTATCTAATGATTCACTATCTATCCACCTACCCAACCACACACCTACCCATTTATATACCTAACCATCTATCTATCTACAGTTAATGTGCTCAGTGAAAATAATATGTGGGTCCCAAAGGATAACAACTCCCTGCTGGCCAAGCTGCACTATTTCACAAGGAGTGAGGGATCACCCACACATTCTTTTATATGTATTGCACTTCACCCACCCACCTATCTAATAATTTACCATTTATCTACCCTCCCACCCACTTATCTGTCTATCTAATGATTCACTATCTATCCACCTACCCAACCACACACCTACCCATTTATATACCAAACCATCTATCTATCTTTCAATCTATCTACAGTTAATGCACTCAGTGAAAAAAATATGTGGGTCCCAAAGGATAACAACTCCCTGCTGGCCAAGCTGCACTATTACACAAGGAGTGAGGGGTCACCCACATATTTTTTTTTACAGGTATTGCGCTTCACCCACCTATCTATCTAATAATTTACCATTTATCTACCCTCCCACCCACGTATCTGTCTATCTAATGATTCACTATCTATCCACCTACCCAACCACACACCTACCCATTTATATACCTAACCATCTATCTATCTACAGTTAATGTGCTCAGTGAAAATAATATGTGGGTCCCAAAGGATAACAACTCCCTGCTGGCCAAGCTGCACTATTTCACAAGGAGTGAGGGATCACCCACACATTCTTTTATATGTATTGCACTTCACCCACCCACCTATCTAATAATTTACCATTTATCTACCCTCCCACCCACTTATCTGTCTATCTAATGATTCACTATCTATCCACCTACCCAACCACACACCTACCCATTTATATACCAAACCATCTATCTATCTTTCAATCTATCTACAGTTAATGCACTCAGTGAAAAAAATATGTGGGTCCCAAAGGATAACAACTCCCTGCTGGCCAAGCTGCACTATTACACAAGGAGTGAGGGATCACCCACATATTTTTTTTACAGGTATTGCACTTCACCCACCCACCTATCTAATAATTTACCATTTATCTACCCTCCCACCAACTTTTCTGTCTATCTAATAAGTCACTATCTATCCACCTACCCAACCACACACCTACCCATTTATATACCTAACCATCTATCTATCTATCTATCTATCTATCTATCTACAGTTAATGTGCTCAGTGAAAATAATATGTGGGTCCCAAAGGATAACAACTCCCTGCTGGCCAAGCTGCACTATTACACAAGGAGTGAGGGATCACCCACACATTCTTTTATAGGTATTGCACTTCACCCACCCACCTATCTAATAATTTACCATTTATCTACCCTCCCACCCACTTATCTGTCTATCTAATGATTCACTATCTATCCACCAACCCAACCACACACCTACCCATTTATATACCAAACCATCTATCTATCTTTCTATCTATCTACAGTTAATGTGCTCAGTGAAAAAAATATGAGGGTCCCAAAGGATAACAACTCCCTGCTGGCCAAGCTGCACTATTACACAAGGAGTGAGGGGTCACCCACATATTTTTTTTACAGGTATTGCGCTTCACCCACCCACCTATCTATCTAATAATATACCATTTATCTACCCTCCCACCCACTTATCTGTCTATCTAATGATTCACTATCTATCCACCTACCCAACCACACACCTACCCATTTATATACCTAACCATCTATCTATCTATCTATCTACAGTTAATGTGCTCAGTGAAAATAATATGTGGGTCCCAAAGGATAACAACTCCCTGCTGGCCAAGCTGCACTATTACACAAGGAGTGAGGGATCACCCACACATTCTTTTATAGGTATTGCACTTCACCCACCCACCTATCTTATAATTTACCATTTATCTACCCTCCCACCCACTTATCTGTCTATCTAATGATTCACTATCTATCCACCTACCCAACCACACACCTACCCATTTATATACCAAACCATCTATCTTTCTATCTATCTACAGTTAATGCACTCAGTGAAAAAAATATGTGGGTCCCAAAGGATACCAACTCCCTGCTGGCCAAGCTGCACTATTACACAAGGAGTGAGGGATCACCCCCATATTTATTTACAGGTATTGCACTTCACCCACCCACCTATCTAATAATTTACCATTTATCTACCCTCCCACCAACTTTTCTGTCTATCTAATAAGTCAAAATCTATCCACCTACCCAACCACACACCTACCCATTTATATACCTAACCATCTATCTATCTATCTATCTATCTATCTACAGTTAATGCACTCAGTGAAAAAAATATGTGGGTCCCAAAGGATAACAACTCCCTGCTGGCCAAGCTGCACTATTACACAAGGAGTGAGGGGTCACCCACATATTTTTTTTTACAGGTATTGCGCTTCACCCACCCACCTATCTATCTGATAATTTACCATTTATCTACCCTCCCACCCACTTATCTGTCTATCTAATGATTCACTATCTATCCACCTACCCAACCACACACCTACCCATTTATATACCTAACCATCTATCTATCTACAGTTAATGTGCTCAGTGAAAATAATATGTGGGTCCCAAAGGATAACAACTCCCTGCTGGCCAAGCTGCACTATTACACAAGGAGTGAGGGATCACCCACACATTCTTTTATAGGTATTGCACTTCACCCACCCACCTATCTAATAATTTACCATTTATCTACCCTCCCACCCACTTATCTGTCTATCTAATGATTCACTATCTATCCACCTACCCAACCACACACCTACCCATTTATATACCAAACCATCTATCTATCTTTCTATCTATCTACAGTTAATGTGCTCAGTGAAAAAAATATGTGGGTCCCAAAGGATAACAACTCCCTGCTGGCCAAGCTGCACTATTACACAAGGAGTGAGGGGTCACCCACATATTTTTTTTTACAGGTATTGCGCTTCACCCACCCACCTATCTATCTAATAATATACCATTTATCTACCCTCCCACCCACTTATCTGTCTATCTAATGATTCACTATCTATCCACCTACCCAACCACACACCTACCCATTTATATACCTAACCATCTATCTATCTAGCTATCTATCTACAGTTAATGTGCTCAGTGAAAATAATATGTGGGTCCCAAAGGATAACAACTCCCTGCTGGCCAAGCTGCACTATTACACAAGGAGTGAGGGATCACCCACACATTCTTTTATAGGTATTGCACTTCACCCACCCACCTATCTAATAATTTACCATTTATCTACCCTCCCACCCACTTATCTGTCTATCTAATGATTCACTATCTATCCACCTACCCAACCACACACCTACCCATTTATATACCAAACCATCTATCTATCTTTCTATCTATCTACAGTTAATGCACTCAGTGAAAAAAATATGTGGGTCCCAAAGGATACCAACTCCCTGCTGGCCAAGCTGCACTATTACACAAGGAGTGAGGGATCACCCCCATATTTTTTTTACAGGTATTGCACTTCACCCACCCACCTATCTAATAATTTACCATTTATCTACCCTCCCACCAACTTTTCTGTCTATCTAATAAGTCAAAATCTATCCACCTACCCAACCACACACCTACCCATTTATATACCTAACCATCTATCTATCTACAGTTAATGTGCTCAGTGAAAATAATATGTGGGTCCCAAAGGATAACAACTCCCTGCTGGCCAAGCTGCACTATTACACAAGGAGTGAGGGATCACCCACACATTCTTTTATAGGTATTGCACTTCACCCACCCACCTATCTAATAATTTACCATTTATCTACCCTCCCACCCACTTATCTGTCTATCTAATGATTCACTATCTATCCACCTACCCAACCACACACCTACCCATTTATATACCAAACCATCTATCTATCTTTCTATCTATAGTTAATGTGCTCAGTGAAAAAAATATGTGGGTCCCAAAGGATAACAACTCCTTGCTGGCCAAGCTGCACTATTACACAAGGAGTGAGGGGTCACCCACATATTTTTTTTTACAGGTATTGCGCTTCACCCACCCACCTATCTATCTAATAATTTACCATTTATCTACCCTCCCACCCACTTATCTGTCTATCTAATGATTCACTATCTATCCACCTACCCAACCACACACCTACCCATTTATATACCAAACCATCTATCTATCTTTCTATCTATCTACAGTTAATGTGCTCAGTGAAAAAAATATGTGGGTCCCAAAGGATAACAACTCCCTGCTGGCCAAGCTGCACTATTACACAAGTAGTGAGGGATCACCCACATATTTTTTTAGAGGTATTGCACTTCACCCACCCACCTATCTAATAATTTACCATTTATCTACCCTCCCACCCACTTATCTGTCTATCTAATGATTCACTATCTATCCACCTACCCAACCACACACCTACCCATTTATATACAAAACCATCTATCTATCTTTCTATCTATAGTTAATGTGCTCAGTGAAAAAAATATGTGGGTCCCAAAGGATAACAACTCCTTGCTGGCCAAGCTGCACTATTACACAAGGAGTGAGGGGTCACCCACATATTTTTTTTTACAGGTATTGCGCTTCACCCACCTGCCTATCTATCTAATAATTTACAATTTATCTACCCTCCCACCTTCTTATCTGTCTATTTAATGAGTCACTATCTATCCACCTACCCAACCACACACCTACCCATTTATATACCTAACCATCTATCTATCTTTCTTTCTATCTACAGTTAATGCGCTCAGTGAAAAAAAAAATGTGGGTCCCAAGGGATAACAACTCCCTGCTGGCCAAGCTGCACTATTACACAAGGAGTGAGGGATCACCCGCATGTTTTTTTACAGGTATTGCACTCCCTTCCACCCACCTATCTAATAGTTTAACATTTATCTACCCACCCATTTATCTATCTAGCTAATCTATCTAATGATTTACAAAATACCTACCTACCCACCTACGGACCTCACCCTTCCTGTTGGTCAAGCTGCTCTATTATACAAGGAGTGAGGGATCACCCACATATTTTTTGTGGGAGGTAGGGCACTGACTGAAATAAAAAGTGTGTTACTGAGTTCCCTTTCTTCACCTCTATGTCCGCCAAGCTGCCCTAGTGGACAGTGAAGGGGGAAGGTATGTTTATTTTTTACTCTTTTGATTTCTCTCTAGCTATCTCTATTTATTTAACTGTACACTTAGTTATCACAATATACAATAATAGAAGAGTCCCTAACGAGAACTCGCATTTGTGAATTTCAAATGTATACCAAAACATATTATCAGTAATTAATTTTCATTAATTACCTGACTTCATTTTTGTTCGTTGACTTGAGGACAATTCTGCAGTCCAGGTCACCTCGCAGTAGTCGGCTGTTATGACCTCATCATCTGTTTTATATAGAATTCTCACTTAAAAAATGAAAAGAGGCATGATAATATGTTCGCAGTATACAATGACCCTTAAGCCCTTTACACACTGGGAGTATAGGGGCCCCATCTATATAGTTAACTATATTAGTGGTTCCCCTATTCACACTGAACGAAATCGGTAACCGAAATCATCAGTGATGTCCCAGTGACCTGCTGAACATGCGGGTCATAAGCTATATGGAGAGAGTTGACCTGGATGTTCAAGTGAAGGCAGAGGTCGTTTAGGAAGCACGGGAGCGCACATCATTACTGATATTGAGTATACACACGAGAGATTTTTTTTTCAAAGAAAAGAGTTTGCTCAAAAATGCTCTTCTGAGTGATATCTTTTATTTTTCGTGTAGCGTGTATGGGGCTTTAGAAAAATGAGAGGGAGGGATCACCCACCTCTTTGTACATGCCTCTACTTTACAAATCAATGCAGCTATGATTTGTCTATTTAATGGATCATTTAGCATCTATCTTCCTATCCACCCATCTATCTGCCTATCCAATAATTGACTAACACAGGGGCAGATGTATTAAACCTTAACAAGAGATAAATGCAAGGGTGATAAAGAGAGATAAACGTCCAGCCAATCAGCTCCTTACTGACTTTTTTCAAACACAGCCTGTAATATGACAGTTAGCAGGTGATTGGCTGGATGTTTATCTCTCTTTATCATCTTTGCATTTATCTCTTGACTTAATACATCTGTCACTATGTACCTATCCAACCATCTATCTATCTAATGAATTATCATCCATCTACCTACACAGCCATTCATCTATATGTCTATCTAATGATATACTAACTATCGGCCTGCCCACCTATTTATCTTTATCTCTATTTATTTAATTACAGGTATTGCGCTCAGTGAAAAAAATATGTGGGTCCCAAAGGATAACAACTCCCTGCTGGCCAAGCTGCACTATTACACAAGGAGTGAGGGATCACCCACATATTTTTTTACAGGTATTGCACTTCACCCACCCACCTATCTTATAATTTACCATTTATCTACCCTCCCACCAACTTATATGTCTATCTAATAAGTCACTATCTATCCACCTACCCAACCACACACCTACCCATTTATATACCTAACTATCTATCTATCTATCTACAGTTAATGTGCTCAGTGAAAATAATATGTGGGTCCCAAAGGATAACAACTCCCTGCTGGCCAAGCTGCACTATTACACAAGGAGTGAGGGATCACCCACACATTCTTTTATAGGTATTGCACTTCACCCACCCACCTATCTAATAATTTACCATTTATCTACCCTCCCACCCACTTATCTGTCTATCTAATAAGTCACTATCTATCCACCTACCCAACCACACACCTACCCATTTATATACCTAACCATCTATCTATCTATCTACAGTTAATGTGCTCAGCGAAAATAATATGTGGGTCCCAAAGGATAAAAACTCCCTGCTGGCCAAGCTGCACTATTACACAAGGAGTGAGGGATCACCCACATATTTTTTTACAGGTATTGCACTTCACCCACCCACCCACCTATCTAATAATTTACCATTTATCTACCCTCCCACCAACTTTTCTGTCTATCTAATGATTCATTATCTATCCACCTACCCAACCACACACCTACCCATTTATATACCAAACCATCTATCTATCTTTCAATCTATCTACAGTTAATGCACTCAGTGAAAAAAAATTTTGTGGGTCCCAAAGGATAAGAACTCCCTGCTGGCCAAGCTGCACTATTACACAAGGAGTGAGGAATCACCCACATATTTTTTTTACAGGTATTGCACTTCACCCACCCACCTATCTAATAATTTACCATTTATCTACCCTCCCACCAACTTTTCTGTCTATCTAATAAGTCACTATCTATCCACCTACCCAACCACACACCTACCCATTTATATACCTAACCATCTATCTATCTATCTACAGTTAATGTGCTCAGTGAAAATAATATGTGGGTCCCAAAGGATAAAAACTCCCTGCTGGCCAAGCTGCACTATTACACAAGGAGTAAGGGATCACCCACACATTCTTTTATAGGTATTGCACTTCACCCACCCACCTATCTAATAATTTAACATTTATCTACCCTCCCACCCACTTATCTGTCTATCTAATGATTCACTATCTATCCACCGACCCAACCACACACCTACCCATTTATATACCTAACCATCTATCTATCTACAGATAATGTGCTCAGTGAAAATAATATGTGGGTCCCAAAGGATAACAACTCCCTGCTGGCCAAGCTGCACTATTACACAAGGAGTGAGGGATCACCCACACATTCTTTTATAGGTATTGCACTTCACCACCCACCTATCTAATAATTTACCATTTATCTACCCTCCCACCCACTTATCTGTCTATCTAATGATTCACTATCTATCCACCTACCCAACCACACACCTACCCATTTATATACCAAACCATCTCTCTATCTATCTTTCAATCTATCTACAGTTAATGCACTCAGTGAAAAAAATATGTGGGTCCCAAAGGATACCAACTCCCTGCTGGCCAAGCTGCACTATTACACAAGGAGTGAGGGATCACCCCCATATTTTTTTTACAGGTATTGCACTTCACCCACCCACCTATCTAATAATTTACCATTTATCTACCCTCCCACCAACTTTACTGTCTATCTAATAAGTCAAAATCTATCCACCTACCCAACCACACACCTACCCATTTATATACCTAACCATCTATCTATCTATCTACAGTTAATGCACTCAGTGAAAAAAATATGTGGGTCCCAAAGGATAACAACTCCCTGCTGGCCAAGCTGCACTATTACACAAGGAGTGAGGGGTCACCCACATATTTTTTTTACAGGTATTGCGCTTCACCCACCTATCTATCTAATAATTTACCATTTATCTACCCTCCCACCCACTTATCTGTCTATCTAATGATTCACTATCTATCCACCTACCCAACCACACACCTACCCATTTATATACCTAACCATCTATCTATCTACAGTTAATGTGCTCAGTGAAAATAATATGTGGGTCCCAAAGGATAACAACTCCCTGCTGGCCAAGCTGCACTATTTCACAAGGAGTGAGGGATCACCCACACATTCTTTTATATGTATTGCACTTCACCCACCCACCTATCTAATAATTTACCATTTATCTACCCTCCCACCCACTTATCTGACTATCTAATGATTCACTATCTATCCACCTACCCAACCACACACCTACCCATTTATATACCAAACCATCTATCTATCTTTCAATCTATCTACAGTTAATGCACTCAGTGAAAAAAATATGTGGGTCCCAAAGGATAACAACTCCCTGCTGGCCAAGCTGCACTATTACACAAGGAGTGAGGGGTCACCCACATATTTTTTTTACAGGTATTGCGCTTCACCCACCTATCTATCTAATAATTTACCATTTATCTACCCTCCCACCCACTTATCTGTCTATCTAATGATTCACTATCTATCCACCTACCCAACCACACACCTACCCATTTATATACCTAACCATCTATCTATCTACAGTTAATGTGCTCAGTGAAAATAATATGTGGGTCCCAAAGGATAACAACTCCCTGCTGGCCAAGCTGCACTATTTCACAAGGAGTGAGGGATCACCCACACATTCTTTTATATGTATTGCACTTCACCCACCCACCTATCTAATAATTTACCATTTATCTACCCTCCCACCCACTTATCTGTCTATCTAATGATTCACTATCTATCCACCTACCCAACCACACACCTACCCATTTATATACCAAACCATCTATCTATCTTTCAATCTATCTACAGTTAATGCACTCAGTGAAAAAAATATGTGGGTCCCAAAGGATAACAACTCCCTGCTGGCCAAGCTGCACTATTACACAAGGAGTGAGGGATCACCCACATATTTTTTTACAGGTATTGCACTTCACCCACCCACCTATCTAATAATTTACCATTTATCTACCCTCCCACCAACTTTTCTGTCTATCTAATAAGTCACTATCTATCCACCTACCCAACCACACACCTACCCATTTATATACCTAACCATCTATCTATCTATCTATCTATCTATCTATCTATCTACAGTTAATGTGCTCAGTGAAAATAATATGTGGGTCCCAAAGGATAACAACTCCCTGCTGGCCAAGCTGCACTATTACACAAGGAGTGAGGGATCACCCACACATTCTTTTATAGGTATTGCACTTCACCCACCCACCTATCTAATAATTTACCATTTATCTACCCTCCCACCCACTTATCTGTCTATCTAATGATTCACTATCTATCCACCTACCCAACCACACACCTACCCATTTATATACCAAACCATCTATCTATCTTTCTATCTATCTACAGTTAATGTGCTCAGTGAAAAAAATATGTGGGTCCCAAAGGATAACAACTCCCTGCTGGCCAAGCTGCACTATTACACAAGGAGTGAGGGGTCACCCACATATTTTTTTTTACAGGTATTGCGCTTCACCCACCCACCTATCTAATAATATACCATTTATCTACCCTCCCACCCACTTATCTGTCTATCTAATGATTCACTATCTATCCACCTACCCAACCACACACCTACCCATTTATATACCTAACCATCTATCTATCTATCTATCTATCTACAGTTAATGTGCTCAGTGAAAATAATATGTGGGTCCCAAAGGATAACAACTCCCTGCTGGCCAAGCTGCACTATTACACAAGGAGTGAGGGATCACCCACACATTCTTTTATAGGTATTGCACTTCACCCACCCACCTATCTAATAATTTACCATTTATCTACCCTCCCACCCACTTATCTGTCTATCTAATGATTCACTATCTATCCACCTACCCAACCACACACCTACCCATTTATATACCAAACCATCTATCTATCTTTCTATCTATCTACAGTTAATGCACTCAGTGAAAAAAATATGTGGGTCCCAAAGGATACCAACTCCCTGCTGGCCAAGCTGCACTATTACACAAGGAGTGAGGGATCACCCCCATATTTTTTTACAGGTATTGCACTTCACCCACCCACCTATCTAATAATTTACCATTTATCTACCCTCCCACCAACTTTTCTGTCTATCTAATAAGTCAAAATCTATCCACCTACCCAACCACACACCTACCCATTTATATACCTAACCATCTATCTATCTATCTATCTATCTATCTACAGTTAATGCACTCAGTGAAAAAAATATGTGGGTCCCAAAGGATAACAACTCCCTGCTGGCCAAGCTGCACTATTACACAAGGAGTGAGGGGTCACCCACATATTTTTTTTTACAGGTATTGCGCTTCACCCACCCACCTATCTATCTGATAATTTACCATTTATCTACCCTCCCACCCACTTATCTGTCTATCTAATGATTCACTATCTATCCACCTACCCAACCACACACCTACCCATTTATATACCTAACCATCTATCTATCTACAGTTAATGTGCTCAGTGAAAATAATATGTGGGTCCCAAAGGATAACAACTCCCTGCTGGCCAAGCTGCACTATTACACAAGGAGTGAGGGATCACCCACACATTCTTTTATAGGTATTGCACTTCACCCACCCACCTATCTAATAATTTACCATTTATCTACCCTCCCACCCACTTATCTGTCTATCTAATGATTCACTATCTATCCACCTACCCAACCACACACCTACCCATTTATATACCAAACCATCTATCTATCTTTCTATCTATCTACAGTTAATGCACTCAGTGAAAAAAATATGTGGGTCCCAAAGGATACCAACTCCCTGCTGGCCAAGCTGCACTATTACACAAGGAGTGAGGGATCACCCCCATATTTTTTTTACAGGTATTGCACTTCACCCACCCACCTATCTAATAATTTACCATTTATCTACCCTCCCACCAACTTTTCTGTCTATCTAATAAGTCAAAATCTATCCACCTACCCAACCACACACCTACCCATTTATATACCTAACCATCTATCTATCTACAGTTAATGTGCTCAGTGAAAATAATATGTGGGTCCCAAAGGATAACAACTCCCTGCTGGCCAAGCTGCACTATTACACAAGGAGTGAGGGATCACCCACACATTCTTTTATAGGTATTGCACTTCACCCACCCACCTATCTAATAATTTACCATTTATCTACCCTCCCACCCACTTATCTGTCTATCTAATGATTCACTATCTATCCACCTACCCAACCACACACCTACCCATTTATATACCAAACCATCTATCTATCTTTCTATCTATAGTTAATGTGCTCAGTGAAAAAAATATGTGGGTCCCAAAGGATAACAACTCCTTGCTGGCCAAGCTGCACTATTACACAAGGAGTGAGGGGTCACCCACATATTTTTTTTTACAGGTATTGCGCTTCACCCACCCACCTATCTATCTAATAATTTACCATTTATCTACCCTCCCACCCACTTATCTGTCTATCTAATGATTCACTATCTATCCACCTACCCAACCACACACCTACCCATTTATATACCAAACCATCTATCTATCTTTCTATCTATCTACAGTTAATGTGCTCAGTGAAAAAAATATGTGGGTCCCAAAGGATAACAACTCCCTGCTGGCCAAGCTGCACTATTACACAAGGAGTGAGGGATCACCCACATATTTTTTTAGAGGTATTGCACTTCACCCACCCACCTATCTAATAATTTACCATTTATCTACCCTCCCACCCACTTATCTGTCTATCTAATGATTCACTATCTATCCACCTACCCAACCACACACCTACCCATTTATATACAAAACCATCTATCTATCTTTCTATCTATAGTTAATGTGCTCAGTGAAAAAAATATGTGGGTCCCAAAGGATAACAACTCCTTGCTGGCCAAGCTGCACTATTACACAAGGAGTGAGGGGTCACCCACATATTTTTTTTTACAGGTATTGCGCTTCACCCACCTGCCTATCTATCTAATAATTTACAATTTATCTACCCTCCCACCTTCTTATCTGTCTATTTAATGAGTCACTATCTATCCACCTACCCAACCACACACCTACCCATTTATATACCTAACCATCTATCTATCTTTCTTTCTATCTACAGTTAATGCGCTCAGTGAAAAAAAAAATGTGGGTCCCAAGGGATAACAACTCCCTGCTGGCCAAGCTGCACTATTACACAAGGAGTGAGGGATCACCCGCATGTTTTTTTACAGGTATTGCACTCCCTTCCACCCACCTATCTAATAGTTTAACATTTATCTACCCACCCATTTATCTATCTAGCTAATCTATCTAATGATTTACAAAATACCTACCTACCCACCTACGGACCTCACCCTTCCTGTTGGTCAAGCTGCTCTATTATACAAGGAGTGAGGGATCACCCACATATTTTTTGTGGGAGGTAGGGCACTGACTGAAATAAAAAGTGTGTTACTGAGTTCCCTTTCTTCACCTCTATGTCCGCCAAGCTGCCCTAGTGGACAGTGAAGGGGGAAGGTATGTTTATTTTTTACTCTTTTGATTTCTCTCTAGCTATCTCTATTTATTTAACTGTACACTTAGTTATCACAATATACAATAATAGAAGAGTCCCTAACGAGAACTCGCATTTGTGAATTTCAAATGTATACCAAAACATATTATCAGTAATTAATTTTCATTAATTACCTGACTTCATTTTTGTTCGTTGACTTGAGGACAATTCTGCAGTCCAGGTCACCTCGCAGTAGTCGGCTGTTATGACCTCATCATCTGTTTTATATAGAATTCTCACTTAAAAAATGAAAAGAGGCATGATAATATGTTCGCAGTATACAATGACCCTTAAGCCCTTTACACACTGGGAGTATAGGGGCCCCATCTATATAGTTAACTATATTAGTGGTTCCCCTATTCACACTGAACGAAATCGGTAACCGAAATCATCAGTGATGTCCCAGTGACCTGCTGAACATGCGGGTCATAAGCTATATGGAGAGAGTTGACCTGGATGTTCAAGTGAAGGCAGAGGTCGTTTAGGAAGCACGGGAGCGCACATCATTACTGATATTGAGTATACACACGAGAGATTTTTTTTTCAAAGAAAAGAGTTTGCTCAAAAATGCTCTTCTGAGTGATATCTTTTATTTTTCGTGTAGCGTGTATGGGGCTTTAGAAAAATGAGAGGGAGGGATCACCCACCTCTTTGTACATGCCTCTACTTTACAAATCAATGCAGCTATGATTTGTCTATTTAATGGATCATTTAGCATCTATCTTCCTATCCACCCATCTATCTGCCTATCCAATAATTGACTAACACAGGGGCAGATGTATTAAACCTTAACAAGAGATAAATGCAAGGGTGATAAAGAGAGATAAACGTCCAGCCAATCAGCTCCTTACTGACTTTTTTCAAACACAGCCTGTAATATGACAGTTAGCAGGTGATTGGCTGGATGTTTATCTCTCTTTATCATCTTTGCATTTATCTCTTGACTTAATACATCTGTCACTATGTACCTATCCAACCATCTATCTATCTAATGAATTATCATCCATCTACCTACACAGCCATTCATCTATATGTCTATCTAATGATATACTAACTATCGGCCTGCCCACCTATTTATCTTTATCTCTATTTATTTAATTACAGGTATTGCGCTCAGTGAAAAAAATATGTGGGTCCCAAAGGATAACAACTCCCTGCTGGCCAAGCTGCACTATTACACAAGGAGTGAGGGATCACCCACATATTTTTTTACAGGTATTGCACTTCACCCACCCACCTATCTTATAATTTACCATTTATCTACCCTCCCACCAACTTATATGTCTATCTAATAAGTCACTATCTATCCACCTACCCAACCACACACCTACCCATTTATATACCTAACTATCTATCTATCTATCTACAGTTAATGTGCTCAGTGAAAATAATATGTGGGTCCCAAAGGATAACAACTCCCTGCTGGCCAAGCTGCACTATTACACAAGGAGTGAGGGATCACCCACACATTCTTTTATAGGTATTGCACTTCACCCACCCACCTATCTAATAATTTACCATTTATCTACCCTCCCACCCACTTATCTGTCTATCTAATAAGTCACTATCTATCCACCTACCCAACCACACACCTACCCATTTATATACCTAACCATCTATCTATCTATCTACAGTTAATGTGCTCAGCGAAAATAATATGTGGGTCCCAAAGGATAAAAACTCCCTGCTGGCCAAGCTGCACTATTACACAAGGAGTGAGGGATCACCCACATATTTTTTTACAGGTATTGCACTTCACCCACCCACCCACCTATCTAATAATTTACCATTTATCTACCCTCCCACCAACTTTTCTGTCTATCTAATGATTCATTATCTATCCACCTACCCAACCACACACCTACCCATTTATATACCAAACCATCTATCTATCTTTCAATCTATCTACAGTTAATGCACTCAGTAAAAAAAAATTTTGTGGGTCCCAAAGGATAAGAACTCCCTGCTGGCCAAGCTGCACTATTACACAAGGAGTGAGGAATCACCCACATATTTTTTTTACAGGTATTGCACTTCACCCACCCACCTATCTAATAATTTACCATTTATCTACCCTCCCACCAACTTTTCTGTCTATCTAATAAGTCACTATCTATCCACCTACCCAACCACACACCTACCCATTTATATACCTAACCATCTATCTATCTATCTACAGTTAATGTGCTCAGTGAAAATAATATGTGGGTCCCAAAGGATAAAAACTCCCTGCTGGCCAAGCTGCACTATTACACAAGGAGTAAGGGATCACCCACACATTCTTTTATAGGTATTGCACTTCACCCACCCACCTATCTAATAATTTAACATTTATCTACCCTCCCACCCACTTATCTGTCTATCTAATGATTCACTATCTATCCACCGACCCAACCACACACCTACCCATTTATATACCTAACCATCTATCTATCTACAGATAATGTGCTCAGTGAAAATAATATGTGGGTCCCAAAGGATAACAACTCCCTGCTGGCCAAGCTGCACTATTACACAAGGAGTGAGGGATCACCCACACATTCTTTTATAGGTATTGCACTTCACCACCCACCTATCTAATAATTTACCATTTATCTACCCTCCCACCCACTTATCTGTCTATCTAATGATTCACTATCTATCCACCTACCCAACCACACACCTACCCATTTATATACCAAACCATCTCTCTATCTATCTTTCAATCTATCTACAGTTAATGCACTCAGTGAAAAAAATATGTGGGTCCCAAAGGATACCAACTCCCTGCTGGCCAAGCTGCACTATTACACAAGGAGTGAGGGATCACCCCCATATTTTTTTTACAGGTATTGCACTTCACCCACCCACCTATCTAATAATTTACCATTTATCTACCCTCCCACCAACTTTACTGTCTATCTAATAAGTCAAAATCTATCCACCTACCCAACCACACACCTACCCATTTATATACCTAACCATCTATCTATCTATCTACAGTTAATGCACTCAGTGAAAAAAATATGTGGGTCCCAAAGGATAACAACTCCCTGCTGGCCAAGCTGCACTATTACACAAGGAGTGAGGGGTCACCCACATATTTTTTTTACAGGTATTGCGCTTCACCCACCTATCTATCTAATAATTTACCATTTATCTACCCTCCCACCCACTTATCTGTCTATCTAATGATTCACTATCTATCCACCTACCCAACCACACACCTACCCATTTATATACCTAACCATCTATCTATCTACAGTTAATGTGCTCAGTGAAAATAATATGTGGGTCCCAAAGGATAACAACTCCCTGCTGGCCAAGCTGCACTATTTCACAAGGAGTGAGGGATCACCCACACATTCTTTTATATGTATTGCACTTCACCCACCCACCTATCTAATAATTTACCATTTATCTACCCTCCCACCCACTTATCTGACTATCTAATGATTCACTATCTATCCACCTACCCAACCACACACCTACCCATTTATATACCAAACCATCTATCTATCTTTCAATCTATCTACAGTTAATGCACTCAGTGAAAAAAATATGTGGGTCCCAAAGGATAACAACTCCCTGCTGGCCAAGCTGCACTATTACACAAGGAGTGAGGGGTCACCCACATATTTTTTTTACAGGTATTGCGCTTCACCCACCTATCTATCTAATAATTTACCATTTATCTACCCTCCCACCCACTTATCTGTCTATCTAATGATTCACTATCTATCCACCTACCCAACCACACACCTACCCATTTATATACCTAACCATCTATCTATCTACAGTTAATGTGCTCAGTGAAAATAATATGTGGGTCCCAAAGGATAACAACTCCCTGCTGGCCAAGCTGCACTATTTCACAAGGAGTGAGGGATCACCCACACATTCTTTTATATGTATTGCACTTCACCCACCCACCTATCTAATAATTTACCATTTATCTACCCTCCCACCCACTTATCTGTCTATCTAATGATTCACTATCTATCCACCTACCCAACCACACACCTACCCATTTATATACCAAACCATCTATCTATCTTTCAATCTATCTACAGTTAATGCACTCAGTGAAAAAAATATGTGGGTCCCAAAGGATAACAACTCCCTGCTGGCCAAGCTGCACTATTACACAAGGAGTGAGGGATCACCCACATATTTTTTTACAGGTATTGCACTTCACCCACCCACCTATCTAATAATTTACCATTTATCTACCCTCCCACCAACTTTTCTGTCTATCTAATAAGTCACTATCTATCCACCTACCCAACCACACACCTACCCATTTATATACCTAACCATCTATCTATCTATCTATCTATCTATCTATCTACAGTTAATGTGCTCAGTGAAAATAATATGTGGGTCCCAAAGGATAACAACTCCCTGCTGGCCAAGCTGCACTATTACACAAGGAGTGAGGGATCACCCACACATTCTTTTATAGGTATTGCACTTCACCCACCCACCTATCTAATAATTTACCATTTATCTACCCTCCCACCCACTTATCTGTCTATCTAATGATTCACTATCTATCCACCTACCCAACCACACACCTACCCATTTATATACCAAACCATCTATCTATCTTTCTATCTATCTACAGTTAATGTGCTCAGTGAAAAAAATATGTGGGTCCCAAAGGATAACAACTCCCTGCTGGCCAAGCTGCACTATTACACAAGGAGTGAGGGGTCACCCACATATTTTTTTTTACAGGTATTGCGCTTCACCCACCCACCTATCTAATAATATACCATTTATCTACCCTCCCACCCACTTATCTGTCTATCTAATGATTCACTATCTATCCACCTACCCAACCACACACCTACCCATTTATATACCTAACCATCTATCTATCTATCTATCTATCTACAGTTAATGTGCTCAGTGAAAATAATATGTGGGTCCCAAAGGATAACAACTCCCTGCTGGCCAAGCTGCACTATTACACAAGGAGTGAGGGATCACCCACACATTCTTTTATAGGTATTGCACTTCACCCACCCACCTATCTAATAATTTACCATTTATCTACCCTCCCACCCACTTATCTGTCTATCTAATGATTCACTATCTATCCACCTACCCAACCACACACCTACCCATTTATATACCAAACCATCTATCTATCTTTCTATCTATCTACAGTTAATGCACTCAGTGAAAAAAATATGTGGGTCCCAAAGGATACCAACTCCCTGCTGGCCAAGCTGCACTATTACACAAGGAGTGAGGGATCACCCCCATATTTTTTTACAGGTATTGCACTTCACCCACCCACCTATCTAATAATTTACCATTTATCTACCCTCCCACCAACTTTTCTGTCTATCTAATAAGTCAAAATCTATCCACCTACCCAACCACACACCTACCCATTTATATACCTAACCATCTATCTATCTATCTATCTATCTATCTATCTACAGTTAATGCACTCAGTGAAAAAAATATGTGGGTCCCAAAGGATAACAACTCCCTGCTGGCCAAGCTGCACTATTACACAAGGAGTGAGGGGTCACCCACATATTTTTTTTTACAGGTATTGCGCTTCACCCACCCACCTATCTATCTGATAATTTACCATTTATCTACCCTCCCACCCACTTATCTGTCTATCTAATGATTCACTATCTATCCACCTACCCAACCACACACCTACCCATTTATATACCTAACCATCTATCTATCTACAGTTAATGTGCTCAGTGAAAATAATATGTGGGTCCCAAAGGATAACAACTCCCTGCTGGCCAAGCTGCACTATTACACAAGGAGTGAGGGATCACCCACACATTCTTTTATAGGTATTGCACTTCACCCACCCACCTATCTAATAATTTACCATTTATCTACCCTCCCACCCACTTATCTGTCTATCTAATGATTCACTATCTATCCACCTACCCAACCACACACCTACCCATTTATATACCAAACCATCTATCTATCTTTCTATCTATCTACAGTTAATGCACTCAGTGAAAAAAATATGTGGGTCCCAAAGGATAACAACTCCCTGCTGGCCAAGCTGCACTATTACACAAGGAGTGAGGGATCACCCACATATTTTTTTAGAGGTATTGCACTTCACCCACCCACCTATCTAATAATTTACCATTTATCTACCCTCCCACCCACTTATCTGTCTATCTAATGATTCACTATCTATCCACCTACCCAACCACACACCTACCCATTTATATACAAAACCATCTATCTATCTTTCTATCTATAGTTAATGTGCTCAGTGAAAAAAATATGTGGGTCCCAAAGGATAACAACTCCTTGCTGGCCAAGCTGCACTATTACACAAGGAGTGAGGGGTCACCCACATATTTTTTTTTACAGGTATTGCGCTTCACCCACCTGCCTATCTATCTAATAATTTACAATTTATCTACCCTCCCACCTTCTTATCTGTCTATTTAATGAGTCACTATCTATCCACCTACCCAACCACACACCTACCCATTTACATACCTAACCATCTATCTATCTTTCTTTCTATCTACAGTTAATGCGCTCAGTGAAAAAAAAAATGTGGGTCCCAAGGGATAACAACTCCCTGCTGGCCAAGCTGCACTATTACACAAGGAGTGAGGGATCACCCGCATGTTTTTTTACAGGTATTGCACTCCCTTCCACCCACCTATCTAATAGTTTAACATTTATCTACCCACCCATTTATCTATCTAGCTAATCTATCTAATGATTTACAAAATACCTACCTACCCACCTACGGACCTCACCCTTCCTGTTGGTCAAGCTGCTCTATTATACAAGGAGTGAGGGATCACCCACATATTTTTTGTGGGAGGTAGGGCACTGACTGAAATAAAAAGTGTGTTACTGAGTTCCCTTTCTTCACCTCTATGTCCGCCAAGCTGCCCTAGTGGACAGTGAAGGGGGAAGGTATGTTTATTTTTTACTCTTTTGATTTCTCTCTAGCTATCTCTATTTATTTAACTGTACACTTAGTTATCACAATATACAATAATAGAAGAGTCCCTAACGAGAACTCGCATTTGTGAATTTCAAATGTATACCAAAACATATTATCAGTAATTAATTTTCATTAATTACCTGACTTCATTTTTGTTCGTTGACTTGAGGACAATTCTGCAGTCCAGGTCACCTCGCAGTAGTCGGCTGTTATGACCTCATCATCTGTTTTATATAGAATTCTCACTTAAAAAATGAAAAGAGGCATGATAATATGTTCGCAGTATACAATGACCCTTAAGCCCTTTACACACTGGGAGTATAGGGGCCCCATCTATATAGTTAACTATATTAGTGGTTCCCCTATTCACACTGAACGAAATCGGTAACCGAAATCATCAGTGATGTCCCAGTGACCTGCTGAACATGCGGGTCATAAGCTATATGGAGAGAGTTGACCTGGATGTTCAAGTGAAGGCAGAGGTCGTTTAGGAAGCACGGGAGCGCACATCATTACTGATATTGAGTATACACACGAGAGATTTTTTTTTCAAAGAAAAGAGTTTGCTCAAAAATGCTCTTCTGAGTGATATCTTTTATTTTTCGTGTAGCGTGTATGGGGCTTTAGAAAAATGAGAGGGAGGGATCACCCACCTCTTTGTACATGCCTCTACTTTACAAATCAATGCAGCTATGATTTGTCTATTTAATGGATCATTTAGCATCTATCTTCCTATCCACCCATCTATCTGCCTATTCAATAATTGACTAACACAGGGGCAGATGTATTAAACCTTAACAAGAGATAAATGCAAGGGTGATAAAGAGAGATAAACGTCCAGCCAATCAGCTCCTTACTGACTTTTTTCAAACACAGCCTGTAATATGACAGTTAGCAGGTGATTGGCTGGATGTTTATCTCTCTTTATCATCTTTGCATTTATCTCTTGACTTAATACATCTGTCACTATGTACCTATCCAACCATCTATCTATCTAATGAATTATCATCCATCTACCTACACAGCCATTCATCTATATGTCTATCTAATGATATACTAACTATCGGCCTGCCCACCTATTTATCTTTATCTCTATTTATTTAATTACAGGTATTGCGCTCAGTGAAAAAAATATGTGGGTCCCAAAGGATAACAACTCCCTGCTGGCCAAGCTGCACTATTACACAAGGAGTGAGGGATCACCCACATATTTTTTTACAGGTATTGCACTTCACCCACCCACCTATCTTATAATTTACCATTTATCTACCCTCCCACCAACTTATATGTCTATCTAATAAGTCACTATCTATCCACCTACCCAACCACACACCTACCCATTTATATACCTAACTATCTATCTATCTATCTACAGTTAATGTGCTCAGTGAAAATAATATGTGGGTCCCAAAGGATAACAACTCCCTGCTGGCCAAGCTGCACTATTACACAAGGAGTGAGGGATCACCCACACATTCTTTTATAGGTATTGCACTTCACCCACCCACCTATCTAATAATTTACCATTTATCTACCCTCCCACCCACTTATCTGTCTATCTAATAAGTCACTATCTATCCACCTACCCAACCACACACCTACCCATTTATATACCTAACCATCTATCTATCTATCTACAGTTAATGTGCTCAGCGAAAATAATATGTGGGTCCCAAAGGATAAAAACTCCCTGCTGGCCAAGCTGCACTATTACACAAGGAGTGAGGGATCACCCACATATTTTTTTACAGGTATTGCACTTCACCCACCCACCCACCTATCTAATAATTTACCATTTATCTACCCTCCCACCAACTTTTCTGTCTATCTAATGATTCATTATCTATCCACCTACCCAACCACACACCTACCCATTTATATACCAAACCATCTATCTATCTTTCAATCTATCTACAGTTAATGCACTCAGTGAAAAAAAATTTTGTGGGTCCCAAAGGATAACAACTCCCTGCTGGCCAAGCTGCACTATTACACAAGGAGTGAGGAATCACCCACATATTTTTTTTACAGGTATTGCACTTCACCCACCCACCTATCTAATAATTTACCATTTATCTACCCTCCCACCAACTTTTCTGTCTATCTAATAAGTCACTATCTATCCACCTACCCAACCACACACCTACCCATTTATATACCTAACCATCTATCTATCTATCTACAGTTAATGTGCTCAGTGAAAATAATATGTGGGTCCCAAAGGATAAAAACTCCCTGCTGGCCAAGCTGCACTATTACACAAGGAGTAAGGGATCACCCACACATTCTTTTATAGGTATTGCACTTCACCCACCCACCTATCTAATAATTTAACATTTATCTACCCTCCCACCCACTTATCTGTCTATCTAATGATTCACTATCTATCCACCGACCCAACCACACACCTACCCATTTATATACCTAACCATCTATCTATCTACAGATAATGTGCTCAGTGAAAATAATATGTGGGTCCCAAAGGATAACAACTCCCTGCTGGCCAAGCTGCACTATTACACAAGGAGTGAGGGATCACCCACACATTCTTTTATAGGTATTGCACTTCACCACCCACCTATCTAATAATTTACCATTTATCTACCCTCCCACCCACTTATCTGTCTATCTAATGATTCACTATCTATCCACCTACCCAACCACACACCTACCCATTTATATACCAAACCATCTCTCTATCTATCTTTCAATCTATCTACAGTTAATGCACTCAGTGAAAAAAATATGTGGGTCCCAAAGGATACCAACTCCCTGCTGGCCAAGCTGCACTATTACACAAGGAGTGAGGGATCACCCCCATATTTTTTTTACAGGTATTGCACTTCACCCACCCACCTATCTAATAATTTACCATTTATCTACCCTCCCACCAACTTTACTGTCTATCTAATAAGTCAAAATCTATCCACCTACCCAACCACACACCTACCCATTTATATACCTAACCATCTATCTATCTATCTACAGTTAATGCACTCAGTGAAAAAAATATGTGGGTCCCAAAGGATAACAACTCCCTGCTGGCCAAGCTGCACTATTACACAAGGAGTGAGGGGTCACCCACATATTTTTTTTTACAGGTATTGCGCTTCACCCACCTATCTATCTAATAATTTACCATTTATCTACCCTCCCACCCACTTATCTGTCTATCTAATGATTCACTATCTATCCACCTACCCAACCACACACCTACCCATTTATATACCTAACCATCTATCTATCTACAGTTAATGTGCTCAGTGAAAATAATATGTGGGTCCCAAAGGATAACAACTCCCTGCTGGCCAAGCTGCACTATTTCACAAGGAGTGAGGGATCACCCACACATTCTTTTATATGTATTGCACTTCACCCACCCACCTATCTAATAATTTACCATTTATCTACCCTCCCACCCACTTATCTGTCTATCTAATGATTCACTATCTATCCACCTACCCAACCACACACCTACCCATTTATATACCAAACCATCTATCTATCTTTCAATCTATCTACAGTTAATGCACTCAGTGAAAAAAATATGTGGGTCCCAAAGGATAACAACTCCCTGCTGGCCAAGCTGCACTATTACACAAGGAGTGAGGGGTCACCCACATATTTTTTTTTACAGGTATTGCGCTTCACCCACCTATCTATCTAATAATTTACCATTTATCTACCCTCCCACCCACTTATCTGTCTATCTAATGATTCACTATCTATCCACCTACCCAACCACACACCTACCCATTTATATACCTAACCATCTATCTATCTACAGTTAATGTGCTCAGTGAAAATAATATGTGGGTCCCAAAGGATAACAACTCCCTGCTGGCCAAGCTGCACTATTTCACAAGGAGTGAGGGATCACCCACACATTCTTTTATATGTATTGCACTTCACCCACCCACCTATCTAATAATTTACCATTTATCTACCCTCCCACCCACTTATCTGTCTATCTAATGATTCACTATCTATCCACCTACCCAACCACACACCTACCCATTTATATACCAAACCATCTATCTATCTTTCAATCTATCTACAGTTAATGCACTCAGTGAAAAAAATATGTGGGTCCCAAAGGATAACAACTCCCTGCTGGCCAAGCTGCACTATTACACAAGGAGTGAGGGATCACCCACATATTTTTTTACAGGTATTGCACTTCACCCACCCACCTATCTAATAATTTACCATTTATCTACCCTCCCACCAACTTTTCTGTCTATCTAATAAGTCACTATCTATCCACCTACCCAACCACACACCTACCCATTTATATACCTAACCATCTATCTATCTATCTATCTATCTACAGTTAATGTGCTCAGTGAAAATAATATGTGGGTCCCAAAGGATAACAACTCCCTGCTGGCCAAGCTGCACTATTACACAAGGAGTGAGGGATCACCCACACATTCTTTTATAGGTATTGCACTTCACCCACCCACCTATCTAATAATTTACCATTTATCTACCCTCCCACCCACTTATCTGTCTATCTAATGATTCACTATCTATCCACCTACCCAACCACACACCTACCCATTTATATACCAAACCATCTATCTATCTTTCTATCTATCTACAGTTAATGTGCTCAGTGAAAAAAATATGTGGGTCCCAAAGGATAACAACTCCCTGCTGGCCAAGCTGCACTATTACACAAGGAGTGAGGGGTCACCCACATATTTTTTTTACAGGTATTGCGCTTCACCCACCCACCTATCTATCTAATAATATACCATTTATCTACCCTCCCACCCACTTATCTGTCTATCTAATGATTCACTATCTATCCACCTACCCAACCACACACCTACCCATTTATATACCTAACCATCTATCTATCTATCTATCTATCTACAGTTAATGTGCTCAGTGAAAATAATATGTGGGTCCCAAAGGATAACAACTCCCTGCTGGCCAAGCTGCACTATTACACAAGGAGTGAGGGATCACCCACACATTCTTTTATAGGTATTGCACTTCACCCACCCACCTATCTAATAATTTACCATTTATCTACCCTCCCACCCACTTATCTGTCTATCTAATGATTCACTATCTATCCACCTACCCAACCACACACCTACCCATTTATATACCAAACCATCTATCTATCTTTCTATCTATCTACAGTTAATGCACTCAGTGAAAAAAATATGTGGGTCCCAAAGGATACCAACTCCCTGCTGGCCAAGCTGCACTATTACACAAGGAGTGAGGGATCACCCCCATATTTTTTTACAGGTATTGCACTTCACCCACCCACCTATCTAATAATTTACCATTTATCTACCCTCCCACCAACTTTTCTGTCTATCTAATAAGTCAAAATCTATCCACCTACCCAACCACACACCTACCCATTTATATACCTAACCATCTATCTATCTATCTATCTATCTACAGTTAATGCACTCAGTGAAAAAAATATGTGGGTCCCAAAGGATAACAACTCCCTGCTGGCCAAGCTGCACTATTACACAAGGAGTGAGGGGTCACCCACATATTTTTTTTTACAGGTATTGCGCTTCACCCACCCACCTATCTATCTGATAATTTACCATTTATCTACCCTCCCACCCACTTATCTGTCTATCTAATGATTCACTATCTATCCACCTACCCAACCACACACCTACCCATTTATATACCTAACCATCTATCTATCTACAGTTAATGTGCTCAGTGAAAATAATATGTGGGTCCCAAAGGATAACAACTCCCTGCTGGCCAAGCTGCACTATTACACAAGGAGTGAGGGATCACCCACACATTCTTTTATAGGTATTGCACTTCACCCACCCACCTATCTAATAATTTACCATTTATCTACCCTCCCACCCACTTATCTGTCTATCTAATGATTCACTATCTATCCACCTACCCAACCACACACCTACCCATTTATATACCAAACCATCTATCTATCTTTCTATCTATAGTTAATGTGCTCAGTGAAAAAAATATGTGGGTCCCAAAGGATAACAACTCCTTGCTGGCCAAGCTGCACTATTACACAAGGAGTGAGGGGTCACCCACATATTTTTTTTTACAGGTATTGCGCTTCACCCACCTGCCTATCTATCTAATAATTTACAATTTATCTACCCTCCCACCTTCTTATCTGTCTATTTAATGAGTCACTATCTATCCACCTACCCAACCACACACCTACCCATTTATATACCTAACCATCTATCTATCTTTCTTTCTATCTACAGTTAATGCGCTCAGTGAAAAAAAAAATGTGGGTCCCAAGGGATAACAACTCCCTGCTGGCCAAGCTGCACTATTACACAAGGAGTGAGGGATCACCCGCATGTTTTTTTACAGGTATTGCACTCCCTTCCACCCACCTATCTAATAGTTTAACATTTATCTACCCACCCATTTATCTATCTAGCTAATCTATCTAATGATTTACAAAATACCTACCTACCCACCTACGGACCTCACCCTTCCTGTTGGTCAAGCTGCTCTATTATACAAGGAGTGAGGGATCACCCACATATTTTTTGTGGGAGGTAGGGCACTGACTGAAATAAAAAGTGTGTTACTGAGTTCCCTTTCTTCACCTCTATGTCCGCCAAGCTGCCCTAGTGGACAGTGAAGGGGGAAGGTATGTTTATTTTTTACTCTTTTGATTTCTCTCTAGCTATCTCTATTTATTTAACTGTACACTTAGTTATCACAATATACAATAATAGAAGAGTCCCTAACGAGAACTCGCATTTGTGAATTTCAAATGTATACCAAAACATATTATCAGTAATTAATTTTCATTAATTACCTGACTTCATTTTTGTTCGTTGACTTGAGGACAATTCTGCAGTCCAGGTCACCTCGCAGTAGTCGGCTGTTATGACCTCATCATCTGTTTTATATAGAATTCTCACTTAAAAAATGAAAAGAGGCATGATAATATGTTCGCAGTATACAATGACCCTTAAGCCCTTTACACACTGGGAGTATAGGGGCCCCATCTATATAGTTAACTATATTAGTGGTTCCCCTATTCACACTGAACGAAATCGGTAACCGAAATCATCAGTGATGTCCCAGTGACCTGCTGAACATGCGGGTCATAAGCTATATGGAGAGAGTTGACCTGGATGTTCAAGTGAAGGCAGAGGTCGTTTAGGAAGCACGGGAGCGCACATCATTACTGATATTGAGTATACACACGAGAGATTTTTTTTTCAAAGAAAAGAGTTTGCTCAAAAATGCTCTTCTGAGTGATATCTTTTATTTTTCGTGTAGCGTGTATGGGGCTTTAGAAAAATGAGAGGGAGGGATCACCCACCTCTTTGTACATGCCTCTACTTTACAAATCAATGCAGCTATGATTTGTCTATTTAATGGATCATTTAGCATCTATCTTCCTATCCACCCATCTATCTGCCTATCCAATAATTGACTAACACAGGGGCAGATGTATTAAACCTTAACAAGAGATAAATGCAAGGGTGATAAAGAGAGATAAACGTCCAGCCAATCAGCTCCTTACTGACTTTTTTCAAACACAGCCTGTAATATGACAGTTAGCAGGTGATTGGCTGGATGTTTATCTCTCTTTATCATCTTTGCATTTATCTCTTGACTTAATACATCTGTCACTATGTACCTATCCAACCATCTATCTATCTAATGAATTATCATCCATCTACCTACACAGCCATTCATCTATATGTCTATCTAATGATATACTAACTATCGGCCTGCCCACCTATTTATCTTTATCTCTATTTATTTAATTACAGGTATTGCGCTCAGTGAAAAAAATATGTGGGTCCCAAAGGATAACAACTCCCTGCTGGCCAAGCTGCACTATTACACAAGGAGTGAGGGATCACCCACATATTTTTTTACAGGTATTGCACTTCACCCACCCACCTATCTTATAATTTACCATTTATCTACCCTCCCACCAACTTATATGTCTATCTAATAAGTCACTATCTATCCACCTACCCAACCACACACCTACCCATTTATATACCTAACTATCTATCTATCTATCTATCTACAGTTAATGTGCTCAGTGAAAATAATATGTGGGTCCCAAAGGATAACAACTCCCTGCTGGCCAAGCTGCACTATTACACAAGGAGTGAGGGATCACCCACACATTCTTTTATAGGTATTGCACTTCACCCACCCACCTATCTAATAATTTACCATTTATCTACCCTCCCACCCACTTATCTGTCTATCTAATAAGTCACTATCTATCCACCTACCCAACCACACACCTACCCATTTATATACCTAACCATCTATCTATCTATCTACAGTTAATGTGCTCAGCGAAAATAATATGTGGGTCCCAAAGGATAAAAACTCCCTGCTGGCCAAGCTGCACTATTACACAAGGAGTGAGGGATCACCCACATATTTTTTTACAGGTATTGCACTTCACCCACCCACCCACCTATCTAATAATTTACCATTTATCTACCCTCCCACCAACTTTTCTGTCTATCTAATGATTCATTATCTATCCACCTACCCAACCACACACCTACCCATTTATATACCAAACCATCTATCTATCTTTCAATCTATCTACAGTTAATGCACTCAGTGAAAAAAAATTTTGTGGGTCCCAAAGGATAACAACTCCCTGCTGGCCAAGCTGCACTATTACACAAGGAGTGAGGAATCACCCACATATTTTTTTTACAGGTATTGCACTTCACCCACCCACCTATCTAATAATTTACCATTTATCTACCCTCCCACCAACTTTTCTGTCTATCTAATAAGTCACTATCTATCCACCTACCCAACCACACACCTACCCATTTATATACCTAACCATCTATCTATCTATCTACAGTTAATGTGCTCAGTGAAAATAATATGTGGGTCCCAAAGGATAAAAACTCCCTGCTGGCCAAGCTGCACTATTACACAAGGAGTAAGGGATCACCCACACATTCTTTTATAGGTATTGCACTTCACCCACCCACCTATCTAATAATTTAACATTTATCTACCCTCCTACCCACTTATCTGTCTATCTAATGATTCACTATCTATCCACCGACCCAACCACACACCTACCCATTTATATACCTAACCATCTATCTATCTACAGATAATGTGCTCAGTGAAAATAATATGTGGGTCCCAAAGGATAACAACTCCCTGCTGGCCAAGCTGCACTATTACACAAGGAGTGAGGGATCACCCACACATTCTTTTATAGGTATTGCACTTCACCACCCACCTATCTAATAATTTACCATTTATCTACCCTCCCACCAACTTTTCTGTCTATCTAATAAGTCACTATCTATCCACCTACCCAACCACACACCTACCCATTTATATACCTAACCATCTATCTATCTATCTATCTATCTACAGTTAATGTGCTCAGTGAAAATAATATGTGGGTCCCAAAGGATAACAACTCCCTGCTGGCCAAGCTGCACTATTACACAAGGAGTGAGGGATCACCCACACATTCTTTTATAGGTATTGCACTTCACCCACCCACCTATCTAATAATTTACCATTTATCTACCCTCCCACCCACTTATCTGTCTATCTAATGATTCACTATCTATCCACCTACCCAACCACACACCTACCCATTTATATACCAAACCATCTATCTATCTTTCTATCTATCTACAGTTAATGTGCTCAGTGAAAAAAATATGTGGGTCCCAAAGGATAACAACTCCCTGCTGGCCAAGCTGCACTATTACACAAGGAGTGAGGGGTCACCCACATATTTTTTTTACAGGTATTGCGCTTCACCCACCCACCTATCTATCTAATAATATACCATTTATCTACCCTCCCACCCACTTATCTGTCTATCTAATGATTCACTATCTATCCACCTACCCAACCACACACCTACCCATTTATATACCTAACCATCTATCTATCTATCTATCTATCTACAGTTAATGTGCTCAGTGAAAATAATATGTGGGTCCCAAAGGATAACAACTCCCTGCTGGCCAAGCTGCACTATTACACAAGGAGTGAGGGATCACCCACACATTCTTTTATAGGTATTGCACTTCACCCACCCACCTATCTAATAATTTACCATTTATCTACCCTCCCACCCACTTATCTGTCTATCTAATGATTCACTATCTATCCACCTACCCAACCACACACCTACCCATTTATATACCAAACCATCTATCTATCTTTCTATCTATCTACAGTTAATGCACTCAGTGAAAAAAATATGTGGGTCCCAAAGGATACCAACTCCCTGCTGGCCAAGCTGCACTATTACACAAGGAGTGAGGGATCACCCCCATATTTTTTTACAGGTATTGCACTTCACCCACCCACCTATCTAATAATTTACCATTTATCTACCCTCCCACCAACTTTTCTGTCTATCTAATAAGTCAAAATCTATCCACCTACCCAACCACACACCTACCCATTTATATACCTAACCATCTATCTATCTATCTATCTATCTACAGTTAATGCACTCAGTGAAAAAAATATGTGGGTCCCAAAGGATAACAACTCCCTGCTGGCCAAGCTGCACTATTACACAAGGAGTGAGGGGTCACCCACATATTTTTTTTTACAGGTATTGCGCTTCACCCACCCACCTATCTATCTGATAATTTACCATTTATCTACCCTCCCACCCACTTATCTGTCTATCTAATGATTCACTATCTATCCACCTACCCAACCACACACCTACCCATTTATATACCTAACCATCTATCTATCTACAGTTAATGTGCTCAGTGAAAATAATATGTGGGTCCCAAAGGATAACAACTCCCTGCTGGCCAAGCTGCACTATTACACAAGGAGTGAGGGATCACCCACACATTCTTTTATAGGTATTGCACTTCACCCACCCACCTATCTAATAATTTACCATTTATCTACCCTCCCACCCACTTATCTGTCTATCTAATGATTCACTATCTATCCACCTACCCAACCACACACCTACCCATTTATATACCAAACCATCTATCTATCTTTCTATCTATAGTTAATGTGCTCAGTGAAAAAAATATGTGGGTCCCAAAGGATAACAACTCCTTGCTGGCCAAGCTGCACTATTACACAAGGAGTGAGGGGTCACCCACATATTTTTTTTTACAGGTATTGCGCTTCACCCACCTGCCTATCTATCTAATAATTTACAATTTATCTACCCTCCCACCTTCTTATCTGTCTATTTAATGAGTCACTATCTATCCACCTACCCAACCACACACCTACCCATTTATATACCTAACCATCTATCTATCTTTCTTTCTATCTACAGTTAATGCGCTCAGTGAAAAAAAAAATGTGGGTCCCAAGGGATAACAACTCCCTGCTGGCCAAGCTGCACTATTACACAAGGAGTGAGGGATCACCCGCATGTTTTTTTACAGGTATTGCACTCCCTTCCACCCACCTATCTAATAGTTTAACATTTATCTACCCACCCATTTATCTATCTAGCTAATCTATCTAATGATTTACAAAATACCTACCTACCCACCTACGGACCTCACCCTTCCTGTTGGTCAAGCTGCTCTATTATACAAGGAGTGAGGGATCACCCACATATTTTTTGTGGGAGGTAGGGCACTGACTGAAATAAAAAGTGTGTTACTGAGTTCCCTTTCTTCACCTCTATGTCCGCCAAGCTGCCCTAGTGGACAGTGAAGGGGGAAGGTATGTTTATTTTTTACTCTTTTGATTTCTCTCTAGCTATCTCTATTTATTTAACTGTACACTTAGTTATCACAATATACAATAATAGAAGAGTCCCTAACGAGAACTCGCATTTGTGAATTTCAAATGTATACCAAAACATATTATCAGTAATTAATTTTCATTAATTACCTGACTTCATTTTTGTTCGTTGACTTGAGGACAATTCTGCAGTCCAGGTCACCTCGCAGTAGTCGGCTGTTATGACCTCATCATCTGTTTTATATAGAATTCTCACTTAAAAAATGAAAAGAGGCATGATAATATGTTCGCAGTATACAATGACCCTTAAGCCCTTTACACACTGGGAGTATAGGGGCCCCATCTATATAGTTAACTATATTAGTGGTTCCCCTATTCACACTGAACGAAATCGGTAACCGAAATCATCAGTGATGTCCCAGTGACCTGCTGAACATGCGGGTCATAAGCTATATGGAGAGAGTTGACCTGGATGTTCAAGTGAAGGCAGAGGTCGTTTAGGAAGCACGGGAGCGCACATCATTACTGATATTGAGTATACACACGAGAGATTTTTTTTTCAAAGAAAAGAGTTTGCTCAAAAATGCTCTTCTGAGTGATATCTTTTATTTTTCGTGTAGCGTGTATGGGGCTTTAGAAAAATGAGAGGGAGGGATCACCCACCTCTTTGTACATGCCTCTACTTTACAAATCAATGCAGCTATGATTTGTCTATTTAATGGATCATTTAGCATCTATCTTCCTATCCACCCATCTATCTGCCTATCCAATAATTGACTAACACAGGGGCAGATGTATTAAACCTTAACAAGAGATAAATGCAAGGGTGATAAAGAGAGATAAACGTCCAGCCAATCAGCTCCTTACTGACTTTTTTCAAACACAGCCTGTAATATGACAGTTAGCAGGTGATTGGCTGGATGTTTATCTCTCTTTATCATCTTTGCATTTATCTCTTGACTTAATACATCTGTCACTATGTACCTATCCAACCATCTATCTATCTAATGAATTATCATCCATCTACCTACACAGCCATTCATCTATATGTCTATCTAATGATATACTAACTATCGGCCTGCCCACCTATTTATCTTTATCTCTATTTATTTAATTACAGGTATTGCGCTCAGTGAAAAAAATATGTGGGTCCCAAAGGATAACAACTCCCTGCTGGCCAAGCTGCACTATTACACAAGGAGTGAGGGATCACCCACATATTTTTTTACAGGTATTGCACTTCACCCACCCACCTATCTTATAATTTACCATTTATCTACCCTCCCACCAACTTATATGTCTATCTAATAAGTCACTATCTATCCACCTACCCAACCACACACCTACCCATTTATATACCTAACTATCTATCTATCTATCTATCTACAGTTAATGTGCTCAGTGAAAATAATATGTGGGTCCCAAAGGATAACAACTCCCTGCTGGCCAAGCTGCACTATTACACAAGGAGTGAGGGATCACCCACACATTCTTTTATAGGTATTGCACTTCACCCACCCACCTATCTAATAATTTACCATTTATCTACCCTCCCACCCACTTATCTGTCTATCTAATAAGTCACTATCTATCCACCTACCCAACCACACACCTACCCATTTATATACCTAACCATCTATCTATCTATCTACAGTTAATGTGCTCAGCGAAAATAATATGTGGGTCCCAAAGGATAAAAACTCCCTGCTGGCCAAGCTGCACTATTACACAAGGAGTGAGGGATCACCCACATATTTTTTTACAGGTATTGCACTTCACCCACCCACCCACCTATCTAATAATTTACCATTTATCTACCCTCCCACCAACTTTTCTGTCTATCTAATGATTCATTATCTATCCACCTACCCAACCACACACCTACCCATTTATATACCAAACCATCTATCTATCTTTCAATCTATCTACAGTTAATGCACTCAGTGAAAAAAAATTTTGTGGGTCCCAAAGGATAACAACTCCCTGCTGGCCAAGCTGCACTATTACACAAGGAGTGAGGAATCACCCACATATTTTTTTTACAGGTATTGCACTTCACCCACCCACCTATCTAATAATTTACCATTTATCTACCCTCCCACCAACTTTTCTGTCTATCTAATAAGTCACTATCTATCCACCTACCCAACCACACACCTACCCATTTATATACCTAACCATCTATCTATCTATCTACAGTTAATGTGCTCAGTGAAAATAATATGTGGGTCCCAAAGGATAAAAACTCCCTGCTGGCCAAGCTGCACTATTACACAAGGAGTAAGGGATCACCCACACATTCTTTTATAGGTATTGCACTTCACCCACCCACCTATCTAATAATTTAACATTTATCTACCCTCCTACCCACTTATCTGTCTATCTAATGATTCACTATCTATCCACCGACCCAACCACACACCTACCCATTTATATACCTAACCATCTATCTATCTACAGATAATGTGCTCAGTGAAAATAATATGTGGGTCCCAAAGGATAACAACTCCCTGCTGGCCAAGCTGCACTATTACACAAGGAGTGAGGGATCACCCACACATTCTTTTATAGGTATTGCACTTCACCACCCACCTATCTAATAATTTACCATTTATCTACCCTCCCACCCACTTATCTGTCTATCTAATGATTCACTATCTATCCACCTACCCAACCACACACCTACCCATTTATATACCAAACCATCTCTCTATCTATCTTTCAATCTATCTACAGTTAATGCACTCAGTGAAAAAAATATGTGGGTCCCAAAGGATACCAACTCCCTGCTGGCCAAGCTGCACTATTACACAAGGAGTGAGGGATCACCCCCATATTTTTTTTACAGGTATTGCACTTCACCCACCCACCTATCTAATAATTTACCATTTATCTACCCTCCCACCAACTTTACTGTCTATCTAATAAGTCAAAATCTATCCACCTACCCAACCACACACCTACTTATTTATATACCTAACCATCTATCTATCTATCTACAGTTAATGCACTCAGTGAAAAAAATATGTGGGTCCCAAAGGATAACAACTCCCTGCTGGCCAAGCTGCACTATTACACAAGGAGTGAGGGGTCACCCACATATTTTTTTTTACAGGTATTGCGCTTCACCCACCTATCTATCTAATAATTTACCATTTATCTACCCTCCCACCCACTTATCTGTCTATCTAATGATTCACTATCTATCCACCTACCCAACCACACACCTACCCATTTATATACCTAACCATCTATCTATCTACAGTTAATGTGCTCAGTGAAAATAATATGTGGGTCCCAAAGGATAACAACTCCCTGCTGGCCAAGCTGCACTATTTCACAAGGAGTGAGGGATCACCCACACATTCTTTTATATGTATTGCACTTCACCCACCCACCTATCTAATAATTTACCATTTATCTACCCTCCCACCCACTTATCTGTCTATCTAATGATTCACTATCTATCCACCTACCCAACCACACACCTACCCATTTATATACCAAACCATCTATCTATCTTTCAATCTATCTACAGTTAATGCACTCAGTGAAAAAAATATGTGGGTCCCAAAGGATAACAACTCCCTGCTGGCCAAGCTGCACTATTACACAAGGAGTGAGGGGTCACCCACATATTTTTTTTTACAGGTATTGCGCTTCACCCACCTATCTATCTAATAATTTACCATTTATCTACCCTCCCACCCACTTATCTGTCTATCTAATGATTCACTATCTATCCACCTACCCAACCACACACCTACCCATTTATATACCTAACCATCTATCTATCTACAGTTAATGTGCTCAGTGAAAATAATATGTGGGTCCCAAAGGATAACAACTCCCTGCTGGCCAAGCTGCACTATTTCACAAGGAGTGAGGGATCACCCACACATTCTTTTATATGTATTGCACTTCACCCACCCACCTATCTAATAATTTACCATTTATCTACCCTCCCACCCACTTATCTGTCTATCTAATGATTCACTATCTATCCACCTACCCAACCACACACCTACCCATTTATATACCAAACCATCTATCTATCTTTCAATCTATCTACAGTTAATGCACTCAGTGAAAAAAATATGTGGGTCCCAAAGGATAACAACTCCCTGCTGGCCAAGCTGCACTATTACACAAGGAGTGAGGGATCACCCACATATTTTTTTACAGGTATTGCACTTCACCCACCCACCTATCTAATAATTTACCATTTATCTACCCTCCCACCAACTTTTCTGTCTATCTAATAAGTCACTATCTATCCACCTACCCAACCACACACCTACCCATTTATATACCTAACCATCTATCTATCTATCTATCTATCTATCTATCTATCTATCTATCTACAGTTAATGTGCTCAGTGAAAATAATATGTGGGTCCCAAAGGATAACAACTCCCTGCTGGCCAAGCTGCACTATTACACAAGGAGTGAGGGATCACCCACACATTCTTTTATAGGTATTGCACTTCACCCACCCACCTATCTAATAATTTACCATTTATCTACCCTCCCACCCACTTATCTGTCTATCTAATGATTCACTATCTATCCACCTACCCAACCACACACCTACCCATTTATATACCAAACCATCTATCTATCTTTCTATCTATCTACAGTTAATGTGCTCAGTGAAAAAAATATGTGGGTCCCAAAGGATAACAACTCCCTGCTGGCCAAGCTGCACTATTACACAAGGAGTGAGGGGTCACCCACATATTTTTTTTACAGGTATTGCGCTTCACCCACCCACCTATCTATCTAATAATATACCATTTATCTACCCTCCCACCCACTTATCTGTCTATCTAATGATTCACTATCTATCCACCTACCCAACCACACACCTACCCATTTATATACCTAACCATCTATCTATCTATCTATCTATCTACAGTTAATGTGCTCAGTGAAAATAATATGTGGGTCCCAAAGGATAACAACTCCCTGCTGGCCAAGCTGCACTATTACACAAGGAGTGAGGGATCACCCACACATTCTTTTATAGGTATTGCACTTCACCCACCCACCTATCTAATAATTTACCATTTATCTACCCTCCCACCCACTTATCTGTCTATCTAATGATTCACTATCTATCCACCTACCCAACCACACACCTACCCATTTATATACCAAACCATCTATCTATCTTTCTATCTATCTACAGTTAATGCACTCAGTGAAAAAAATATGTGGGTCCCAAAGGATACCAACTCCCTGCTGGCCAAGCTGCACTATTACACAAGGAGTGAGGGATCACCCCCATATTTTTTTACAGGTATTGCACTTCACCCACCCACCTATCTAATAATTTACCATTTATCTACCCTCCCACCAACTTTTCTGTCTATCTAATTAGTCAAAATCTATCCACCTACCCAACCACACACCTACCCATTTATATACCTAACCATCTATCTATCTATCTATCTATCTATCTATCTACAGTTAATGCACTCAGTGAAAAAAATATGTGGGTCCCAAAGGATAACAACTCCCTGCTGGCCAAGCTGCACTATTACACAAGGAGTGAGGGGTCACCCACATATTTTTTTTTACAGGTATTGCGCTTCACCCACCCACCTATCTATCTGATAATTTACCATTTATCTACCCTCCCACCCACTTATCTGTCTATCTAATGATTCACTATCTATCCACCTACCCAACCACACACCTACCCATTTATATACCTAACCATCTATCTATCTACAGTTAATGTGCTCAGTGAAAATAATATGTGGGTCCCAAAGGATAACAACTCCCTGCTGGCCAAGCTGCACTATTACACAAGGAGTGAGGGATCACCCACACATTCTTTTATAGGTATTGCACTTCACCCACCCACCTATCTAATAATTTACCATTTATCTACCCTCCCACCCACTTATCTGTCTATCTAATGATTCACTATCTATCCACCTACCCAACCACACACCTACCCATTTATATACCAAACCATCTATCTATCTTTCTATCTATCTACAGTTAATGCACTCAGTGAAAAAAATATGTGGGTCCCAAAGGATAACAACTCCCTGCTGGCCAAGCTGCACTATTACACAAGGAGTGAGGGATCACCCACATATTTTTTTTACAGGTATTGCACTTCACCCACCCACCTATCTAATAATTTACCATTTATCTACCCTCCCACCAACTTTTCTGTCTATCTAATAAGTCACTATCTATCCACCTACCCAACCACACACCTACCCATTTATATACCTAACCATCTATCTATCTATCTATCTATCTATCTATCTACAGTTAATGTGCTCAGTGAAAATAATATGTGGGTCCCAAAGGATAACAACTCCCTGCTGGCCAAGCTGCACTATTACACAAGGAGTGAGGGATCACCCACACATTCTTTTATAGGTATTGCACTTCACCCACCCACCTATCTAATAATTTACCATTTATCTACCCTCCCACCCACTTATCTGTCTATCTAATGATTCACTATCTATCCACCTACCCAACCACACACCTACCCATTTATATACCAAACCATCTATCTATCTTTCTATCTATCTACAGTTAATGTGCTCAGTGAAAAAATATGTGGGTCCCAAAGGATAACAACTCCCTGCTGGCCAAGCTGCACTATTACACAAGGAGTGAGGGGTCACCCACATATTTTTTTTTACAGGTATTGCGCTTCACCCACCCACCTATCTATCTAATAATATACCATTTATCTACCCTCCCACCCACTTATCTGTCTATCTAATGATTCACTATCTATCCACCTACCCAACCACACACCTACCCATTTATATACAAAACCATCTATCTATCTTTCTATCTATAGTTAATGTGCTCAGTGAAAAAAATATGTGGGTCCCAAAGGATAACAACTCCTTGCTGGCCAAGCTGCACTATTACACAAGGAGTGAGGGGTCACCCACATATTTTTTTTTACAGGTATTGCGCTTCACCCACCTGCCTATCTATCTAATAATTTACAATTTATCTACCCTCCCACCTTCTTATCTGTCTATTTAATGAGTCACTATCTATCCACCTACCCAACCACACACCTACCCATTTATATACCTAACCATCTATCTATCTTTCTTTCTATCTACAGTTAATGCGCTCAGTGAAAAAAAAAATGTGGGTCCCAAGGGATAACAACTCCCTGCTGGCCAAGCTGCACTATTACACAAGGAGTGAGGGATCACCCGCATGTTTTTTTACAGGTATTGCACTCCCTTCCACCCACCTATCTAATAGTTTAACATTTATCTACCCACCCATTTATCTATCTAGCTAATCTATCTAATGATTTACAAAATACCTACCTACCCACCTACGGACCTCACCCTTCCTGTTGGTCAAGCTGCTCTATTATACAAGGAGTGAGGGATCACCCACATATTTTTTGTGGGAGGTAGGGCACTGACTGAAATAAAAAGTGTGTTACTGAGTTCCCTTTCTTCACCTCTATGTCCGCCAAGCTGCCCTAGTGGACAGTGAAGGGGGAAGGTATGTTTATTTTTTACTCTTTTGATTTCTCTCTAGCTATCTCTATTTATTTAACTGTACACTTAGTTATCACAATATACAATAATAGAAGAGTCCCTAACGAGAACTCGCATTTGTGAATTTCAAATGTATACCAAAACATATTATCAGTAATTAATTTTCATTAATTACCTGACTTCATTTTTGTTCGTTGACTTGAGGACAATTCTGCAGTCCAGGTCACCTCGCAGTAGTCGGCTGTTATGACCTCATCATCTGTTTTATATAGAATTCTCACTTAAAAAATGAAAAGAGGCATGATAATATGTTCGCAGTATACAATGACCCTTAAGCCCTTTACACACTGGGAGTATAGGGGCCCCATCTATATAGTTAACTATATTAGTGGTTCCCCTATTCACACTGAACGAAATCGGTAACCGAAATCATCAGTGATGTCCCAGTGACCTGCTGAACATGCGGGTCATAAGCTATATGGAGAGAGTTGACCTGGATGTTCAAGTGAAGGCAGAGGTCGTTTAGGAAGCACGGGAGCGCACATCATTACTGATATTGAGTATACACACGAGAGATTTTTTTTTCAAAGAAAAGAGTTTGCTCAAAAATGCTCTTCTGAGTGATATCTTTTATTTTTCGTGTAGCGTGTATGGGGCTTTAGAAAAATGAGAGGGAGGGATCACCCACCTCTTTGTACATGCCTCTACTTTACAAATCAATGCAGCTATGATTTGTCTATTTAATGGATCATTTAGCATCTATCTTCCTATCCACCCATCTATCTGCCTATCCAATAATTGACTAACACAGGGGCAGATGTATTAAACCTTAACAAGAGATAAATGCAAGGGTGATAAAGAGAGATAAACGTCCAGCCAATCAGCTCCTTACTGACTTTTTTCAAACACAGCCTGTAATATGACAGTTAGCAGGTGATTGGCTGGATGTTTATCTCTCTTTATCATCTTTGCATTTATCTCTTGACTTAATACATCTGTCACTATGTACCTATCCAACCATCTATCTATCTAATGAATTATCATCCATCTACCTACACAGCCATTCATCTATATGTCTATCTAATGATATACTAACTATCGGCCTGCCCACCTATTTATCTTTATCTCTATTTATTTAATTACAGGTATTGCGCTCAGTGAAAAAAATATGTGGGTCCCAAAGGATAACAACTCCCTGCTGGCCAAGCTGCACTATTACACAAGGAGTGAGGGATCACCCACATATTTTTTTACAGGTATTGCACTTCACCCACCCACCTATCTTATAATTTACCATTTATCTACCCTCCCACCAACTTATATGTCTATCTAATAAGTCACTATCTATCCACCTACCCAACCACACACCTACCCATTTATATACCTAACTATCTATCTATCTATCTACAGTTAATGTGCTCAGTGAAAATAATATGTGGGTCCCAAAGGATAACAACTCCCTGCTGGCCAAGCTGCACTATTACACAAGGAGTGAGGGATCACCCACACATTCTTTTATAGGTATTGCACTTCACCCACCCACCTATCTAATAATTTACCATTTATCTACCCTCCCACCCACTTATCTGTCTATCTAATAAGTCACTATCTATCCACCTACCCAACCACACACCTACCCATTTATATACCTAACCATCTATCTATCTATCTACAGTTAATGTGCTCAGTGAAAAAATATGTGGGTCCCAAAGGATAACAACTCCCTGCTGGCCAAGCTGCACTATTACACAAGGAGTGAGGGGTCACCCACATATTTTTTTTTACAGGTATTGCGCTTCACCCACCCACCTATCTATCTAATAATATACCATTTATCTACCCTCCCACCCACTTATCTGTCTATCTAATGATTCACTATCTATCCACCTACCCAACCACACACCTACCCATTTATATACAAAACCATCTATCTATCTTTCTATCTATAGTTAATGTGCTCAGTGAAAAAAATATGTGGGTCCCAAAGGATAACAACTCCTTGCTGGCCAAGCTGCACTATTACACAAGGAGTGAGGGGTCACCCACATATTTTTTTTTACAGGTATTGCGCTTCACCCACCTGCCTATCTATCTAATAATTTACAATTTATCTACCCTCCCACCTTCTTATCTGTCTATTTAATGAGTCACTATCTATCCACCTACCCAACCACACACCTACCCATTTATATACCTAACCATCTATCTATCTTTCTTTCTATCTACAGTTAATGCGCTCAGTGAAAAAAAAAATGTGGGTCCCAAGGGATAACAACTCCCTGCTGGCCAAGCTGCACTATTACACAAGGAGTGAGGGATCACCCGCATGTTTTTTTACAGGTATTGCACTCCCTTCCACCCACCTATCTAATAGTTTAACATTTATCTACCCACCCATTTATCTATCTAGCTAATCTATCTAATGATTTACAAAATACCTACCTACCCACCTACGGACCTCACCCTTCCTGTTGGTCAAGCTGCTCTATTATACAAGGAGTGAGGGATCACCCACATATTTTTTGTGGGAGGTAGGGCACTGACTGAAATAAAAAGTGTGTTACTGAGTTCCCTTTCTTCACCTCTATGTCCGCCAAGCTGCCCTAGTGGACAGTGAAGGGGGAAGGTATGTTTATTTTTTACTCTTTTGATTTCTCTCTAGCTATCTCTATTTATTTAACTGTACACTTAGTTATCACAATATACAATAATAGAAGAGTCCCTAACGAGAACTCGCATTTGTGAATTTCAAATGTATACCAAAACATATTATCAGTAATTAATTTTCATTAATTACCTGACTTCATTTTTGTTCGTTGACTTGAGGACAATTCTGCAGTCCAGGTCACCTCGCAGTAGTCGGCTGTTATGACCTCATCATCTGTTTTATATAGAATTCTCACTTAAAAAATGAAAAGAGGCATGATAATATGTTCGCAGTATACAATGACCCTTAAGCCCTTTACACACTGGGAGTATAGGGGCCCCATCTATATAGTTAACTATATTAGTGGTTCCCCTATTCACACTGAACGAAATCGGTAACCGAAATCATCAGTGATGTCCCAGTGACCTGCTGAACATGCGGGTCATAAGCTATATGGAGAGAGTTGACCTGGATGTTCAAGTGAAGGCAGAGGTCGTTTAGGAAGCACGGGAGCGCACATCATTACTGATATTGAGTATACACACGAGAGATTTTTTTTTCAAAGAAAAGAGTTTGCTCAAAAATGCTCTTCTGAGTGATATCTTTTATTTTTCGTGTAGCGTGTATGGGGCTTTAGAAAAATGAGAGGGAGGGATCACCCACCTCTTTGTACATGCCTCTACTTTACAAATCAATGCAGCTATGATTTGTCTATTTAATGGATCATTTAGCATCTATCTTCCTATCCACCCATCTATCTGCCTATCCAATAATTGACTAACACAGGGGCAGATGTATTAAACCTTAACAAGAGATAAATGCAAGGGTGATAAAGAGAGATAAACGTCCAGCCAATCAGCTCCTTACTGACTTTTTTCAAACACAGCCTGTAATATGACAGTTAGCAGGTGATTGGCTGGATGTTTATCTCTCTTTATCATCTTTGCATTTATCTCTTGACTTAATACATCTGTCACTATGTACCTATCCAACCATCTATCTATCTAATGAATTATCATCCATCTACCTACACAGCCATTCATCTATATGTCTATCTAATGATATACTAACTATCGGCCTGCCCACCTATTTATCTTTATCTCTATTTATTTAATTACAGGTATTGCGCTCAGTGAAAAAAATATGTGGGTCCCAAAGGATAACAACTCCCTGCTGGCCAAGCTGCACTATTACACAAGGAGTGAGGGATCACCCACATATTTTTTTACAGGTATTGCACTTCACCCACCCACCTATCTTATAATTTACCATTTATCTACCCTCCCACCAACTTATATGTCTATCTAATAAGTCACTATCTATCCACCTACCCAACCACACACCTACCCATTTATATACCTAACTATCTATCTATCTATCTACAGTTAATGTGCTCAGTGAAAATAATATGTGGGTCCCAAAGGATAACAACTCCCTGCTGGCCAAGCTGCACTATTACACAAGGAGTGAGGGATCACCCACACATTCTTTTATAGGTATTGCACTTCACCCACCCACCTATCTAATAATTTACCATTTATCTACCCTCCCACCCACTTATCTGTCTATCTAATAAGTCACTATCTATCCACCTACCCAACCACACACCTACCCATTTATATACCTAACCATCTATCTATCTATCTACAGTTAATGTGCTCAGCGAAAATAATATGTGGGTCCCAAAGGATAAAAACTCCCTGCTGGCCAAGCTGCACTATTACACAAGGAGTGAGGGATCACCCACATATTTTTTTACAGGTATTGCACTTCACCCACCCACCCACCTATCTAATAATTTACCATTTATCTACCCTCCCACCAACTTTTCTGTCTATCTAATGATTCATTATCTATCCACCTACCCAACCACACACCTACCCATTTATATACCAAACCATCTATCTATCTTTCAATCTATCTACAGTTAATGCACTCAGTGAAAAAAAATTTTGTGGGTCCCAAAGGATAACAACTCCCTGCTGGCCAAGCTGCACTATTACACAAGGAGTGAGGAATCACCCACATATTTTTTTTACAGGTATTGCACTTCACCCACCCACCTATCTAATAATTTACCATTTATCTACCCTCCCACCAACTTTTCTGTCTATCTAATAAGTCACTATCTATCCACCTACCCAACCACACACCTACCCATTTATATACCTAACCATCTATCTATCTATCTACAGTTAATGTGCTCAGTGAAAATAATATGTGGGTCCCAAAGGATAAAAACTCCCTGCTGGCCAAGCTGCACTATTACACAAGGAGTAAGGGATCACCCACACATTCTTTTATAGGTATTGCACTTCACCCACCCACCTATCTAATAATTTAACATTTATCTACCCTCCTACCCACTTATCTGTCTATCTAATGATTCACTATCTATCCACCGACCCAACCACACACCTACCCATTTATATACCTAACCATCTATCTATCTACAGATAATGTGCTCAGTGAAAATAATATGTGGGTCCCAAAGGATAACAACTCCCTGCTGGCCAAGCTGCACTATTACACAAGGAGTGAGGGATCACCCACACATTCTTTTATAGGTATTGCACTTCACCACCCACCTATCTAATAATTTACCATTTATCTACCCTCCCACCCACTTATCTGTCTATCTAATGATTCACTATCTATCCACCTACCCAACCACACACCTACCCATTTATATACCAAACCATCTCTCTATCTATCTTTCAATCTATCTACAGTTAATGCACTCAGTGAAAAAAATATGTGGGTCCCAAAGGATACCAACTCCCTGCTGGCCAAGCTGCACTATTACACAAGGAGTGAGGGATCACCCCCATATTTTTTTTACAGGTATTGCACTTCACCCACCCACCTATCTAATAATTTACCATTTATCTACCCTCCCACCAACTTTACTGTCTATCTAATAAGTCAAAATCTATCCACCTACCCAACCACACACCTACCCATTTATATACCTAACCATCTATCTATCTATCTACAGTTAATGCACTCAGTGAAAAAAATATGTGGGTCCCAAAGGATAACAACTCCCTGCTGGCCAAGCTGCACTATTACACAAGGAGTGAGGGGTCACCCACATATTTTTTTTTACAGGTATTGCGCTTCACCCACCTATCTATCTAATAATTTACCATTTATCTACCCTCCCACCCACTTATCTGTCTATCTAATGATTCACTATCTATCCACCTACCCAACCACACACCTACCCATTTATATACCTAACCATCTATCTATCTACAGTTAATGTGCTCAGTGAAAATAATATGTGGGTCCCAAAGGATAACAACTCCCTGCTGGCCAAGCTGCACTATTTCACAAGGAGTGAGGGATCACCCACACATTCTTTTATATGTATTGCACTTCACCCACCCACCTATCTAATAATTTACCATTTATCTACCCTCCCACCCACTTATCTGTCTATCTAATGATTCACTATCTATCCACCTACCCAACCACACACCTACCCATTTATATACCAAACCATCTATCTATCTTTCAATCTATCTACAGTTAATGCACTCAGTGAAAAAAATATGTGGGTCCCAAAGGATAACAACTCCCTGCTGGCCAAGCTGCACTATTACACAAGGAGTGAGGGGTCACCCACATATTTTTTTTTACAGGTATTGCGCTTCACCCACCTATCTATCTAATAATTTACCATTTATCTACCCTCCCACCCACTTATCTGTCTATCTAATGATTCACTATCTATCCACCTACCCAACCACACACCTACCCATTTATATACCTAACCATCTATCTATCTACAGTTAATGTGCTCAGTGAAAATAATATGTGGGTCCCAAAGGATAACAACTCCCTGCTGGCCAAGCTGCACTTTTTCACAAGGAGTGAGGGATCACCCACACATTCTTTTATATGTATTGCACTTCACCCACCCACCTATCTAATAATTTACCATTTATCTACCCTCCCACCCACTTATCTGTCTATCTAATGATTCACTATCTATCCACCTACCCAACCACACACCTACCCATTTATATACCAAACCATCTATCTATCTTTCAATCTATCTACAGTTAATGCACTCAGTGAAAAAAATATGTGGGTCCCAAAGGATAACAACTCCCTGCTGGCCAAGCTGCACTATTACACAAGGAGTGAGGGATCACCCACATATTTTTTTACAGGTATTGCACTTCACCCACCCACCTATCTAATAATTTACCATTTATCTACCCTCCCACCAACTTTTCTGTCTATCTAATAAGTCACTATCTATCCACCTACCCAACCACACACCTACCCATTTATATACCTAACCATCTATCTATCTATCTATCTATCTATCTATCTATCTATCTATCTATCTATCTATCTACAGTTAATGTGCTCAGTGAAAATAATATGTGGGTCCCAAAGGATAACAACTCCCTGCTGGCCAAGCTGCACTATTACACAAGGAGTGAGGGATCACCCACACATTCTTTTATAGGTATTGCACTTCACCCACCCACCTATCTAATAATTTACCATTTATCTACCCTCCCACCCACTTATCTGTCTATCTAATGATTCACTATCTATCCACCTACCCAACCACACACCTACCCATTTATATACCAAACCATCTATCTATCTTTCTATCTATCTACAGTTAATGTGCTCAGTGAAAAAAATATGTGGGTCCCAAAGGATAACAACTCCCTGCTGGCCAAGCTGCACTATTACACAAGGAGTGAGGGGTCACCCACATATTTTTTTTTACAGGTATTGCGCTTCACCCACCCACCTATCTATCTAATAATATACCATTTATCTACCCTCCCACCCACTTATCTGTCTATCTAATGATTCACTATCTATCCACCTACCCAACCACACACCTACCCATTTATATACCTAACCATCTATCTATCTATCTATCTATCTACAGTTAATGTGCTCAGTGAAAATAATATGTGGGTCCCAAAGGATAACAACTCCCTGCTGGCCAAGCTGCACTATTACACAAGGAGTGAGGGATCACCCACACATTCTTTTATAGGTATTGCACTTCACCCACCCACCTATCTAATAATTTACCATTTATCTACCCTCCCACCCACTTATCTGTCTATCTAATGATTCACTATCTATCCACCTACCCAACCACACACCTACCCATTTATATACCAAACCATCTATCTATCTTTCTATCTATCTACAGTTAATGCACTCAGTGAAAAAAATATGTGGGTCCCAAAGGATACCAACTCCCTGCTGGCCAAGCTGCACTATTACACAAGGAGTGAGGGATCACCCCCATATTTTTTTACAGGTATTGCACTTCACCCACCCACCTATCTAATAATTTACCATTTATCTACCCTCCCACCAACTTTTCTGTCTATCTAATTAGTCAAAATCTATCCACCTACCCAACCACACACCTACCCATTTATATACCTAACCATCTATCTATCTATCTATCTATCTATCTATCTATCTATCTACAGTTAATGCACTCAGTGAAAAAAAATATGTGGGTCCCAAAGGATAACAACTCCCTGCTGGCCAAGCTGCACTATTACACAAGGAGTGAGGGGTCACCCACATATTTTTTTTTACAGGTATTGCGCTTCACCCACCCACCTATCTATCTGATAATTTACCATTTATCTACCCTCCCACCCACTTATCTGTCTATCTAATGATTCACTATCTATCCACCTACCCAACCACACACCTACCCAATTATATACCTAACCATCTATCTATCTACAGTTAATGTGCTCAGTGAAAATAATATGTGGGTCCCAAAGGATAACAACTCCCTGCTGGCCAAGCTGCACTATTACACAAGGAGTGAGGGATCACCCACACATTCTTTTATAGGTATTGCACTTCACCACCCACCTATCTAATAATTTACCATTTATCTACCCTCCCACCCTCTTATCTGTCTATCTAATGATTCACTATCTATCCACCTACCCAACCACACACCTACCCATTTATATACCAAACCATCTATCTATCTATCTACAGTTAATGTGCTCATTGAAAATAATATGTGGGTCCCAAAGGATAACAACTCCCTGCTGGCCAAGCTGCACTATTACACAAGGAGTGAGGGATCACCCACACATTCTTTTATAGGTATTGCACTTCACCCACCCACCTATCTATTAATTTACCATTTATCTACCCTCCCACCCACTTATCTGTCTATCTAATAAGTCACTATCTATCCACCTACCCAACCACACACCTACCCATTTATATACCTAACCATCTATCTATCTATCTACAGTTAATGTGCTCAGCGAAAATAATATGTGGGTCCCAAAGGATAAAAACTCCCTGCTGGCCAAGCTGCACTATTACACAAGGAGTGAGGGATCACCCACATATTTTTTTACAGGTATTGCACTTCACCCACCCACCCACCTATCTAATAATTTACCATTTATCTACCCTCCCACCAACTTTTCTGTCTATCTAATGATTCATTATCTATCCACCTACCCAACCACACACCTACCCATTTATATACCAAACCATCTATCTATCTTTCAATCTATCTACAGTTAATGCACTCAGTGAAAAAAAATTTTGTGGGTCCCAAAGGATAACAACTCCCTGCTGGCCAAGCTGCACTATTACACAAGGAGTGAGGAATCACCCACATATTTTTTTACAGGTATTGCACTTCACCCACCCACCTATCTAATAATTTACCATTTATCTACCCTCCCACCAACTTTTCTGTCTATCTAATAAGTCACTATCTATCCACCTACCCAACCACACACCTACCCATTTATATACCTAACCATCTATCTATCTATCTACAGTTAATGTGCTCAGTGAAAATAATATGTGGGTCCCAAAGGATAACAACTCCCTGCTGGCCAAGCTGCACTATTACACAAGGAGTGAGGGATCACCCACACATTCTTTTATAGGTATTGCACTTCACCCACCCACCTATCTAATAATTTACCATTTATCTACCCTCCCACCCACTTATCTGTCTATCTAATGATTCACTATCTATCCACCGACCCAACCACACACCTACCCATTTATATACCTAACCATCTATCTATCTACAGTTAATGTGCTCAGTGAAAATAATATGTGGGTCCCAAAGGATAACAACTCCCTGCTGGCCAAGCTGCACTATTACACAAGGAGTGAGGGATCACCCCCATATTTTTTTTACAGGTATTGCACTTCACCCACCCACCTATCTAATAATTTACCATTTATCTACCCTCCCACCAACTTTACTGTCTATCTAATAAGTCAAAATCTATCCACCTACCCAACCACACACCTACCCATTTATATACCTAACCATCTATCTATCTATCTACAGTTAATGCACTCAGTGAAAAAAATATGTGGGTCCCAAAGGATAACAACTCCCTGCTGGCCAAGCTGCACTATTACACAAGGAGTGAGGGGTCACCCACATATTTTTTTTTACAGGTATTGCGCTTCACCCACCTATCTATCTAATAATTTACCATTTATCTACCCTCCCACCCACTTATCTGTCTATCTAATGATTCACTATCTATCCACCTACCCAACCACACACCTACCCATTTATATACCTAACCATCTATCTATCTACAGTTAATGTGCTCAGTGAAAATAATATGTGGGTCCCAAAGGATAACAACTCCCTGCTGGCCAATCAGCTCCTTACTGACTTTTTTCAAACACAGCCTGTAATATGACAGTTAGCAGGTGATTGGCTGGATGTTTATCTCTCTTTATCATCTTTGCATTTATCTCTTGACTTAATACATCTGTCACTATGTACCTATCCAACCATCTATCTATCTAATGAATTATCATCCATCTACCTACACAGCCATTCATCTATATGTCTATCTAATGATATACTAACTATCGGCCTGCCCACCTATTTATCTTTATCTCTATTTATTTAATTACAGGTATTGCGCTCAGTGAAAAAAATATGTGGGTCCCAAAGGATAACAACTCCCTGCTGGCCAAGCTGCACTATTACACAAGGAGTGAGGGATCACCCACATATTTTTTTACAGGTATTGCACTTCACCCACCCACCTATCTTATAATTTACCATTTATCTACCCTCCCACCAACTTATATGTCTATCTAATAAGTCACTATCTATCCACCTACCCAACCACACACCTACCCATTTATATACCTAACCATCTATCTATCTATCTACAGTTAATGTGCTCAGTGAAAATAATATGTGGGTCCCAAAGGATAACAACTCCCTGCTGGCCAAGCTGCACTATTACACAAGGAGTGAGGGATCACCCACACATTCTTTTATAGGTATTGCACTTCACCCACCCACCTATCTAATAATTTACCATTTATCTACCCTCCCACCCACTTATCTGTCTATCTAATGATTCACTATCTATCCACCGACCCAACCACACACCTACCCAATTATATACCTAACCATCTATCTATCTACAGTTAATGTGCTCAGTGAAAATAATATGTGGGTCCCAAAGGATAACAACTCCCTGCTGGCCAAGCTGCACTATTACACAAGGAGTGAGGGATCACCCACACATTCTTTTATAGGTATTGCACTTCACCACCCACCTATCTAATAATTTACCATTTATCTACCCTCCCACCCTCTTATCTGTCTATCTTATGATTCACTATCTATCCACCTACCCAACCACACACCTACCCATTTATATACCAAACCATCTATCTATCTTTCAATCTATCTACAGTTAATGCACTCAGTGAAAAAAATATGTGGGTCCCAAAGGATACCAACTCCCTGCTGGCCAAGCTGCACTATTACACAAGGAGTGAGGGATCACCCCCATATTTTTTTACAGGTATTGCACTTCACCCACCCACCTATCTAATAATTTACCATTTATCTACCCTCCCACCAACTTTACTGTCTATCTAATAAGTCAAAATCTATCCACCTACCCAACCACACACCTACCCATTTATATACCTAACCATCTATCTATCTATCTACAGTTAATGCACTCAGTGAAAAAAATATGTGGGTCCCAAAGGATAACAACTCCCTGCTGGCCAAGCTGCACTATTACACAAGGAGTGAGGGGTCACCCACATATTTTTTTTTACAGGTATTGCGCTTCACCCACCTATCTATCTAATAATTTACCATTTATCTACCCTCCCATCCACTTATCTGTCTATCTAATGATTCACTATCTATCCACCTACCCAACCACACACCTACCCATTTATATACCTAACCATCTATCTATCTACAGTTAATGTGCTCAGTGAAAATAATATGTGGGTCCCAAAGGATAACAACTCCCTGCTGGCCAAGCTGCACTATTTCACAAGGAGTGAGGGATCACCCACACATTCTTTTATATGTATTGCACTTCACCCACCCACCTATCTAATAATTTACCATTTATCTACCCTCCCACCCACTTATCTGTCTATCTAATGATTCACTATCTATCCACCTACCCAACCACACACCTACCCATTTATATACCAAACCATCTATCTATCTTTCAATCTATCTACAGTTAATGCACTCAGTGAAAAAAATATGTGGGTCCCAAAGGATAACAACTCCCTGCTGGCCAAGCTGCACTATTACACAAGGAGTGAGGGATCACCCACATATTTTTTTTACAGGTATTGCACTTCACCCACCCACCTATCTAATAATTTACCATTTATCTACCCTCCCACCAACTTTTCTGTCTATCTAATAAGTCACTATCTATCCACCTACCCAACCACACACCTACCCATTTATATACCTAACCATCTATCTATCTATCTATCTATCTATCTACAGTTAATGTGCTCAGTGAAAATAATATGTGGGTCCCAAAGGATAACAACTCCCTGCTGGCCAAGCTGCACTATTACACAAGGAGTGAGGGATCACCCACACATTCTTTTATAGGTATTGCACTTCACCCACCCACCTATCTAATAATTTACCATTTATCTACCCTCCCACCAACTTTACTGTCTATCTAATAAGTCAAAATCTATCCACCTACCCAACCACACACCTACCCATTTATATACCTAACCATCTATCTATCTATCTACAGTTAATGCACTCAGTGAAAAAAATATGTGGGTCCCAAAGGATAACAACTCCCTGCTGGCCAAGCTGCACTATTACACAAGGAGTGAGGGGTCACCCACATATTTTTTTTTACAGGTATTGCGCTTCACCCACCTATCTATCTAATAATTTACCATTTATCTACCCTCCCACCCACTTATCTGTCTATCTAATGATTCACTATCTATCCACCTACCCAACCACACACCTACCCATTTATATACCTAACCATCTATCTATCTACAGTTAATGTGCTCAGTGAAAATAATATGTGGGTCCCAAAGGATAACAACTCCCTGCTGGCCAATCAGCTCCTTACTGACTTTTTTCAAACACAGCCTGTAATATGACAGTTAGCAGGTGATTGGCTGGATGTTTATCTCTCTTTATCATCTTTGCATTTATCTCTTGACTTAATACATCTGTCACTATGTACCTATCCAACCATCTATCTATCTAATGAATTATCATCCATCTACCTACACAGCCATTCATCTATATGTCTATCTAATGATATACTAACTATCGGCCTGCCCACCTATTTATCTTTATCTCTATTTATTTAATTACAGGTATTGCGCTCAGTGAAAAAAATATGTGGGTCCCAAAGGATAACAACTCCCTGCTGGCCAAGCTGCACTATTACACAAGGAGTGAGGGATCACCCACATATTTTTTTACAGGTATTGCACTTCACCCACCCACCTATCTTATAATTTACCATTTATCTACCCTCCCACCAACTTATATGTCTATCTAATAAGTCACTATCTATCCACCTACCCAACCACACACCTACCCATTTATATACCTAACCATCTATCTATCTATCTACAGTTAATGTGCTCAGTGAAAATAATATGTGGGTCCCAAAGGATAACAACTCCCTGCTGGCCAAGCTGCACTATTACACAAGGAGTGAGGGATCACCCACACATTCTTTTATAGGTATTGCACTTCACCCACCCACCTATCTAATAATTTACCATTTATCTACCCTCCCACCCACTTATCTGTCTATCTAATGATTCACTATCTATCCACCGACCCAACCACACACCTACCCAATTATATACCTAACCATCTATCTATCTACAGTTAATGTGCTCAGTGAAAATAATATGTGGGTCCCAAAGGATAACAACTCCCTGCTGGCCAAGCTGCACTATTACACAAGGAGTGAGGGATCACCCACACATTCTTTTATAGGTATTGCACTTCACCACCCACCTATCTAATAATTTACCATTTATCTACCCTCCCACCCTCTTATCTGTCTATCTTATGATTCACTATCTATCCACCTACCCAACCACACACCTACCCATTTATATACCAAACCATCTATCTATCTTTCAATCTATCTACAGTTAATGCACTCAGTGAAAAAAATATGTGGGTCCCAAAGGATACCAACTCCCTGCTGGCCAAGCTGCACTATTACACAAGGAGTGAGGGATCACCCCCATATTTTTTTACAGGTATTGCACTTCACCCACCCACCTATCTAATAATTTACCATTTATCTACCCTCCCACCAACTTTACTGTCTATCTAATAAGTCAAAATCTATCCACCTACCCAACCACACACCTACCCATTTATATACCTAACCATCTATCTATCTATCTACAGTTAATGCACTCAGTGAAAAAAATATGTGGGTCCCAAAGGATAACAACTCCCTGCTGGCCAAGCTGCACTATTACACAAGGAGTGAGGGGTCACCCACATATTTTTTTTTACAGGTATTGCGCTTCACCCACCTATCTATCTAATAATTTACCATTTATCTACCCTCCCATCCACTTATCTGTCTATCTAATGATTCACTATCTATCCACCTACCCAACCACACACCTACCCATTTATATACCTAACCATCTATCTATCTACAGTTAATGTGCTCAGTGAAAATAATATGTGGGTCCCAAAGGATAACAACTCCCTGCTGGCCAAGCTGCACTATTTCACAAGGAGTGAGGGATCACCCACACATTCTTTTATATGTATTGCACTTCACCCACCCACCTATCTAATAATTTACCATTTATCTACCCTCCCACCCACTTATCTGTCTATCTAATGATTCACTATCTATCCACCTACCCAACCACACACCTACCCATTTATATACCAAACCATCTATCTATCTTTCAATCTATCTACAGTTAATGCACTCAGTGAAAAAAATATGTGGGTCCCAAAGGATAACAACTCCCTGCTGGCCAAGCTGCACTATTACACAAGGAGTGAGGGATCACCCACATATTTTTTTTACAGGTATTGCACTTCACCCACCCACCTATCTAATAATTTACCATTTATCTACCCTCCCACCAACTTTTCTGTCTATCTAATAAGTCACTATCTATCCACCTACCCAACCACACACCTACCCATTTATATACCTAACCATCTATCTATCTATCTATCTATCTATCTACAGTTAATGTGCTCAGTGAAAATAATATGTGGGTCCCAAAGGATAACAACTCCCTGCTGGCCAAGCTGCACTATTACACAAGGAGTGAGGGATCACCCACACATTCTTTTATAGGTATTGCACTTCACCCACCCACCTATCTAATAATTTACCATTTATCTACCCTCCCACCCACTTATCTGTCTATCTAATGATTCACTATCTATCCACCTACCCAACCACACACCTACCCATTTATATACCAAACCATCTATCTATCTTTCTATCTATCTACAGTTAATGTGCTCAGTGAAAAAAATATGTGGGTCCCAAAGGATAACAACTCCCTGCTGGCCAAGCTGCACTATTACACAAGGAGTGAGGGGTCACCCACATATTTTTTTTTACAGGTATTGCGCTTCACCCACCCACCTATCTAATAATATACCATTTATCTACCCTCCCACCCACTTATCTGTCTATCTAATGATTCACTATCTATCCACCTACCCAACCACACACCTACCCATTTATATACCTAACCATCTATCTATCTATCTATCTATCTATCTACAGTTAATGTGCTCAGTGAAAATAATATGTGGGTCCCAAAGGATAACAACTCCCTGCTGGCCAAGCTGCACTATTACACAAGGAGTGAGGGGTCACCCACATATTTTTTTTTACAGGTATTGCGCTTCACCCACCCACCTATCTAATAATATACCATTTATCTACCCTCCCACCCACTTATCTGTCTATCTAATGATTCACTATCTATCCACCTACCCAACCACACACCTACCCATTTATATACCTAACCATCTATCTATCTATCTATCTACAGTTAATGTGCTCAGTGAAAATAATATGTGGGTCCCAAAGGATAACAACTCCCTGCTGGCCAAGCTGCACTATTACACAAGGAGTGAGGGATCACCCACACATTCTTTTATAGGTATTGCACTTCACCCACCCACCTATCTAATAATTTACCATTTATCTACCCTCCCACCCACTTATCTGTCTATCTAATGATTCACTATCTATCCACCTACCCAACCACACACCTACCCATTTATATACCAAACCATCTATCTATCTTTCTATCTATCTACAGTTAATGCACTCAGTGAAAAAAATATGTGGGTCCCAAAGGATACCAACTCCCTGCTGGCCAAGCTGCACTATTACACAAGGAGTGAGGGATCACCCCCATATTTTTTTACAGGTATTGCACTTCACCCACCCACCTGTCTAATAATTTACCATTTATCTACCCTCCCACCAACTTTTCTGTCTATCTAATAAGTCAAAATCTATCCACCTACCCAACCACACACCTACCCATTTATATACCTAACCATCTATCTATCTATCTATCTATCTATCTATCTATCTACAGTTAATGCACTCAGTGAAAAAAATATGTGGGTCCCAAAGGATAACAACTCCCTGCTGGCCAAGCTGCACTATTACACAAGGAGTGAGGGGTCACCCACATATTTTTTTTTACAGGTATTGCGCTTCACCCACACACCTATCTATCTGATAATTTACCATTTATCTACCCTCCCACCCACTTATCTGTCTATCTAATGATTCACTATCTATCCACCTACCCAACCACACACCTACCCATTTATATACCTAACCATCTATCTATCTACAGTTAATGTGCTCAGTGAAAATAATATGTGGGTCCCAAAGGATAACAACTCCCTGCTGGCCAAGCTGCACTATTACACAAGGAGTGAGGGATCACCCACACATTCTTTTATAGGTATTGCACTTCACCCACCCACCTATCTAATAATTTACCATTTATCTACCCTCCCACCCACTTATCTGTCTATCTAATGATTCACTATCTATCCACCTACCCAACCACACACCTACCCATTTATATACCAAACCATCTATCTATCTTTCTATCTATAGTTAATGTGCTCAGTGAAAAAAATATGTGGGTCCCAAAGGATAACAACTCCTTGCTGGCCAAGCTGCACTATTACACAAGGAGTGAGGGGTCACCCACATATTTTTTTTTACAGGTATTGCGCTTCACCCACCCACCTATCTATCTAATAATTTACCATTTATCTACCCTCCCACCCACTTATCTGTCTATCTAATGATTCACTATCTATCCACCTACCCAACCACACACCTACCCATTTATATACCAAACCATCTATCTATCTTTCTATCTATCTACAGTTAATGTGCTCAGTGAAAAAAATATGTGGGTCCCAAAGGATAACAACTCCCTGCTGGCCAAGCTGCACTATTACACAAGGAGTGAGGGATCACCCACATATTTTTTTAGAGGTATTGCACTTCACCCACCCACCTATCTAATAATTTACCATTTATCTACCCTCCCACCCACTTATCTGTCTATCTAATGATTCACTATCTATCCACCTACCCAACCACACACCTACCCATTTATATACCAAACCATCTATCTATCTTTCTATCTATAGTTAATGTGCTCAGTGAAAAAAATATGTGGGTCCCAAAGGATAACAACTCCTTGCTGGCCAAGCTGCACTATTACACAAGGAGTGAGGGGTCACCCACATATTTTTTTTACAGGTATTGCGCTTCACCCACCCACCTATCTATCTAATAATTTACCATTTATCTACCCTCCCACCCACTTATCTGTCTATCTAATGATTTACTATCTATCCACCTACCTAACCACACACCTACCCATTTATATACCTAACCATCTATCTATCTATCTACAGTTAATGTGCTCAGTGAAAATAATATGTGGGTCCCAAAGGATAACAACTCCCTGCTGGCCAAGCTGCACTATTTCACAAGGAGTGAGGGATCACCCACACATTCTTTTATATGTATTGCACTTCACCCACCCACCTATCTAATAATTTACCATTTATCTACCCTCCCACCCACTTATCTGTCTATCTAATGATTCACTATCTATCCACCTACCCAACCACACACCTACCCATTTATATACCAAACCATCTATCTATCTTTCAATCTATCTACAGTTAATGCACTCAGTGAAAAAAATATGTGGGTCCCAAAGGATAACAACTCCCTGCTGGCCAAGCTGCACTATTACACAAGGAGTGAGGGGTCACCCACATATTTTTTTTTTACAGGTATTGCGCTTCACCCACCTATCTATCTAATAATTTACCATTTATCTACCCTCCCACCCACTTATCTGTCTATCTAATGATTCACTATCTATCCACCTACCCAACCACACACCTACCCATTTATATACCTAACCATCTATCTATCTACAGTTAATGTGCTCAGTGAAAATAATATGTGGGTCCCAAAGGATAACAACTCCCTGCTGGCCAAGCTGCACTATTTCACAAGGAGTGAGGGATCACCCACACATTCTTTTATATGTATTGCACTTCACCCACCCACCTATCTAATAATTTACCATTTATCTACCCTCCCACCCACTTATCTGTCTATCTAATGATTCACTATCTATCCACCTACCCAACCACACACCTACCCATTTATATACCAAACCATCTATCTATCTTTCAATCTATCTACAGTTAATGCACTCAGTGAAAAAAATATGTGGGTCCCAAAGGATAACAACTCCCTGCTGGCCAAGCTGCACTATTACACAAGGAGTGAGGGATCACCCACATATTTTTTTTACAGGTATTGCACTTCACCCACCCACCTATCTAATAATTTACCATTTATCTACCCTCCCACCAACTTTTCTGTCTATCTAATAAGTCACTATCTATCCACCTACCCAACCACACACCTACCCATTTATATACCTAACCATCTATCTATCTATCTATCTATCTATCTACAGTTAATGTGCTCAGTGAAAATAATATGTGGGTCCCAAAGGATAACAACTCCCTGCTGGCCAAGCTGCACTATTACACAAGGAGTGAGGGATCACCCACACATTCTTTTATAGGTATTGCACTTCACCCACCCACCTATCTAATAATTTACCATTTATCTACCCTCCCACCCACTTATCTGTCTATCTAATGATTCACTATCTATCCACCTACCCAACCACACACCTACCCATTTATATACCAAACCATCTATCTATCTTTCTATCTATCTACAGTTAATGTGCTCAGTGAAAAAAATATGTGGGTCCCAAAGGATAACAACTCCCTGCTGGCCAAGCTGCACTATTACACAAGGAGTGAGGGGTCACCCACATATTTTTTTTTACAGGTATTGCGCTTCACCCACCCACCTATCTAATAATATACCATTTATCTACCCTCCCACCCACTTATCTGTCTATCTAATGATTCACTATCTATCCACCTACCCAACCACACACCTACCCATTTATATACCTAACCATCTATCTATCTATCTATCTATCTATCTACAGTTAATGTGCTCAGTGAAAATAATATGTGGGTCCCAAAGGATAACAACTCCCTGCTGGCCAAGCTGCACTATTACACAAGGAGTGAGGGATCACCCACACATTCTTTTATAGGTATTGCACTTCACCCACCCACCTATCTAATAATTTACCATTTATCTACCCTCCCACCCACTTATCTGTCTATCTAATGATTCACTATCTATCCACCTACCCAACCACACACCTACCCATTTATATACCAAACCATCTATCTATCTTTCTATCTATCTACAGTTAATGCACTCAGTGAAAAAAATATGTGGGTCCCAAAGGATACCAACTCCCTGCTGGCCAAGCTGCACTATTACACAAGGAGTGAGGGATCACCCCCATATTTTTTTACAGGTATTGCACTTCACCCACCCACCTATCTAATAATTTACCATTTATCTACCCTCCCACCAACTTTTCTGTCTATCTAATAAGTCAAAATCTATCCACCTACCCAACCACACACCTACCCATTTATATACCTAACCATCTATCTATCTATCTATCTATCTATCTACAGTTAATGCACTCAGTGAAAAAAATATGTGGGTCCCAAAGGATAACAACTCCCTGCTGGCCAAGCTGCACTATTACACAAGGAGTGAGGGGTCACCCACATATTTTTTTTTACAGGTATTGCGCTTCACCCACACACCTATCTATCTGATAATTTACCATTTATCTACCCTCCCACCCACTTATCTGTCTATCTAATGATTCACTATCTATCCACCTACCCAACCACACACCTACCCATTTATATACCTAACCATCTATCTATCTACAGTTAATGTGCTCAGTGAAAATAATATGTGGGTCCCAAAGGATAACAACTCCCTGCTGGCCAAGCTGCACTATTACACAAGGAGTGAGGGATCACCCACACATTCTTTTATAGGTATTGCACTTCACCCACCCACCTATCTAATAATTTACCATTTATCTACCCTCCCACCCACTTATCTGTCTATCTAATGATTCACTATCTATCCACCTACCCAACCACACACCTACCCATTTATATACCAAACCATCTATCTATCTTTCTATCTATAGTTAATGTGCTCAGTGAAAAAAATATGTGGGTCCCAAAGGATAACAACTCCTTGCTGGCCAAGCTGCACTATTACACAAGGAGTGAGGGGTCACCCACATATTTTTTTTTACAGGTATTGCGCTTCACCCACCCACCTATCTATCTAATAATTTACCATTTATCTACCCTCCCACCCACTTATCTGTCTATCTAATGATTCACTATCTATCCACCTACCCAACCACACACCTACCCATTTATATACCAAACCATCTATCTATCTTTCTATCTATCTACAGTTAATGTGCTCAGTGAAAAAAATATGTGGGTCCCAAAGGATAACAACTCCCTGCTGGCCAAGCTGCACTATTACACAAGGAGTGAGGGATCACCCACATATTTTTTTAGAGGTATTGCACTTCACCCACCCACCTATCTAATAATTTACCATTTATCTACCCTCCCACCCACTTATCTGTCTATCTAATGATTCACTATCTATCCACCTACCCAACCACACACCTACCCATTTATATACCAAACCATCTATCTATCTTTCTATCTATAGTTAATGTGCTCAGTGAAAAAAATATGTGGGTCCCAAAGGATAACAACTCCTTGCTGGCCAAGCTGCACTATTACACAAGGAGTGAGGGGTCACCCACATATTTTTTTTTACAGGTATTGCGCTTCACCCACCCACCTATCTATCTAATAATTTACCATTTATCTACCCTCCCACCCACTTATCTGTCTATCTAATGATTTACTATCTATCCACCTACCTAACCACACACCTACCCATTTATATACCTAACCATCTATCTATCTATCTACAGTTAATGTGCTCAGTGAAAATAATATGTGGGTCCCAAAGGATAACAACTCCCTGCTGGCCAAGCTGCACTATTACACAAGGAGTGAGGGATCACCCACACATTCTTTTATAGGTATTGCACTTCACCCACCTAATAATTTACCATTTATCTACCCTCCCACCCACTTATCTGTCTATCTAATGATTCACTATCTATCCACCTACCCAACCACACACCTACCCATTTATATACCAAACCATCTATCTATATTTCAATCTATTTACAGTTAATGTGCTCAGTGAAAATAATATGTGGGTCCCAAAGGATAACAACTCCCTGCTGGCCAAGCTGCACTATTACACAAGGAGTGAAGGGTCACCCACATATTTTTTTACAGGTATTTCACTTCACCCACGTGCCTATCTATCTAATAATTTACAATTTATCTACCCTCCCACCCACTTATCTGTCTATTTAATGAGTCACTATCTATCCACCTACCCAACCACACACCTACCCATTTATATACCTAACCATCTATCTATCTTTCTTTCTATCTACAGTTAATGCGCTCAGTGAAAAAATATGTGGGTCTCAAAGGATAGCAACTCCCTGCTGGCCAAGCTGCACTATTACACAAGGAGTGAGGGATCACCCACATATTTTTTTACAGGTATTGCGCTTCACCCCCTACCTATCTAATAGTTTAACATTTATCTACCCACCCACTCATTTATCTATCTAATGATTCACTATCTACCTACCCACGCTCCCACCCACCCTCCCATTTATCTACCTATCTATCTACAGTTAATACACTCAGTGAAAAAAAAATGTGGGTCCCAAAGGTTAACAACTCCCTGCTGGCCAAGCTGCACTATTACACAAGGAGTGAGGGATCACCCGCATGTTTTTTTACAGGTATTGCGCTCCCCCCCACCCACCTATCTAATAGTTTAACATTTATCTACCCACCCATTTATCTATCTAATCTATCTAATGATTCACAAAATACCTACCTACCCACCTACGGACCTCACCCTTCCTGTTGGTCAAGCTGCTCTATTATACAAGGAGTGAGGGATCACCCACATATTTTTTGTGGGAGGTAGGGCACTGACTGAAATAAAAAATGTGTTACTGAGTTCCCTTTCTTCACCTCTATGTCCGCCAAGCTGCCCTAGTGGACAGTGAAGGGGGAAGGTATGTTTATTTTTTACTCTTTTGATTTCTCTCTAGCTATCTCTATTTATTTAACTGTACACTTAGTTATCACAATATACAATAATAGAAGAGTCCCTAACGAGAACTCGCAATTGTGAATTTCAAATGTATACCAAAACATATTATCAGTAATTAATTTTCATTAATTACCTGACTTCATTTTTGTTCGTTGACTTGAGGACAATTCTGCAGTCCAGGTTACCTTGCAGTAGTCGGCTGTTATGACCTCATCATCTGTTTTATATAGAATTCTCACTTAAAAAAATGAAAAGAGGCATGATAATATGTTCGCAGTATACAATGACCCTTAAGCCCTTTACACACTGGGAGTATAGGGGCCCCATCTATATAGTTAACTATATTAGTGGTTCCCCTATTCACACTGAACGAAATCGGTTACCGAAATCATCAGTGATGTCCCAGTGACCTGCTGAACATGCGGGTCATAGGCTATATGGCCAGAGTTGACCTGGATGTTCAAGTGAAGGCAGAGGTCGTTTAGGATGCGCGGGAGCGCACATCATTACTGATATTGAGTATACACACGAGAGATTTTTTTTTCAAAGAAAAGGGTTTGCTCAAAAATGCTCTTCTGAGTGATATCTTTTCTTTTTTCGTGTAGCGTGTATGGGGCTTTAGAAAAATGAGAGGGAGGGATCACCCACCTCTTTGTACATGCCTCTACTTTACAAATCAATGCAGCTATGATTTGTCTATTTAATGGATCATTTAGCATCTATCTTCCTATCCACCCATCTATCTGCCTATACAATAATTGACTAACACTGGGGCAGATGTATTAAACCTTAACAAGAGATAAATGCAAGGGTGATAAAGAGAGATAAACGTCCAGCCAATCAGCTCCTTACTGACTTTTTTCAAACACAGCCTGTAATATGACAGTTAGCAGGTGATTGGCTGGATGTTTATCTCTCTTTATCATCTTTGCATTTATCTCTTGACTTAATACATCTGTCACTATGTACCTATCCAACCATCTATCTATCTAATGAATTATCATCCATCTACCTACACAGCCATTCATCTATATGTCTATCTAATGATATACTATCTATCGGCCTGCCCACCTATTTATCTTTATCTCTATTTATTTAATTACAGGTATTGCGCTCAGTGAAAAAAATATGTGGGTCCCAAAGGATAACAACTCCCTGCTGGCCAAGCTGCACTATTACACAAGGAGTGAGGGATCACCCACATATTTTTTTACAGGTATTGCACTTCACCCACCCACCTATCTAATAATTTACCATTTATCTACCCTCCCACCAACTTATATGTCTATCTAATAAGTCACTATCTATCCACCTACCCAACCACACACCTACCCATTTATATACCTAACCATCTATCTATCTATCTACAGTTAATGTGCTCAGTGAAAATAATATGTGGGTCCCAAAGGATAACAACTCCCTGCTGGCCAAGCTGCACTATTACACAAGGAGTGAGGGATCACCCACACATTCTTTTATAGGTATTGCACTTCACACACCCACCTATCTAATAATTTACCATTTATCTACCCTCCCACCCACTTATCTGTCTATCTAATAAGTCACTATCTATCCACCTACCCAACCACACACCTACCCATTTATATACCTAACCATCTATCTATCTATCTACAGTTAATGTGCTCAGCGAAAATAATATGTGGGTCCCAAAGGATAAAAACTCCCTGCTGGCCAAGCTGCACTATTACACAAGGAGTGAGGGATCACCCACATATTTTTTTTACAGGTATTGCACTTCACCCACCCACCTATCTAATAATTTACCATTTATCTACCCTCCCACCAACTTTTCTGTCTATCTAATAAGTCACTATCTATCCACCTACCCAAACACACCTACCCATTTATATACCTAACCATCTATCTATCTATCTACAGTTAATGTGCTCAGTGAAAATAATATGTGGGTCCCAAAGGATAACAACTCCCTGCTGGCCAAGCTGCACTATTACACAAGGAGTGAGGGATCACCCACACATTCTTTTATAGGTATTGCACTTCACCCACCCACCTATCTAATAATTTACCATTTATCTACCCTCCCACCCACTTATCTGTCTATCTAATGATTCACTATCTATCCACCTACCCAACCACACACCTACCCATTTATATACCAAACCATCTATCTATCTTTCAATCTATCTACAGTTAATGCACTCAGTGAAAAAAATATGTGGGTCCCAAACGATAACAACTCCCTGCTGGCCAAGCTGCACTATTACACAAGGAGTGAGGGGTCACCCACATATTTTTTTTTTACAGGTATTGCGCTTCACCCACCCACCTATCTATCTAATAATTTACCATTTATCTACCCTCCCACCCACTTATCTGTCTATCTAATGATTCACTATCTATCCACCTACCCAACCACACACCTACCCATTTATATACCTAACCATCTATCTATCTACAGTTAATGTGCTCAGTGAAAATAATATGTGGGTCCCAAAGGATAACAACTCCTTGCTGGCCAAGCTGCACTATTACACAAGGAGTGAGGGATCACTCACACATTCTTTTATAGGTATTGCACTTCACCCACCCACCTATCTAATAATTTACCATTTATCTACCCTCCCACCCACTTATCTGTCTATCTAATGATTCACTATCTATCCACCTACCCAACCACACACCTACCCATTTATATACCAAACCATCTATCTATCTTTCAATCTATCTATCTACAGTTAATGCACTCAGTGAAAAAAATATGTGGGTTCCAAAGGATAACAACTCCCTGCTGGCCAAGCTGCACTATTACACAAGGAGTGAGGGGTCACCCACACATTTTTTTTTCAGGTATTGCGCTTCACCCACCCACCTATCTATCTAATAATTTACCATTTATCTACCCTCCCACCCACTTATCTGTCTATCTAATGATTCACTATCTATCCACCTACCCAACCACACACCTACCCATTTATATACCTAACCATCTATCTATCTATCTACAGTTAATATGCTCAGTGAAAATAATATGTGGGTCCCAAAGGATAACAACTCCCTGCTGGCCAAGCTGCACTATTACACAAGGAGTGAGGGGTCACCCACATATTTTTTTTACAGGTATTGCACTTCACCCACCCTCCTATCTAATAATTTACCATTTATCTACCCTCCCACCCACTTATCTGTCTATCTAATGATTCACTATCTATCCACCTACCCAACCACACACCTACCCATTTATATACCAAACCATCTATCTATCTTTCAATCTATCTACAGTTAATGCACTCAGTAAAAAAAAAATATGTGGGTCCCAAAGGATAACAACTCCCTGCTGGCCAAGCTGCACTATTACACAAGGAGTGAGGGGTCACCCACTAATTTTTTTTTACAGGTATTGCGCTTCACCCACCTATCTAATAATTTACCATTTATCTACCCTCCCACCCACTTATCTGTCTATCTAATGATTCACTATCTATCCACCTACCCAACCACACACCTACCCATTTATATACCAAACCAACTATCTTTCTATCTATCTATCTATCTATCTACAGTTAATGTGCTCAGTGAAAATAATATGTGGGTCCCAAAGGATAACAACTCCCTGCTGGCCAAGCTGCACTATTACACAAGGAGTGAGGGATCACCCACACATTCTTTTATAGGTATTGCACTTCACCCACCCACCTATCTAATAATTTACCATTTATCTACCCTCCCACCCACTTATCTGTCTATCTAATGATTCACTATCTATCCACCTACCCAACCACACACCTACCCATTTATATACCTAACCATCTAACTATCTTTCTATCTATCTACAGTTAATGCACTCAGTGAAAAAAATATGTGGGTCCCAAAGGATACCAACTCCCTGCTGGCCAAGCTGCACTATTACACAAGGAGTGAGGGATCACCCCCATATTTTTTTACAGGTATTGCACTTCACCCACCCACCTATCTAATAATTTACCATTTATCTACCCTCCCACCAACTTTTCTGTCTATCTAATAAGTCAAAATCTATCCACCTACCCAACCACACACCTACCCATTTATATACCTAACCATCTATCTATCTATCTATCTATCTATCTATCTACAGTTAATGCACTCAGTGAAAAAAATATGTGGGTTCCAAAGGATAACAACTCCCTGCTGGCCAAGCTGCACTATTACACAAGGAGTGAGCGGTCACCCACATTTTTTTTTTACAGGTATTGCGCTTCACCCACCCACCTATCTATCTAATAATTTACCATTTATCAACCCTCCTACCCACTTATCTGTCTATCTAATGATTCACTATCTATCCACCTACCCAACCACACACCTACCCATTTATATACCTAACCATCTATCTATCTACAGTTAATGTGCTCAGTGAAAATAATATGTGGGTCCCAAAGGATAACAACTCCCTGCTGGCCAAGCTGCACTATTACACAAGGAGTGAGGGATCACCCACACATTCTTTTATAGGTATTGCACTTCACCCACCCACCTATCTAATAATTTACCATTTATCTACCCTCCCACCCACTTATCTGTCTATCTAATGATTCACTATCTATCCACCTACCCAACCACACACCTACCCATTTATATACCAAACCATCTATCTATCTTTCTATCTATCTACAGTTAATGTGCTCAGTGAAAAAAATATGTGGGTCCCAAAGGATAACAACTCCCTGCTGGCCAAGCTGCACTATTACACAAGGAGTGAGGGATCACCCACATATTTTTTTAGAGGTATTGCACTTCACCCATGCACATATCTAATAATTTACCATTTATCTACCCTCCCACCCACTTATCTGTCTATCTGATGATTTACTATCTATCCACCTACCCAACCACACACCTACCCATTTATATACCTAACCATCTATCTATCTATCTACAGTTAATGTGCTCAGTGAAAATAATATGTGGGTCCCAAAGGATAACAACTCCCTGCTGGCCAAGCTGCACTATTACACAAGGAGTGAGGGGTCACCCACATATTTTTTTTTTACAGGTATTGCGCTTCACCCACCCACCTATCTATCTAATAATTTACCATTTATCTACCCTCCCACCCACTTATCTGTCTATCTAATGATTCACTATCTATCCACCTACCTAACCACACACCTACCCATTTATATACCTAACCATCTATCTATCTATCTACAGTTAATGTGCTCAGTGAAAATAATATGTGGGTCCCAAAGGATAACAACTCCCTGCTGGCCAAGCTGCACTATTACACAAGGAGTGAGGGATCACCCACACATTCTTTTATAGGTATTGCACTTCACCCACCCACCTATCTAATAATTTACCATTTATCTACCCTCCCACCCACTTATCTGTCTATCTAATGATTCACTATCTATCCACCGACCCAACCACACACCTACCCATTTATATACCTAACCATCTATCTATCTACAGTTAATGTGCTCAGTGAAAATAATATGTGGGTCCCAAAGGATAACAACTCCCTGCTGGCCAAGCTGCACTATTACACAAGGAGTGAGGGATCACCCACACATTCTTTTATAGGTATTGCACTTCACCACCCACCTATCTAATAATTTACCATTTATCTACCCTCCCACCCACTTATCTGTCTATCTAATGATTCACTATCTATCCACCTACCCAACCACACACCTACCCATTTATATACCAAACCATCTATCTATCTTTCAATCTATCTACAGTTAATGCACTCAGTGAAAAAAATATGTGGGTCCCAAAGGATACCAACTCCCTGCTGGCCAAGCTGCACTATTACACAAGGAGTGAGGGATCACCCCCATATTTTTTTACAGGTATTGCACTTCACCCACCCACCTATCTAATAATTTACCATTTATCTACCCTCCCACCAACTTTACTGTCTATCTAATAAGTCAAAATCTATCCACCTACCCAACCACACACCTACCCATTTATATACCTAACCATCTATCTATCTATCTACAGTTAATGCACTCAGTGAAAAAAATATGTGGGTCCCAAAGGATAACAACTCCCTGCTGGCCAAGCTGCACTATTACACAAGGAGTGAGGGGTCACCCACATATTTTTTTTTACAGGTATTGCGCTTCACCCACCTATCTATCTAATAATTTACCATTTATCTACCCTCCCACCCACTTATCTGTCTATCTAATGATTCACTATCTATCCACCTACCCAACCACACACCTACCCATTTATATACCTAACCATCTATCTATCTACAGTTAATGTGCTCAGTGAAAATAATATGTGGGTCCCAAAGGATAACAACTCCCTGCTGGCCAAGCTGCACTATTTCACAAGGAGTGAGGGATCACCCACACATTCTTTTATATGTATTGCACTTCACCCACCCACCTATCTAATAATTTACCATTTATCTACCCTCCCACCCACTTATCTGTCTATATAATGATTCACTATCTATCCACCTACCCAACCACACACCTACCCATTTATATACCAAACCATCTATCTATCTTTCAATCTATCTACAGTTAATGCACTCAGTGAAAAAAAATATGTGGGTCCCAAAGGATAACAACTCCCTGCTGGCCAAGCTGCACTATTACACAAGGAGTGAGGGATCACCCACATATTTTTTTTACAGGTATTGCACTTCACCCACCCACCTATCTAATAATTTACCATTTATCTACCCTCCCACCAACTTTTCTGTCTATCTAATAAGTCACTATCTATCCACCTACCCAACCACACACCTACCCATTTATATACCTAACCATCTATCTATCTATCTATCTATCTATCTATCTACAGTTAATGTGCTCAGTGAAAATAATATGTGGGTCCCAAAGGATAACAACTCCCTGCTGGCCAAGCTGCACTATTACACAAGGAGTGAGGGATCACCCACACATTCTTTTATAGGTATTGCACTTCACCCACCCACCTATCTAATAATTTACCATTTATCTACCCTCCCACCCACTTATCTGTCTAGCTAATGATTCACTATCTATCCACCTACCCAACCACACACCTACCCATTTATATACCAAACCATCTATCTATCTTTCTATCTATCTACAGTTAATGTGCTCAGTGAAAAAAATATGTGGGTCCCAAAGGATAACAACTCCCTGCTGGCCAAGCTGCACTATTACACAAGGAGTGAGGGGTCACCCACATATTTTTTTTTTTACAGGTATTGCGCTTCACCCACCCACCTATCTAATAATATACCATTTATCTACCCTCCCACCCACTTATCTGTCTATCTAATGATTCACTATCTATCCACCTACCCAACCACACACCTACCCATTTATATACCTAACCATCTATCTATCTATCTATCTATCTACAGTTAATGTGCTCAGTGAAAATAATATGTGGGTCCCAAAGGATAACAACTCCCTGCTGGCCAAGCTGCACTATTACACAAGGAGTGAGGGATCACCCACACATTCTTTTATAGGTATTGCACTTCACCCACCCACCTATCTAATAATTTACCATTTATCTACCCTCCCACCCACTTATCTGTCTATCTAATGATTCACTATCTATCCACCTACCCAACCACACACCTACCCATTTATATACCAAACCATCTATCTATCTTTCTATCTATCTACAGTTAATGCACTCAGTGAAAAAAATATGTGGGTCCCAAAGGATACCAACTCCCTGCTGGCCAAGCTGCACTATTACACAAGGAGTGAGGGATCACCCCCATATTTTTTTACAGGTATTGCACTTCACCCACCCACCTATCTAATAATTTACCATTTATCTACCCTCCCACCAACTTTTCTGTCTATCTAATAAGTCAAAATCTATCCACCTACCCAACCACACACCTACCCATTTATATACCTAACCATCTATCTATCTATCTATCTATCTATCTATCTATCTACAGTTAATGCACTCAGTGAAAAAAATATGTGGGTCCCAAAGGATAACAACTCCCTGCTGGCCAAGCTGCACTATTACACAAGGAGTGAGGGGTCACCCACATATTTTTTTTTACAGGTATTGCGCTTCACCCACACACCTATCTATCTGATAATTTACCATTTATCTACCCTCCCACCCACTTATCTGTCTATCTAATGATTCACTATCTATCCACCTACCCAACCACACACCTACCCATTTATATACCTAACCATCTATCTATCTACAGTTAATGTGCTCAGTGAAAATAATATGTGGGTCCCAAAGGATAACAACTCCCTGCTGGCCAAGCTGCACTATTACACAAGGAGTGAGGGATCACCCACACATTCTTTTATAGGTATTGCACTTCACCCACCCACCTATCTAATAATTTACCATTTATCTACCCTCCCACCCACTTATCTGTCTATCTAATGATTCACTATCTATCCACCTACCCAACCACACACCTACCCATTTATATACCAAACCATCTATCTATCTTTCTATCTATAGTTAATGTGCTCAGTGAAAAAAATATGTGGGTCCCAAAGGATAACAACTCCTTGCTGGCCAAGCTGCACTATTACACAAGGAGTGAGGGGTCACCCACATATTTTTTTTTACAGGTATTGCGCTTCACCCACCCACCTATCTATCTAATAATTTACCATTTATCTACCCTCCCACCCACTTATCTATCTAATGATTCACTATCTATCCACCTACCCAACCACACACCTACCCATTTATATACCAAACCATCTATCTATCTTTCTATCTATCTACAGTTAATGTGCTCAGTGAAAAAAATATGTGGGTCCCAAAGGATAACAACTCCCTGCTGGCCAAGCTGCACTATTACACAAGGAGTGAGGGATCACCCACATATTTTTTTAGAGGTATTGCACTTCACCCACCCACCTATCTAATAATTTACCATTTATCTACCCTCCCACCCACTTATCTGTCTATCTAATGATTCACTATCTATCCACCTACCCAACCACACACCTACCCATTTATATACCTAACCATCTATCTATCTACAGTTAATGTGCTCAGTGAAAATAATATGTGGGTCCCAAAGGATAACAACTCCTTGCTGGCCAAGCTGCACTATTACACAAGGAGTGAGGGATCACCCACACATTCTTTTATAGGTATTGCACTTCACCCACCCACCTATCTAATAATTTACCATTTATCTACCCTCCCACCCACTTATCTGTCTATCTAATGATTCACTATCTATCCACCTACCCAACCACACACCTACCCATTTATATACCAAACCATCTATCTATCTTTCAATCTATCTATCTACAGTTAATGCACTCAGTGAAAAAAATATGTGGGTTCCAAAGGATAACAACTCCCTGCTGGCCAAGCTGCACTATTACACAAGGAGTGAGGGGTCACCCACACATTTTTTTTTCAGGTATTGCGCTTCACCCACCCACCTATCTATCTAATAATTTAACATTTATCTACCCTCCCACCCACTTATCTGTCTATCTAATGATTCACTATCTATCCACCTACCCAACCACACACCTACCCATTTATATACCTAACCATCTATCTATCTACAGTTAATGTGCTCAGTGAAAATAATATGTGGGTCCCAAAGGATAACAACTCCTTGCTGGCCAAGCTGCACTATTACACAAGGAGTGAGGGATCACCCACACATTCTTTTATAGGTATTGCACTTCACCCACCCACCTATCTAATAATTTACCATTTATCTACCCTCCCACCCACTTATCTGTCTATCTAATGATTCACTATCTATCCACCTACCCAACCACACACCTACCCATTTATATACCAAACCATCTATCTATCTTTCAATCTATCTATCTACAGTTAATGCACTCAGTGAAAAAAATATGTGGGTTCCAAAGGATAACAACTCCCTGCTGGCCAAGCTGCACTATTACACAAGGAGTGAGGGGTCACCCACACATTTTTTTTTCAGGTATTGCGCTTCACCCACCCACCTATCTATCTAATAATTTAACATTTATCTACCCTCCCACCCACTTATCTGTCTATCTAATGATTCACTATCTATCCACCTACCCAACCACACACCTACCCATTTATATACCTAACCATCTATCTATCTATCTACAGTTAATGTGCTCAGTGAAAATAATATGTGGGTCCCAAAGGATAACAACTCCCTGCTGGCCAAGCTGCACTATTACACAAGGAGTGAGGGGTCACCCACATATTTTTTTTTACAGGTATTGCACTTCACCCACCCACCTATCTAATAATTTACCATTTATCTACCCTCCCACCCACTTATCTGTCTATCTAATGATTCACTATCTATCCACCTACCCAACCACACACCTACCCATTTATATACCAAACCATCTATCTATCTTTCAATCTATCTACAGTTAATGCACTCAGTAAAAAAAAAATATGTGGGTCCCAAAGGATAACAACTCCCTGCTGGCCAAGCTGCACTATTACACAAGGAGTGAGGGGTCACCCACATATTTTTTTTTACAGGTATTGCGCTTCACCCACCTATCTAATAATTTACCATTTATCTACCCTCCCACCCACTTATCTGTCTATCTAATGATTCACTATCTATCCACCTACCCAACCACACACCTACCCATTTATATACCAAACCATCTATCTTTCTATCTATCTATCTATCTATCTACAGTTAATGTGCTCAGTGAAAATAATATGTGGGTCCCAAAGGATAACAACTCCCTGCTGGCCAAGCTGCACTATTACACAAGGAGTGAGGGATCACCCACACATTCTTTTATAGGTATTGCACTTCACCCACCCACCTATCTAATAATTTACCATTTATCTACCCTCCCACCCACTTATCTGTCTATCTAATGATTCACTATCTATCCACCTACCCAACCACACACCTACCCATTTATATACCTAACCATCTAACTATCTTTCTATCTATCTACAGTTAATGCACTCAGTGAAAAAAATATGTGGGTCCCAAAGGATACCAACTCCCTGCTGGCCAAGCTGCACTATTACACAAGGAGTGAGGGATCACCCCCATATTTTTTTACAGGTATTGCACTTCACCCACCCACCTATCTAATAATTTACCATTTATCTACCCTCCCACCAACTTTTCTGTCTATCTAATAAGTCAAAATCTATCCACCTACCCAACCACACACCTACCCATTTATATACCTAACCATCTATCTATCTATCTATCTATCTATCTATCTACAGTTAATGCACTCAGTGAAAAAAATATGTGGGTTCCAAAGGATAACAACTCCCTGCTGGCCAAGCTGCACTATTACACAAGGAGTGAGGGGTCACCCACATTTTTTTTTACAGGTATTGCGCTTCACCCACCCACCTATCTATCTAATAATTTACCATTTATCAACCCTCCTACCCACTTATCTGTCTATCTAATGATTCACTATCTATCCACCTACCCAACCACACACCTACCCATTTATATACCTAACCATCTATCTATCTACAGTTAATGTGCTCAGTGAAAATAATATGTGGGTCCCAAAGGATAACAACTCCCTGCTGGCCAAGCTGCACTATTACACAAGGAGTGAGGGATCACCCACACATTCTTTTATGGGTATTGCACTTCACCCACCCACCTATCTAATAATTTACCATTTATCTACCCTCCCACCCACTTATCTGTCTATCTAATGATTCACTATCTATCCACCTACCCAACCACACACCTACCCATTTATATACCAAACCATCTATCTATCTTTCTATCTATCTACAGTTAATGTGCTCAGTGAAAAAAATATGTGGGTCCCAAAGGATAACAACTCCCTGCTGGCCAAGCTGCACTATTACACAAGGAGTGAGGGATCACCCACATATTTTTTTAGAGGTATTGCACTTCACCCACACACCTATCTAATAATTTACCATTTATCTACCCTCCCACCCACTTATCTGTCTATCTGATGATTTACTATCTATCCACCTACCCAACCACACACCTACCCATTTATATACCTAACTATCTATCTATCTATCTACAGTTAATGTGCTCAGTGAAAATAATATGTGGGTCCCAAAGGATAACAACTCCCTGCTGGCCAAGCTGCACTATTACACAAGGAGTGAGGGGTCACCCACATATTTTTTTTTACAGGTATTGCGCTTCACCCACCCACCTATCTATCTAATAATTTACCATTTATCTACCCTCCCACCCACTTATCTGTCTATCTAATGATTCACTATCTATCCACCTACCTAACCACACACCTACCCATTTATATACCTAACCATCTATCTATCTATCTACAGTTAATGTGCTCAGTGAAAATAATATGTGGGTCCCAAAGGATAACAACTCCCTGCTGGCCAAGCTGCACTATTACACAAGGAGTGAGGGATCACCCACACATTCTTTTATAGGTATTGCACTTCACCCACCTAATAATTACCATTTATCTACCCTCCCACCCACTTATCTGTCTATCTAATGATTCACTATCTATCCACCTACCCAACCACACACCTACCCATTTATATACCAAACCATCTATCTATATTTCAATCTATTTACAGTTAATGTGCTCAGTGAAAATAATATGTGGGTCCCAAAGGATAACAACTCCCTGCTGGCCAAGCTGCACTATTACACAAGGAGTGAAGGGTCACCCACATATTTTTTTACAGGTATTTCACTTCACCCACGTGCCTATCTATCTAAAAATTTACAATTTATCTACCCTCCCACCCACTTATCTGTCTATTTAATGAGTCACTATCTATCCACCTACCCAACCACACACCTACCCATTTATATACCAAACCATCTATCTATCTTTCAATCTATCTACAGTTAATGCACTCAGTGAAAAAAAATATGTGGGTCCCAAAGGATAACAACTCCCTGCTGGCCAAGCTGCACTATTACACAAGGAGTGAGGGATCACCCACATATTTTTTTTACAGGTATTGCACTTCACCCACCCACCTATCTAATAATTTACCATTTATCTACCCTCCCACCAACTTTTCTGTCTATCTAATAAGTCACTATCTATCCACCTACCCAACCACACACCTACCCATTTATATACCTAACCATCTATCTATCTATCTATCTATCTATCTATCTATCTACAGTTAATGTGCTCAGTGAAAATAATATGTGGGTCCCAAAGGATAACAACTCCCTGCTGGCCAAGCTGCACTATTACACAAGGAGTGAGGGATCACCCACACATTCTTTTATAGGTATTGCACTTCACCCACCCACCTATCTAATAATTTACCATTTATCTACCCTCCCACCCACTTATCTGTCTAGCTAATGATTCACTATCTATCCACCTACCCAACCACACACCTACCCATTTATATACCAAACCATCTATCTATCTTTCTATCTATCTACAGTTAATGTGCTCAGTGAAAAAAATATGTGGGTCCCAAAGCATAACAACTCCCTGCTGGCCAAGCTGCACTATTACACAAGGAGTGAGGGGTCACCCACATATTTTTTTTTTTACAGGTATTGCGCTTCACCCACCCACCTATCTAATAATATACCATTTATCTACCCTCCCACCCACTTATCTGTCTATCTAATGATTCACTATCTATCCACCTACCCAACCACACACCTACCCATTTATATACCTAACCATCTATCTATCTATCTATCTATCTATCTATCTACAGTTAATGTGCTCAGTGAAAATAATATGTGGGTCCCAAAGGATAACAACTCCCTGCTGGCCAAGCTGCACTATTACACAAGGAGTGAGGGATCACCCACACATTCTTTTATAGGTATTGCACTTCACCCACCCACCTATCTAATAATTTACCATTTATCTACCCTCCCACCCACTTATCTGTCTATCTAATGATTCACTATCTATCCACCTACCCAACCACACACCTACCCATTTATATACCAAACCATCTATCTATCTTTCTATCTATCTACAGTTAATGCACTCAGTGAAAAAAATATGTGGGTCCCAAAGGATACCAACTCCCTGCTGGCCAAGCTGCACTATTACACAAGGAGTGAGGGATCACCCCCATATTTTTTTACAGGTATTGCACTTCACCCACCCACCTATCTAATAATTTACCATTTATCTACCCTCCCACCAACTTTTCTGTCTATCTAATAAGTCAAAATCTATCCACCTACCCAACCACACACCTACCCATTTATATACCTAACCATCTATCTATCTATCTATCTATCTATCTATCTATCTACAGTTAATGCACTCAGTGAAAAAAATATGTGGGTCCCAAAGGATAACAACTCCCTGCTGGCCAAGCTGCACTATTACACAAGGAGTGAGGGGTCACCCACATATTTTTTTTTACAGGTATTGCGCTTCACCCACACACCTATCTATCTGATAATTTACCATTTATCTACCCTCCCACCCACTTATCTGTCTATCTAATGATTCACTATCTATCCACCTACCCAACCACACACCTACCCATTTATATACCTAACCATCTATCTATCTACAGTTAATGTGCTCAGTGAAAATAATATGTGGGTCCCAAAGGATAACAACTCCCTGCTGGCCAAGCTGCACTATTACACAAGGAGTGAGGGATCACCCACACATTCTTTTATAGGTATTGCACTTCACCCACCCACCTATCTAATAATTTACCATTTATCTACCCTCCCACCCACTTATCTGTCTATCTAATGATTCACTATCTATCCACCTACCCAACCACACACCTACCCATTTATATACCAAACCATCTATCTATCTTTCTATCTATAGTTAATGTGCTCAGTGAAAAAAATATGTGGGTCCCAAAGGATAACAACTCCTTGCTGGCCAAGCTGCACTATTACACAAGGAGTGAGGGGTCACCCACATATTTTTTTTTACAGGTATTGCGCTTCACCCACCCACCTATCTATCTAATAATTTACCATTTATCTACCCTCCCACCCACTTATCTATCTAATGATTCACTATCTATCCACCTACCCAACCACACACCTACCCATTTATATACCAAACCATCTATCTATCTTTCTATCTATCTACAGTTAATGTGCTCAGTGAAAAAAATATGTGGGTCCCAAAGGATAACAACTCCCTGCTGGCCAAGCTGCACTATTACACAAGGAGTGAGGGATCACCCACATATTTTTTTAGAGGTATTGCACTTCACCCACCCACCTATCTAATAATTTACCATTTATCTACCCTCCCACCCACTTATCTGTCTATCTAATGATTCACTATCTATCCACCTACCCAACCACACACCTACCCATTTATATACCTAACCATCTATCTATCTACAGTTAATGTGCTCAGTGAAAATAATATGTGGGTCCCAAAGGATAACAACTCCTTGCTGGCCAAGCTGCACTATTACACAAGGAGTGAGGGATCACCCACACATTCTTTTATAGGTATTGCACTTCACCCACCCACCTATCTAATAATTAACCATTTATCTACCCTCCCACCCACTTATCTGTCTATCTAATGATTCACTATCTATCCACCTACCCAACCACACACCTACCCATTTATATACCAAACCATCTATCTATCTTTCAATCTATCTATCTACAGTTAATGCACTCAGTGAAAAAAATATGTGGGTTCCAAAGGATAACAACTCCCTGCTGGCCAAGCTGCACTATTACACAAGGAGTGAGGGGTCACCCACACATTTTTTTTTCAGGTATTGCGCTTCACCCACCCACCTATCTATCTAATAATTTAACATTTATCTACCCTCCCACCCACTTATCTGTCTATCTAATGATTCACTATCTATCCACCTACCCAACCACACACCTACCCATTTATATACCTAACCATCTATCTATCTACAGTTAATGTGCTCAGTGAAAATAATATGTGGGTCCCAAAGGATAACAACTCCTTGCTGGCCAAGCTGCACTATTACACAAGGAGTGAGGGATCACCCACACATTCTTTTATAGGTATTGCACTTCACCCACCCACCTATCTAATAATTTACCATTTATCTACCCTCCCACCCACTTATCTGTCTATCTAATGATTCACTATCTATCCACCTACCCAACCACACACCTACCCATTTATATACCAAACCATCTATCTATCTTTCAATCTATCTATCTACAGTTAATGCACTCAGTGAAAAAAATATGTGGGTTCCAAAGGATAACAACTCCCTGCTGGCCAAGCTGCACTATTACACAAGGAGTGAGGGGTCACCCACACATTTTTTTTTCAGGTATTGCGCTTCACCCACCCACCTATCTATCTAATAATTTAACATTTATCTACCCTCCCACCCACTTATCTGTCTATCTAATGATTCACTATCTATCCACCTACCCAACCACACACCTACCCATTTATATACCTAACCATCTATCTATCTATCTACAGTTAATGTGCTCAGTGAAAATAATATGTGGGTCCCAAAGGATAACAACTCCCTGCTGGCCAAGCTGCACTATTACACAAGGAGTGAGGGGTCACCCACATATTTTTTTTACAGGTATTGCACTTCACCCACCCACCTATCTAATAATTTACCATTTATCTACCCTCCCACCCACTTATCTGTCTATCTAATGATTCACTATCTATCCACCTACCCAACCACACACCTACCCATTTATATACCAAACCATCTATCTATCTTTCAATCTATCTACAGTTAATGCACTCAGTAAAAAAAAAATATGTGGGTCCCAAAGGATAACAACTCCCTGCTGGCCAAGCTGCACTATTACACAAGGAGTGAGGGGTCACCCACATATTTTTTTTTACAGGTATTGCGCTTCACCCACCTATCTAATAATTTACCATTTATCTACCCTCCCACCCACTTATCTGTCTATCTAATGATTCACTATCTATCCACCTACCCAACCACACACCTACCCATTTATATACCAAACCATCTATCTTTCTATCTATCTATCTATCTATCTACAGTTAATGTGCTCAGTGAAAATAATATGTGGGTCCCAAAGGATAACAACTCCCTGCTGGCCAAGCTGCACTATTACACAAGGAGTGAGGGATCACCCACACATTCTTTTATAGGTATTGCACTTCACCCACCCACCTATCTAATAATTTACCATTTATCTACCCTCCCACCCACTTATCTGTCTATCTAATGATTCACTATCTATCCACCTACCCAACCACACACCTACCCATTTATATACCTAACCATCTAACTATCTTTCTATCTATCTACAGTTAATGCACTCAGTGAAAAAAATATGTGGGTCCCAAAGGATACCAACTCCCTGCTGGCCAAGCTGCACTATTACACAAGGAGTGAGGGATCACCCCCATATTTTTTTACAGGTATTGCACTTCACCCACCCACCTATCTAATAATTTACCATTTATCTACCCTCCCACCAACTTTTCTGTCTATCTAATAAGTCAAAATCTATCCACCTACCCAACCACACACCTACCCATTTATATACCTAACCATCTATCTATCTATCTATCTATCTATCTATCTACAGTTAATGCACTCAGTGAAAAAAATATGTGGGTTCCAAAGGATAACAACTCCCTGCTGGCCAAGCTGCACTATTACACAAGGAGTGAGGGGTCACCCACATTTTTTTTTTACAGGTATTGCGCTTCACCCACCCTCCTATCTATCTAATAATTTACCATTTATCAACCCTCCTACCCACTTATCTGTCTATCTAATGATTCACTATCTATCCACCTACCCAACCACACACCTACCCATTTATATACCTAACCATCTATCTATCTACAGTTAATGTGCTCAGTGAAAATAATATGTGGGTCCCAAAGGATAACAACTCCCTGCTGGCCAAGCTGCACTATTACACAAGGAGTGAGGGATCACCCACACATTCTTTTATGGGTATTGCACTTCACCCACCCACCTATCTAATAATTTACCATTTATCTACCCTCCCACCCACTTATCTGTCTATCTAATGATTCACTATCTATCCAGCTACCCAACCACACACCTACCCATTTATATACCAAACCATCTATCTATCTTTCTATCTATCTACAGTTAATGTGCTCAGTGAAAAAAATATGTGGGTCCCAAAGGATAACAACTCCCTGCTGGCCAAGCTGCACTATTACACAAGGAGTGAGGGATCACCCACATATTTTTTTAGAGGTATTGCACTTCACCCACACACCTATCTAATAATTTACCATTTATCTACCCTCCCACCCACTTATCTGTCTATCTGATGATTTACTATCTATCCACCTACCCAACCACACACCTACCCATTTATATACCTAACTATCTATCTATCTATCTACAGTTAATGTGCTCAGTGAAAATAATATGTGGGTCCCAAAGGATAACAACTCCCTGCTGGCCAAGCTGCACTATTACACAAGGAGTGAGGGGTCACCCACATATTTTTTTTTACAGGTATTGCGCTTCACCCACCCACCTATCTATCTAATAATTTACCATTTATCTACCCTCCCACCCACTTATCTGTCTATCTAATGATTCACTATCTATCCACCTACCTAACCACACACCTACCCATTTATATACCTAACCATCTATCTATCTATCTACAGTTAATGTGCTCAGTGAAAATAATATGTGGGTCCCAAAGGATAACAACTCCCTGCTGGCCAAGCTGCACTATTACACAAGGAGTGAGGGATCACCCACACATTCTTTTATAGGTATTGCACTTCACCCACCTAATAATTACCATTTATCTACCCTCCCACCCACTTATCTGTCTATCTAATGATTCACTATCTATCCACCTACCCAACCACACACCTACCCATTTATATACCAAACCATCTATCTATATTTCAATCTATTTACAGTTAATGTGCTCAGTGAAAATAATATGTGGGTCCCAAAGGATAACAACTCCCTGCTGGCCAAGCTGCACTATTACACAAGGAGTGAAGGGTCACCCACATATTTTTTTACAGGTATTTCACTTCACCCACGTGCCTATCTATCTAAAAATTTACAATTTATCTACCCTCCCACCCACTTATCTGTCTATTTAATGAGTCACTATCTATCCACCTACCCAACCACACACCTACCCATTTATATACCTAACCATCTATCTATCTTTCTTTCTATCTACAGTTAATGCGCTCAGTGAAAAAATATGTGGGTCTCAAAGGATAGCAACTCCCTGCTGGCCAAGCTGCACTATTACACAAGGAGTGAGGGATCACCCACATATTTTTTTTACAGGTATTGCGCTTCACCCCCTACCTATCTAATAGTTTAACATTTATCTACCCACCCACTCATTTATCTATCTAATGATTCACTATCTACCTACCCACGCTCCCACCCACCCTCCCATTTATCTACCTATCTATCTACAGTTAATACACTCAGTGAAAAAAAAAATGTGGGTCCCAAAGGTTAACAACTCCCTGCTGGCCAAGCTGCACTATTACACAAGGAGTGAGGGATCACCCGCATGTTTTTTTACAGGTATTGCGCTCCCCCCCACCCACCTATCTAATAGTTTAACATTTATCTACCCACCCATTTATCTATCTAATCTATCTAATGATTCACAAAATACCTACCTACCCACCTACGGACCTCACCCTTCCTGTTGGTCAAGCTGCTCTATTATACAAGGAGTGAGGGATCACCCACATATTTTTTTGTGGGAGGTAGGGCACTGACTGAAATAAAAAGTGTGTTACTGAGTTCCCTTTCTTCACCTCTATGTCCGCCAAGCTGCCCTAGTGGACAGTGAAGGGGGAAGGTATGTTTATTTTTTACTCTTTTGATTTCTCTCTAGCTATCTCTATTTATTTAACTGTACACTTAGTTATCACAATATACAATAATAGAAGAGTCCCTAACGAGAACTCGCAATTGTGAATTTCAAATGTATACCAAAACATATTATCAGTAATTAATTTTCATTAATTACCTGACTTCATTTTTGTTCGTTGACTTGAGGACAATTCTGCAGTCCAGGTTACCTTGCAGTAGTCGGCTGTTATGACCTCATCATCTGTTTTATATAGAATTCTCACTTAAAAAAATGAAAAGAGGCATGATAATATGTTCGCAGTATACAATGACCCTTAAGCCCTTTACACACTGGGAGTATAGGGGCCCCATCTATATAGTTAACTATATTAGTGGTTCCCCTATTCACACTGAACGAAATCGGTTACCGAAATCATCAGTGATGTCCCAGTGACCTGCTGAACATGCGGGTCATAGGCTATATGGCCAGAGTTGACCTGGATGTTCAAGTTAAGGCAGAGGTCGTTTAGGATGCGCGGGAGCGCACATCATTACTGATATTGAGTATACACACGAGAGATTTTTTTTTCAAAGAAAAGGGTTTGCTCAAAAATGCTCTTCTGAGTGATATCTTTTCTTTTTTCGTGTAGCGTGTATGGGGCTTTAGAAAAATGAGAGGGAGGGATCACCCACCTCTTTGTACATGCCTCTACTTTACAAATCAATGCAGCTATGATTTGTCTATTTAATGGATCATTTAGCATCTATCTTCCTATCCACCCATCTATCTGCCTATCCAATAATTGACTAACACTGGGGCAGATGTATTAAACCTTAACAAGAGATAAATGCAAGGGTGATAAAGAGAGATAAACGTCCAGCCAATCAGCTCCTTACTGACTTTTTTCAAACACAGCCTGTAATATGACAGTTAGCAGGTGATTGGCTGGATGTTTATCTCTCTTTATCATCTTTGCATTTATCTCTTGACTTAATACATCTGTCACTATGTACCTATCCAACCATCTATCTATCTAATGAATTATCATCCATCTACCTACACAGCCATTCATCTATATGTCTATCTAATGATATACTATCTATCGGCCTGCCCACCTATTTATCTTTATCTCTATTTATTTAATTACAGGTATTGCGCTCAGTGAAAAAAATATGTGGGTCCCAAAGGATAACAACTCCCTGCTGGCCAAGCTGCACTATTACACAAGGAGTGAGGGATCACCCACATATTTTTTTACAGGTATTGCACTTCACCCACCCACCTATCTAATAATTTACCATTTATCTACCCTCCCACCAACTTATATGTCTATCTAATAAGTCACTATCTATCCACCTACCCAACCACACACCTACCCATTTATATACCTAACCATCTATCTATCTATCTACAGTTAATGTGCTCAGTGAAAATAATATGTGGGTCCCAAAGGATAACAACTCCCTGCTGGCCAAGCTGCACTATTACACAAGGAGTGAGGGATCACCCACACATTCTTTTATAGGTATTGCACTTCACCCACCCACCTATCTAATAATTTACCATTTCTCTACCCTCCCACCCACTTATCTGTCTATCTAATAAGTCACTATCTATCCACCTACCCAACCACACACCTACCCATTTATATACCTAACCATCTATCTATCTATCTACAGTTAATGTGCTCAGCGAAAATAATATGTGGGTCCCAAAGGATAAAAACTCCCTGCTGGCCAAGCTGCACTATTACACAAGGAGTGAGGGATCACCCACATATTTTTTTTACAGGTATTGCACTTCACCCACCCACCTATCTAATAATTTACCATTTATCTACCCTCCCACCAACTTTTCTGTCTATCTAATAAGTCACTATCTATCCACCTACCCAACCACACACCTACCCATTTATATACCTAACCATCTATCTATCTATCTATCTATCTATCTATCTATCTACAGTTAATGTGCTCAGTGAAAATAATATGTGGGTCCCAAAGGATAACAACTCCCTGCTGGCCAAGCTGCACTATTACACAAGGAGTGAGGGATCACCCACACATTCTTTTATAGGTATTGCACTTCACCCACCCACCTATCTAATAATTTACCATTTATCTACCCTCCCACCCACTTATCTGTCTATCTAATGATTCACTATCTATCCACCTACCCAACCACACACCTACCCATTTATATACCAAACCATCTATCTATCTTTCTATCTATCTACAGTTAATGTGCTCAGTGAAAAAAATATGTGGGTCCCAAAGGATAACAACTCCCTGCTGGCCAAGCTGCACTATTACACAAGGAGTGAGGGGTCACCCACATATTTTTTTTTACAGGTATTGCGCTTCACCCACCCACCTATCTATCTAATAATATACCATTTATCTACCCTCCCACCCACTTATCTGTCTATCTAATGATTCATTATCTATCCACCTACCCAACCACACACCTACCCATTTATATACAAAACCATCTATCTATCTTTCAATCTATAGTTAATGTGCTCAGTGAAAAAAATATGTGGGTCCCAAAGGATAACAACTCCTTGCTGGCCAAGCTGCACTATTACACAAGGAGTGAGGGGTCACCCACATATTTTTTTTTACAGGTATTGCGCTTCACCCACCTGCCTATCTATCTAATAATTTACAATTTATCTACCCTCCCACCTTCTTATCTGTCTATTTAATGAGTCACTATCTATCCACCTACCCAACCACACACCTACCCATTTATATACCTAACCATCTATCTATCTTTCTTTCTATCTACAGTTAATGCGCTCAGTGAAAAAAAAAATGTGGGTCCCAAGGGATAACAACTCCCTGCTGGCCAAGCTGCACTATTACACAAGGAGTGAGGGATCACCCGCATGTTTTTTTACAGGTATTGCACTCCCTTCCACCCACCTATCTAATAGTTTAACATTTATCTACCCACCCATTTATCTATCTAGCTAATCTTACTAATGATTTACAAAATACCTACCTACCCACCTACGGACCTCACCCTTCCTGTTGGTCAAGCTGCTCTATTATACAAGGAGTGAGGGATCACCCACATATTTTTTGTGGGAGGTAGGGCACTGACTGAAATAAAAAGTGTGTTACTGAGTTCCCTTTCTTCACCTCTATGTCCGCCAAGCTGCCCTAGTGGACAGTGAAGGGGGAAGGTATGTTTATTTTTTACTCTTTTGATTTCTCTCTAGCTATCTCTATTTATTTAACTGTACACTTAGTTATCACAATATACAATAATAGAAGAGTCCCTAACGAGAACTCGCATTTGTGAATTTCAAATGTATACCAAAACATATTATCAGTAATTAATTTTCATTAATTACCTGACTTCATTTTTGTTCGTTGACTTGAGGACAATTCTGCAGTCCAGGTCACCTCGCAGTAGTCGGCTGTTATGACCTCATCATCTGTTTTATATAGAATTCTCACTTAAAAAATGAAAAGAGGCATGATAATATGTTCGCAGTATACAATGACCCTTAAGCCCTTTACACACTGGGAGTATAGGGGCCCCATCTATATAGTTAACTATATTAGTGGTTCCCCTATTCACACTGAACGAAATCGGTAACCGAAATCATCAGTGATGTCCCAGTGACCTGCTGAACATGCGGGTCATAAGCTATATGGAGAGAGTTGACCTGGATGTTCAAGTGAAGGCAGAGGTCGTTTAGGAAGCACGGGAGCGCACATCATTACTGATATTGAGTATACACACGAGAGATTTTTTTTTCAAAGAAAAGAGTTTGCTCAAAAATGCTCTTCTGAGTGATATCTTTTATTTTTCGTGTAGCGTGTATGGGGCTTTAGAAAAATGAGAGGGAGGGATCACCCACCTCTTTGTACATGCCTCTACTTTACAAATCAATGCAGCTATGATTTGTCTATTTAATGGATCATTTAGCATCTATCTTCCTATCCACCCATCTATCTGCCTATCCAATAATTGACTAACACAGGGGCAGATGTATTAAACCTTAACAAGAGATAAATGCAAGGGTGATAAAGAGAGATAAACGTCCAGCCAATCAGCTCCTTACTGACTTTTTTCAAACACAGCCTGTAATATGACAGTTAGCAGGTGATTGGCTGGATGTTTATCTCTCTTTATCATCTTTGCATTTATCTCTTGACTTAATACATCTGTCACTATGTACCTATCCAACCATCTATCTATCTAATGAATTATCATCCATCTACCTACACAGCCATTCATCTATATGTCTATCTAATGATATACTAACTATCGGCCTGCCCACCTATTTATCTTTATCTCTATTTATTTAATTACAGGTATTGCGCTCAGTGAAAAAAATATGTGGGTCCCAAAGGATAACAACTCCCTGCTGGCCAAGCTGCACTATTACACAAGGAGTGAGGGATCACCCACATATTTTTTTACAGGTATTGCACTTCACCCACCCACCTATCTTATAATTTACCATTTATCTACCCTCCCACCAACTTATATGTCTATCTAATAAGTCACTATCTATCCACCTACCCAACCACACACCTACCCATTTATATACCTAACTATCTATCTATCTATCTACAGTTAATGTGCTCAGTGAAAATAATATGTGGGTCCCAAAGGATAACAACTCCCTGCTGGCCAAGCTGCACTATTACACAAGGAGTGAGGGGTCACCCACACATTCTTTTATAGGTATTGCACTTCACCCACCCACCTATCTAATAATTTACCATTTATCTACCCTCCCACCCACTTATCTGTCTATCTAATAAGTCACTATCTATCCACCTACCCAACCACACACCTACCCATTTATATACCTAACCATCTATCTATTTATCTACAGTTAATGTGCTCAGCGAAAATAATATGTGGGTCCCAAAGGATAAAAACTCCCTGCTGGCCAAGCTGCACTATTACACAAGGAGTGAGGGATCACCCACATATTTTTTTACAGGTATTGCACTTCACCCACCCACCCACCTATCTAATAATTTACCATTTATCTACCCTCCCACCAACTTTTCTGTCTAATGATTCATTATCTATCCACCTACCCAACCACACACCTACCCATTTATATACCAAACCATCTATCTATCTTTCAATCTATCTACAGTTAATGCACTCAGTGAAAAAAAATTTTGTGGGTCCCAAAGGATAACAACTCCCTGCTGGCCAAGCTGCACTATTACACAAGGAGTGAGGAATCACCCACATATTTTTTTTACAGGTATTGCACTTCACCCACCCACCTATCTAATAATTTACCATTTATCTACCCTCCCACCAACTTTTCTGTCTATCTAATAAGTCACTATCTATCCACCTACCCAACCACACACCTACCCATTTATATACCTAACCATCTATCTATCTATCTACAGTTAATGTGCTCAGTGAAAATAATATGTGGGTCCCAAAGGATAACAACTCCCTGCTGGCCAAGCTGCACTATTACACAAGGAGTGAGGGATCACCCACACATTCTTTTATAGGTATTGCACTTCACCCACCCACCTATCTAATAATTTACCATTTATCTACCCTCCCACCCACTTATCTGTCTATCTAATGATTCACTATCTATCCACCGACCCAACCACACACCTACCCATTTATATACCTAACCATCTATCTATCTACAGTTAATGTGCTCAGTGAAAATAATATGTGGGTCCCAAAGGATAACAACTCCCTGCTGGCCAAGCTGCACTATTACACAAGGAGTGAGGGATCACCCACACATTCTTTTATAGGTATTGCACTTCACCACCCACCTATCTAATAATTTACCATTTATCTACCCTCCCACACACTTATCTGTCTATCTAATGATTCACTATCTATCCACCTACCCAACCACACACCTACCCATTTATATACCATACCATCTATCTATCTTTCAATCTATCTATAGTTAATGCACTCAGTGAAAAAAATATGTGGGTCCCAAAGGATACCAACTCCCTGCTGGCCAAGCTGCACTATTACACAAGGAGTGAGGGATCACCCCCATATTTTTTTACAGGTATTGCACTTCACCCACCCACCTATCTAATAATTTACCATTTATCTACCCTCCCACCAACTTTACTGTCTATCTAATAAGTCAAAATCTATCCACCTACCCAACCACACACCTACCCATTTATATACCTAACCATCTATCTATCTATCTATCTACAGTTAATGCACTCAGTGAAAAAAATATGTGGGTCCCAAAGGATAACAACTCCCTGCTGGCTAAGCTGCACTATTACACAAGGAGTGAGGGGTCACCCACATATTTTTTTTTACAGGTATTGCGCTTCACCCGCCTATCTATCTAATAATTTACCATTTATCTACCCTCCCACCCACTTATCTGTCTATCTAATGATTCACTATCTATCCACCTACCCAACCACACACCTACCCATTTATATACCTAACCATCTATCTATCTACAGTTAACGTGCTCAGTGAAAATAATATGTGGGTCCCAAAGGATAACAACTCCCTGCTGGCCAAGCTGCACTATTTCACAAGGAGTGAGGGATCACCCACACATTCTTTTATATGTATTGCACTTCACCCACCTACCTATCTAATAATTTACCATTTATCTACCCTCCCACCCACTTATCTGTCTATCTAATGATTCACTATCTATCCACCTACCCAACCACACACCTACCCATTTATATACCAAACCATCTATCTATCTTTCAATCTATCTACAGTTAATGCACTCAGTGAAAAAATATGTGGGTCCCAAAGGATAACAACTCCCTGCTGGCCAAGCTGCACTATTACACAAGGAGTGAGGGATCACCCACATATTTTTTTTACAGGTATTGCACTTCACCCACCCACCTATCTAATAATTTACCATTTATCTACCCTCCCACCAACTTTTCTGTCTATCTAATAAGTCACTATCTATCCACCTACCCAACCACACACCTACCCATTTATATACCTAACCATCTATCTATCTATCTATCTATCTATCTATCTATCTATCTATCTATCTATCTACAGTTAATGTGCTCAGTGAAAATAATATGTGGGTCCCAAAGGATAACAACTCCCTGCTGGCCAAGCTGCACTATTACACAAGGAGTGAGGGATCACCCACACATTCTTTTATAGGTATTGCACTTCACCCACCCACCTATCTAATAATTTACCATTTATCTACCCTCCCACCCACTTATCTGTCTATCTAATGATTCACTATCTATCCACCTACCCAACCACACACCTACCCATTTATATACCAAACCATCTATCTATCTTTCTATCTATCTACAGTTAATGTGCTCAGTGAAAAAAATATGTGGGTCCCAAAGGATAACAACTCCCTGCTGGCCAAGCTGCACTATTACACAAGGAGTGAGGGGTCACCCACATATTTTTTTTTACAGGTATTGCGCTTCACCCACCCACCTATCTATCTAATAATATACCATTTATCTACCCTCCCACCCACTTATCTGTCTATCTAATGATTCACTATCTATCCACCTACCCAACCACACACCTACCCATTTATATACCTAACCATCTATCTATCTATCTATCTATCTATCTATCTATCTATCTATCTACAGTTAATGTGCTCAGTGAAAATAATATGTGGGTCCCAAAGGATAACAACTCCCTGCTGGCCAAGCTGCACTATTACACAAGGAGTGAGGGATCACCCACACATTCTTTTATAGGTATTGCACTTCACCCACCCACCTATCTAATAATTTACCATTTATCTACCCTCCCACCCACTTATCTGTCTATCTAATGATTCACTATCTATCCACCTACCCAACCACACACCTACCCATTTATATACCAAACCATCTATCTATCTTTCTATCTATCTACAGTTAATGCACTCAGTGAAAAAAATATGTGGGTCCCAAAGGATACCAACTCCCTGCTGGCCAAGCTGCACTATTACACAAGGAGTGAGGGATCACCCCCATATTTTTTTACAGGTATTGCACTTCACCCACCCACCTATCTAATAATTTACCATTTATCTACCCTCCCACCAACTTTTCTGTCTATCTAATGATTCACTATCTATCCACCTACCCAACCACACACCTACCCATTTATATACCTAACCATCTATCTATCTATCTATCTATCTATCTACAGTTAATGCACTCAGTGAAAAAAATATGTGGGTCCCAAAGGATAACAACTCCCTGCTGGCCAAGCTGCACTATTACACAAGGAGTGAGGGGTCACCCACATATTTTTTTTTACAGGTATTGCGCTTCACCCACCCACCTATCTATCTGATAATTTACCATTTATCTACCCTCCCACCCACTTATCTGTCTATCTAATGATTCACTATCTATCCACCTACCCAACCACACACCTACCCATTTATATACCTAACCATCTATCTATCTACAGTTAATGTGCTCAGTGAAAATAATATGTGGGTCCCAAAGGATAACAACTCCCTGCTGGCCAAGCTGCACTATTACACAAGGAGTGAGGGATCACCCACACATTCTTTTATAGGTATTGCACTTCACCCACCCACCTATCTAATAATTTACCATTTATCTACCCTCCCACCCACTTATCTGTCTATCTAATGATTCACTATCTATCCACCTACCCAACCACACACCTACCCATTTATATACCAAACCATCTATCTATCTTTCTATCTATAGTTAATGTGCTCAGTGAAAAAAATATGTGGGTCCCAAAGGATAACAACTCCTTGCTGGCCAAGCTGCACTATTACACAAGGAGTGAGGGGTCACCCACATATTTTTTTTTACAGGTATTGCGCTTCACCCACCCACCTATCTATCTAATAATTTACCATTTATCTACCCTCCCACCCACTTATCTGTCTATCTAATGATTCACTATCTATCCACCTACCCAACCACACACCTACCCATTTATATACCAAACCATCTATCTATCTTTCTATCTATCTACAGTTAATGTGCTCAGTGAAAAAAATATGTGGGTCCCAAAGGATAACAACTCCCTGCTGGCCAAGCTGCACTATTACACAAGGAGTGAGGGATCACCCACATATTTTTTTAGAGGTATTGCACTTCACCCACCCACCTATCTAATAATTTACCATTTATCTACCCTCCCACCCACTTATCTGTCTATCTAATGATTCACTATCTATCCACCTACCCAACCACACACCTACCCATTTATATACCAAACCATCTATCTATCTTTCTATCTATAGTTAATGTGCTCAGTGAAAAAAATATGTGGGTCCCAAAGGATAACAACTCCTTGCTGGCCAAGCTGCACTATTACACAAGGAGTGAGGGGTCACCCACATATTTTTTTTTACAGGTATTGCGCTTCACCCACCCACCTATCTATCTAATAATTTACCATTTATCTACCCTCCCACCCACTTATCTGTCTATCTAATGATTCACTATCTATCCACCTACCTAACCACACACCTACCCATTTATATACCTAACCATCTATCTATCTATCTACAGTTAATGTGCTCAGTGAAAATAATATGTGGGTCCCAAAGGATAACAACTCCCTGCTGGCCAAGCTGCACTATTACACAAGGAGTGAGGGATCACCCACACATTCTTTTATAGGTATTGCACTTCACCCACCTAATAATTTACCATTTATCTACCCTCCCACCCACTTATCTGTCTATCTAATGATTCACTATCTATCCACCTACCCAACCACACACCTACCCATTTATATACCAAACCATCTATCTATATTTCAATCTATTTACAGTTAATGTGCTCAGTGAAAATAATATGTGGGTCCCAAAGGATAACAACTCCCTGCTGGCCAAGCTGCACTATTACACAAGGAGTGAAGGGTCACCCACATATTTTTTTACAGGTATTTCACTTCACCCACGTGCCTATCTATCTAATAATTTACAATTTATCTACCCTCCCACCCACTTATCTGTCTATTTAATGAGTCACTATCTATCCACCTACCCAACCACACACCTACCTATTTATATACCTAACCATCTATCTATCTTTCTTTCTATCTATCTACAGTTAATGCGCTCAGTGAAAAAATATGTGGGTCTCAAAGAATAGCAACTCCCTGCTGGCCAAGCTGCACTATTACACAAGGAGTGAGGGATCACCCACATATTTTTTTTACAGGTATTGCGCTTCACCCCCTACCTATCTAATAGTTTAACATTTATCTACCCACCCACTCATTTATCTATCTAATGATTCACTATCTACCTACCCACGCTCCCACCCACCCTCCCATTTATCTACCTATCTATCTACAGTTAATACACTCAGTGAAAAAAAAATGTGGGTCCCAAAGGTTAACAACTCCCTGCTGGCCAAGCTGCACTATTACACAAGGAGTGAGGGATCACCCGCATGTTTTTTTACAGGTATTGCGCTCCCCCCCACCCACCTATCTAATAGTTTAACATTTATCTACCCACCCATTTATCTATCTAATCTATCTAATGATTCACAAAATACCTACCTACCCACCTACGGACCTCACCCTTCCTGTTGGTCAAGCTGCTCTATTATACAAGGAGTGAGGGATCACCCACATATTTTTTGTGGGAGGTAGGGCACTGACTGAAATAAAAAGTGTGTTACTGAGTTCCCTTTCTTCACCTCTATGTCCGCCAAGCTGCCCTAGTGGACAGTGAAGGGGGAAGGTATGTTTATTTTTTACTCTTTTGATTTCTCTCTAGCTATCTCTATTTATTTAACTGTACACTTAGTTATCACAATATACAATAATAGAAGAGTCCCTAACGAGAACTCGCAATTGTGAATTTCAAATGTATACCAAAACATATTATCAGTAATTAATTTTCATTAATTACCTGACTTCATTTTTGTTCGTTGACTTGAGGACAATTCTGCAGTCCAGGTTACCTTGCAGTAGTCGGCTGTTATGACCTCATCATCTGTTTTATATAGAATTCTCACTTAAAAAAATGAAAAGAGGCATGATAATATGTTCGCAGTATACAATGACCCTTAAGCCCTTTACACACTGGGAGTATAGGGGCCCCATCTATATAGTTAACTATATTAGTGGTTCCCCTATTCACACTGAACGAAATCGGTTACCGAAATCATCAGTGATGTCCCAGTGACCTGCTGAACATGCGGGTCATAGGCTATATGGCCAGAGTTGACCTGGATGTTCAAGTGAAGGCAGAGGTCGTTTAGGATGCGCGGGAGCGCACATCATTACTGATATTGAGTATACACACGAGAGATTTTTTTTTCAAAGAAAAGGGTTTGCTCAAAAATGCTCTTCTGAGTGATATCTTTTCTTTTTTCGTGTAGCGTGTATGGGGCTTTAGAAAAATGAGAGGGAGGGATCACCCACCTCTTTGTACATGCCTCTACTTTACAAATCAATGCAGCTATGATTTGTCTATTTAATGGATCATTTAGCATCTATCTTCCTATCCACCCATCTATCTGCCTATCCAATAATTGACTAACACAGGGGCAGATGTATTAAACCTTAACAAGAGATAAATGCAAGGGTGATAAAGAGAGATAAACGTCCAGCCAATCAGCTCCTTACTGACTTTTTTCAAACACAGCCTGTAATATGACAGTTAGCAGGTGATTGGCTGGATGTTTATCTCTCTTTATCATCTTTGCATTTATCTCTTGACTTAATACATCTGTCACTATGTACCTATCCAACCATCTATCTATCTAATGAATTATCATCCATCTACCTACACAGCCATTCATCTATATGTCTATCTAATGATATACTATCTATCGGCCTGCCCACCTATTTATCTTTATCTCTATTTATTTAATTACAGGTATTGCGCTCAGTGAAAAAAATATGTGGGTCCCAAAGGATAACAACTCCCTGCTGGCCAAGCTGCACTATTACACAAGGAGTGAGGGATCACCCACATATTTTTTTACAGGTATTGCACTTCACCCACCCACCTATCTAATAATTTACCATTTATCTACCCTCCCACCAACTTATATGTCTATCTAATAAGTCACTATCTATCCACCTACCCAACCACACACCTACCCATTTATATACCTAACCATCTATCTATCTATCTACAGTTAATGTGCTCAGTGAAAATAATATGTGGGTCCCAAAGGATAACAACTCCCTGCTGGCCAAGCTGCACTATTACACAAGGAGTGAGGGATCACCCACACATTCTTTTATAGGTATTGCACTTCACCCACCCACCTATCTAATAATTTACCATTTATCTACCCTCCTACCCACTTATCTGTCTATCTAATAAGTCACTATCTATCCACCTACCCAACCACACACCTACCCATTTATATACCTAACCATCTATCTATCTATCTACAGTTAATGTGCTCAGCGAAAATAATATGTGGGTCCCAAAGGATAAAAACTCCCTGCTGGCCAAGCTGCACTATTACACAAGGAGTGAGGGATCACCCACATATTTTTTTTACAGGTATTGCACTTCACCCACCCACCTATCTAATAATTTACCATTTATCTACCCTCCCACCAACTTTTCTGTCTATCTAATAAGTCACTATCTATCCACCTACCCAAACACACCTACCCATTTATATACCTAACCATCTATCTATCTATCTATCTATCTATCTATCTATCTATCTATCTACAGTTAATGTGCTCAGTGAAAATAATATGTGGGTCCCAAAGGATAACAACTCCCTGCTGGCCAAGCTGCACTATTACACAAGGAGTGAGGGATCACCCACACATTCTTTTATAGGTATTGCACTTCACCCACCCACCTATCTAATAATTTACCATTTATCTACCCTCCCACCCACTTATCTGTCTATCTAATAAGTCACTATCTATCCACCTACCCAAACACACCTACCCATTTATATACCTAACCATCTATCTATCTATCTATCTATCTACAGTTAATGTGCTCAGTGAAAATAATATGTGGGTCCCAAAGGATAACAACTCCCTGCTAGCCAAGCTGCACTATTACACAAGGAGTGAGGGATCACCCACACATTCTTTTATAGGTATTGCACTTCACCCACCCACCTATCTAATAATTTACCATTTATCTACCCTCCCACCCACTTATCTGTCTATCTAATAAGTCACTATCTATCCACCTACCCAACCACACACCTACCCATTTATATACCTAACCATCTATCTATCTATCTACAGTTAATGTGCTCAGCGAAAATAATATGTGGGTCCCAAAGGATAAAAACTCCCTGCTGGCCAAGCTGCACTATTACACAAGGAGTGAGGGATCACCCACATATTTTTTTTACAGGTATTGCACTTCACCCACCCACCTATCTAATAATTTACCATTTATCTACCCTCCCACCAACTTTTCTGTCTATCTAATAAGTCACTATCTATCCACCTACCCAAACACACCTACCCATTTATATACCTAACCATCTATCTATCTATCTACAGTTAATGTGCTCAGTGAAAATAATATGTGGGTCCCAAAGGATAACAACTCCCTGCTGGCCAAGCTGCACTATTACACAAGGAGTGAGGGATCACCCACACATTCTTTTATAGGTATTGCACTTCACCCACCCACCTATCTAATAATTTACCATTTATCTACCCTCCCACCCACTTATCTGTCTATCTAATGATTCACTATCTATCCACCTACCCAACCACACACCTACCCATTTATATACCAAACATCTATCTATCTTTCAATCTATCTACAGTTAATGCACTCAGTGAAAAAAATATGTGGGTCCCAAAGGATAACAACTCCCTGCTGGCCAAGCTGCACTATTACACAAGGAGTGAGGGGTCACCCACATATTTTTTTTTTTACAGGTATTGCGCTTCACCCACCCACCTATCTATCTAATAATTTACCATTTATCTACCCTCCCACCCACTTATCTGTCTATCTAATGATTCACTATCTATCCACCTACCCAACCACACACCTACCCATTTATATACCTAACCATCTATCTATCTACAGTTAATGTGCTCAGTGAAAATAATATGTGGGTCCCAAAGGATAACAACTCCCTGCTGGCCAAGCTGCACTATTACACAAGGAGTGAGGGATCACCCACACATTCTTTTATAGGTATTGCACTTCACCCACCCACCTATCTAATAATTTACCATTTATCTACCCTCCCACCCACTTATCTGTCTATCTAATGATTCACTATCTATCCACCTACCCAACCACACACCTACCCATTTATATACCTAACCATCTATCTATCTTTCAATCTATCTACAGTTAATGCACTCAGTGAAAAAAATATGTGGGTTCCAAAGGATAACAACTCCCTGCTGGCCAAGCTGCACTATTACACAAGGAGTGAGGGGTCACCCACACATTTTTTTTTCAGGTATTGCGCTTCACCCACCCACCTATCTATCTAATAATTTACCATTTTTCTACCCTCCCACCCACTTATCTGTCTATCTAATGATTCACTATCTATTCACCTACCCAACCACACACCTACCCATTTATATACCTAACCATCTATCTATCTTTCTATCTATCTACAGTTAATGTGCTCAGTGAAAAAAATATGTGGGTCCCAAAGGATAACAACTCCCTGCTGGCCAAGCTGCACTATTACACAAGGAGTGAGGGATCACCCACATATTTTTTTAAGAGGTATTGCACTTCACCAACCCACCTATCTAATAATTTACCATTTATCTACCCTCCCACCCACTTATCTGTCTATCTAATGATTCACTATCTATCCACCTACCCAACCACACACCTACCCATTTATATACCAAACCATCTATCTTTCTATCTATCTACAGTTAATGTGCTCAGTGAAAAAAATATGTGGGTCCCAAAGGATAACAACTCCCTGCTGGCCAAGCTGCACTATTACACAAGGAGTGAGGGATCACCCACATATTTTTTTAGAGGTATTGCACTTCACCCACCCACCTATCTAATAATTTACCATTTATCTACCCTCCCACCCACTTATCTGTCTATCTGATGATTCACTATCTATCCACCTACCCAATCACACACCTACCCATTTATATACCAAACCATCTATCTATCTTTCAATCTATCTACAGTTAATGCACTCAGTGAAAAAAATATGTGAGTCCCAAAGGATAACAACTCCCTGCTGGCCAAGCTGCACTATTACACAAGAAGTGAGGGGTCACCCACACATTTTTTTTTACAGGTATTGCGCTTCACCCACCCACCTATCTAATAATTTACCATTTATCTACCCTCCCACCCACTTATCTGTCTATCTAATGATTCACTATCTATCCACCTACCCAATCACACACCTACCCATTTATATACCAAACCATCTATCTATCTTTCTATCTATCTACAGTTAATGTGCTCAGTGAAAAAAATATGTGGGTCCCAAAGGATAACAACTCCCTGCTGGCCAAGCTGCACTATTACACAAGGAGTGAGGGATCACCCACATATTTTTTTAAGAGGTATTGCACTTCACCAACCCACCTATCTAATAATTTACCATTTATCTACCCTCCCACCCACTTATCTGTCTATCTAATGATTCACTATCTATCCACCTACCCAACCACACACCTACCCATTTATATACCAAACCATCTATCTATCTTTCAATCTATCTACAGTTAATGCACTCAGTGAAAAAAATATGTGGGTCCCAAAGGATACCAACTCCCTGCTGGCCAAGCTGCACTATTACACAAGGAGTGAGGGATCACCCCCATATTTTTTTACAGGTATTGCACTTCACCCACCCACCTATCTAATAATTTACCATTTATCTACCCTCCCACCAACTTTTCTGTCTATCTAATAAGTCAAAATCTATCCACCTACCCAACCACACACCTACCCATTTATATACCTAACCATCTATCTATCTATCTACAGTTAATGCACTCAGTGAAAAAAATATGTGGGTCCCAAAGGATAACAACTCCCTGCTGGCCAAGCTGCACTATTACACAAGGAGTGAGGGGTCACCCACATATTTTTTTTTACAGGTATTGCGCTTCACCCACCCACCTATCTATCTAATAATTTACCATTTATCTACCCTCCCACCCACTTATCTGTCTATCTAATGATTCACTATCTATCCACCTACCCAACCACACACCTACCCATTTATATACCTAACCATCTATCTATCTACAGTTAATGTGCTCAGTGAAAATAATATGTGGGTCCCAAAGGATAACAACTCCCTGCTGGCCAAGCTGCACTATTACACAAGGAGTGAGGGATCACCCACACATTCTTTTATAGGTATTGCACTTCACCCACCCACCTATCTAATAATTTACCATTTATCTACCCTCCCACCCACTTATCTGTCTATCTAATGATTCACTATCTATCCACCTACCCAACCACACACCTACCCATTTATATACCAAACCATCTATCTATCTTTCAATCTATCTACAGTTAATGCACTCAGTGAAAAAAATATGTGGGTCCCAAAGGATAACAACTCCCTGCTGGCCAAGCTGCACTATTACACAAGGAGTGAGGGATCACCCACATATTTTTTTTACAGGTATTGCACTTCACCCACCCACCTATCTAATAATTTACCATTTATCTACCCTCCCACCAACTTTTCTGTCTATCTAATAAGTCACTATCTATCCACCTACCCAACCACACACCTACCCATTTATATACCTAACCTTCTATCTATCTATCTATCTACAGTTAATGTGCTCAGTGAAAATAATATGTGGGTCCCAAAGGATAACAACTCCCTGCTGGCCAAGCTGCACTATTACACAAGGAGTGAGGGATCACCCGCATGTTTTTTTACAGGTATTGCGCTCCCCCCCACCCACCTATCTAATAGTTTAACATTTATCTACCCACCCATTTATCTAATTAATCTATCTAATGATTCACAAAATACCTACCTACCCATTTATATACCAAACCATCTATCTATCTTTCTATCTATCTACAGTTAATGTGCTCAGTGAAAAAAATATGTGGGTCCCAAAGGATAACAACTCCCTGCTGGCCAAGCTGCACTATTACACAAGGAGTGAGGGGTCACCCACATATTTTTTTTTACAGGTATTGCGCTTCACCCACCCACCTATCTATCTGATAATTTACCATTTATCTACCCTCCCACCCACTTATCTGTCTATCTAATGATTCACTATCTATCCACCTACCCAACCACACACCTACCCATTTATATACCTAACCATCTATCTATCTACAGTTAATGTGCTCAGTGAAAATAATATGTGGGTCCCAAAGGATAACAACTCCCTGCTGGCCAAGCTGCACTATTACACAAGGAGTGAGGGATCACCCACACATTCTTTTATAGGTATTGCACTTCACCCACCCACCTATCTAATAATTTACCATTTATCTACCCTCCCACCCACTTATCTGTCTATCTAATGATTCACTATCTATCCACCTACCCAACCACACACCTACCCATTTATATACCAAACCATCTATCTATCTTTCTATCTATCTACAGTTAATGTGCTCAGTGAAAAAATATGTGGGTCCCAAAGGATAACAACTCCCTGCTGGCCAAGCTGCACTATTACACAAGGAGTGAGGGGTCACCCACATATTTTTTTTTACAGGTATTGCGCTTCACCCACCCACCTATCTATCTAATAATATACCATTTATCTACCCTCCCACCCACTTATCTGTCTATCTAATGATTCACTATCTATCCACCTACCCAACCACACACCTACCTATTTATATACAAAACCATCTATCTATCTTTCTATCTATAGTTAATGTGCTCAGTGAAAAAAATATGTGGGTCCCAAAGGATAACAACTCCTTGCTGGCCAAGCTGCACTATTACACAAGGAGTGAGGGGTCACCCACATATTTTTTTTTACAGGTATTGCGCTTCACCCACCTGCCTATCTATCTAATAATTTACAATTTATCTACCCTCCCACCTTCTTATCTGTCTATTTAATGAGTCACTATCTATCCACCTACCCAACCACACACCTACCCATTTATATACCTAACCATCTATCTATCTTTCTTTCTATCTACAGTTAATGCGCTCAGTGAAAAAAAAAATGTGGGTCCCAAGGGATAACAACTCCCTGCTGGCCAAGCTGCACTATTACACAAGGAGTGAGGGATCACCCGCATGTTTTTTTACAGGTATTGCACTCCCTTCCACCCACCTATCTAATAGTTTAACATTTATCTACCCACCCATTTATCTATCTAGCTAATCTATCTAATGATTTACAAAATACCTACCTACCCACCTACGGACCTCACCCTTCCTGTTGGTCAAGCTGCTCTATTATACAAGGAGTGAGGGATCACCCACATATTTTTTGTGGGAGGTAGGGCACTGACTGAAATAAAAAGTGTGTTACTGAGTTCCCTTTCTTCACCTCTATGTCCGCCAAGCTGCCCTAGTGGACAGTGAAGGGGGAAGGTATGTTTATTTTTTACTCTTTTGATTTCTCTCTAGCTATCTCTATTTATTTAACTGTACACTTAGTTATCACAATATACAATAATAGAAGAGTCCCTAACGAGAACTCGCATTTGTGAATTTCAAATGTATACCAAAACATATTATCAGTAATTAATTTTCATTAATTACCTGACTTCATTTTTGTTCGTTGACTTGAGGACAATTCTGCAGTCCAGGTCACCTCGCAGTAGTCGGCTGTTATGACCTCATCATCTGTTTTATATAGAATTCTCACTTAAAAAATGAAAAGAGGCATGATAATATGTTCGCAGTATACAATGACCCTTAAGCCCTTTACACATTGGGAGTATAGGGGCCCCATCTATATAGTTAACTATATTAGTGGTTCCCCTATTCACACTGAACGAAATCGGTAACCGAAATCATCAGTGATGTCCCAGTGACCTGCTGAACATGCGGGTCATAAGCTATATGGAGAGAGTTGACCTGGATGTTCAAGTGAAGGCAGAGGTCGTTTAGGAAGCACGGGAGCGCACATCATTACTGATATTGAGTATACACACGAGAGATTTTTTTTTCAAAGAAAAGAGTTTGCTCAAAAATGCTCTTCTGAGTGATATCTTTTATTTTTCGTGTAGCGTGTATGGGGCTTTAGAAAAATGAGAGGGAGGGATCACCCACCTCTTTGTACATGCCTCTACTTTACAAATCAATGCAGCTATGATTTGTCTATTTAATGGATCATTTAGCATCTATCTTCCTATCCACCCATCTATCTGCCTATCCAATAATTGACTAACACAGGGGCAGATGTATTAAACCTTAACAAGAGATAAATGCAAGGGTGATAAAGAGAGATAAACGTCCAGCCAATCAGCTCCTTACTGACTTTTTTCAAACACAGCCTGTAATATGACAGTTAGCAGGTGATTGGCTGGATGTTTATCTCTCTTTATCATCTTTGCATTTATCTCTTGACTTAATACATCTGTCACTATGTACCTATCCAACCATCTATCTATCTAATGAATTATCATCCATCTACCTACACAGCCATTCATCTATATGTCTATCTAATGATATACTAACTATCGGCCTGCCCACCTATTTATCTTTATCTCTATTTATTTAATTACAGGTATTGCGCTCAGTGAAAAAAATATGTGGGTCCCAAAGGATAACAACTCCCTGCTGGCCAAGCTGCACTATTACACAAGGAGTGAGGGATCACCCACATATTTTTTTACAGGTATTGCACTTCACCCACCCACCTATCTTATAATTTACCATTTATCTACCCTCCCACCAACTTATATGTCTATCTAATAAGTCACTATCTATCCACCTACCCAACCACACACCTACCCATTTATATACCTAACTATCTATCTATCTACAGTTAATGTGCTCAGTGAAAATAATATGTGGGTCCCAAAGGATAACAACTCCCTGCTGGCCAAGCTGCACTATTACACAAGGAGTGAGGGATCACCCACACATTCTTTTATAGGTATTGCACTTCACCCACCCACCTATCTAATAATTTACCATTTATCTACCCTCTAACCCACTTATCTGTCTATCTAATAAGTCACTATCTATCCACCTACCCAACCACACACCTACCCATTTATATACCTAACCATCTATCTATCTATCTACAGTTAATGTGCTCAGCGAAAATAATATGTGGGTCCCAAAGGATAAAAACTCCCTGCTGGCCAAGCTGCACTATTACACAAGGAGTGAGGGATCACCCACATATTTTTTTACAGGTATTGCACTTCACCCACCCACCCACCTATCTAATAATTTACCATTTATCTACCCTCCCACCAACTTTTCTGTCTATCTAATGATTCATTATCTATCCACCTACCCAACCACACACCTACCCATTTATATACCAAACCATCTATCTATCTTTCAATCTATCTACAGTTAATGCACTCAGTGAAAAAAAATTTTGTGGGTCCCAAAGGATAACAACTCCCTGCTGGCCAAGCTGCACTATTACACAAGGAGTGAGGAATCACCCACATATTTTTTTTACAGGTATTGCACTTCACCCACCCACCTATCTAATAATTTACCATTTATCTACCCTCCCACCAACTTTTCTGTCTATCTAATAAGTCACTATCTATCCACCTACCCAACCACACACCTACCCATTTATATACCTAACCATCTATCTATCTATCTACAGTTAATGTGCTCAGTGAAAATAATATGTGGGTCCCAAAGGATAACAACTCCCTGCTGGCCAAGCTGCACTATTACACAAGGAGTGAGGGATCACCCACACATTCTTTTATAGGTATTGCACTTCACCCACCCACCTATCTAATAATTTACCATTTATCTACCCTCCCACCCACTTATCTGTCTATCTAATGATTCACTATCTATCCACCGACCCAACCACACACCTACCCAATTATATACCTAACCATCTATCTATCTACAGTTAATGTGCTCAGTGAAAATAATATGTGGGTCCCAAAGGATAACAACTCCCTGCTGGCCAAGCTGCACTATTACACAAGGAGTGAGGGATCACCCACACATTCTTTTATAGGTATTGCACTTCACCACCCACCTATCTAATAATTTACCATTTATCTACCCTCCCACCCTCTTATCTGTCTATCTAATGATTCACTATCTATCCACCTACCCAACCACACACCTACCCATTTATATACCAAACCATCTATCTATCTATCTACAGTTAATGTGCTCAGTGAAAATAATATGTGGGTCCCAAAGGATAACAACTCCCTGCTGGCCAAGCTGCACTATTACACAAGGAGTGAGGGATCACCCACACATTCTTTTATAGGTATTGCACTTCACCCACCCACCTATCTATTAATTTACCATTTATCTACCCTCCCACCCACTTATCTGTCTATCTAATAAGTCACTATCTATCCACCTACCCAACCACACACCTACCCATTTATATACCTAACCATCTATCTATCTATCTATCTACAGTTAATGTGCTCAGCGAAAATAATATGTGGGTCCCAAAGGATAAAAACTCCCTGCTGGCCAAGCTGCACTATTACACAAGGAGTGAGGGATCACCCACATATTTTTTTACAGGTATTGCACTTCACCCACCCACCCACCTATCTAATAATTTACCATTTATCTACCCTCCCACCAACTTTTCTGTCTATCTAATGATTCATTATCTATCCACCTACCCAACCACACACCTACCCATTTATATACCAAACCATCTATCTATCTTTCAATCTATCTACAGTTAATGCACTCAGTGAAAAAAAATTTTGTGGGTCCCAAAGGATAACAACTCCCTGCTGGCCAAGCTGCACTATTACACAAGGAGTGAGGAATCACCCACATATTTTTTTACAGGTATTGCACTTCACCCACCCACCTATCTAATAATTTACCATTTATCTACCCTCCCACCAACTTTTCTGTCTATCTAATAAGTCACTATCTATCCACCTACCCAACCACACACCTACCCATTTATATACCTAACCATCTATCTATCTATCTACAGTTAATGTGCTCAGTGAAAATAATATGTGGGTCCCAAAGGATAACAACTCCCTGCTGGCCAAGCTGCACTATTACACAAGGAGTGAGGGATCACCCACACATTCTTTTATAGGTATTGCACTTCACCCACCCACCTATCTAATAATTTACCATTTATCTACCCTCCCACCCACTTATCTGTCTATCTAATGATTCACTATCTATCCACCGACCCAACCACACACCTACCCATTTACATACCTAACCATCTATCTATCTACAGTTAATGTGCTCAGTGAAAATAATATGTGGGTCCCAAAGGATAACAACTCCCTGCTGGCCAAGCTGCACTATTACACAAGGAGTGAGGGATCACCCCCATATTTTTTTTACAGGTATTGCACTTCACCCACCCACCTATCTAATAATTTACCATTTATCTACCCTCCCACCAACTTTACTGTCTATCTAATAAGTCAAAATCTATCCACCTACCCAACCACACACCTACCCATTTATATACCTAACCATCTATCTATCTATCTACAGTTAATGCACTCAGTGAAAAAAATATGTGGGTCCCAAAGGATAACAACTCCCTGCTGGCCAAGCTGCACTATTACACAAGGAGTGAGGGGTCACCCACATATTTTTTTTTACAGGTATTGCGCTTCACCCACCTATCTATCTAATAATTTACCATTTATCTACCCTCCCACCCACTTATCTGTCTATCTAATGATTCACTATCTATCCACCTACCCAACCACACACCTACCCATTTATATACCTAACCATCTATCTATCTACAGTTAATGTGCTCAGTGAAAATAATATGTGGGTCCCAAAGGATAACAACTCCCTGCTGGCCAATCAGCTCCTTACTGACTTTTTTCAAACACAGCCTGTAATATGACAGTTAGCAGGTGATTGGCTGGATGTTTATCTCTCTTTATCATCTTTGCATTTATCTCTTGACTTAATACATCTGTCACTATGTACCTATCCAACCATCTATCTATCTAATGAATTATCATCCATCTACCTACACAGCCATTCATCTATATGTCTATCTAATGATATACTAACTATCGGCCTGCCCACCTATTTATCTTTATCTCTATTTATTTAATTACAGGTATTGCGCTCAGTGAAAAAAATATGTGGGTCCCAAAGGATAACAACTCCCTGCTGGCCAAGCTGCACTATTACACAAGGAGTGAGGGATCACCCACATATTTTTTTACAGGTATTGCACTTCACCCACCCACCTATCTTATAATTTACCATTTATCTACCCTCCCACCAACTTATATGTCTATCTAATAAGTCACTATCTATCCACCTACCCAACCACACACCTACCCATTTATATACCTAACCATCTATCTATCTATCTACAGTTAATGTGCTCAGTGAAAATAATATGTGGGTCCCAAAGGATAACAACTCCCTGCTGGCCAAGCTGCACTATTACACAAGGAGTGAGGGATCACCCACACATTCTTTTATAGGTATTGCACTTCACCCACCCACCTATCTAATAATTTACCATTTATCTACCCTCCCACCCACTTATCTGTCTATCTAATGATTCACTATCTATCCACCGACCCAACCACACACCTACCCAATTATATACCTAACCATCTATCTATCTACAGTTAATGTGCTCAGTGAAAATAATATGTGGGTCCCAAAGGATAACAACTCCCTGCTGGCCAAGCTGCACTATTACACAAGGAGTGAGGGATCACCCACACATTCTTTTATAGGTATTGCACTTCACCACCCACCTATCTAATAATTTACCATTTATCTACCCTCCCACCCTCTTATCTGTCTATCTAATGATTCACTATCTATCCACCTACCCAACCACACACCTACCCATTTATATACCAAACCATCTATCTATCTTTCAATCTATCTACAGTTAATGCACTCAGTGAAAAAAATATGTGGGTCCCAAAGGATACCAACTCCCTGCTGGCCAAGCTGCACTATTACACAAGGAGTGAGGGATCACCCCCATATTTTTTTACAGGTATTGCACTTCACCCACCCACCTATCTAATAATTTACCATTTATCTACCCTCCCACCAACTTTACTGTCTATCTAATAAGTCAAAATCTATCCACCTACCCAACCACACACCTACCCATTTATATACCTAACCATCTATCTATCTATCTACAGTTAATGCACTCAGTGAAAAAAATATGTGGGTCCCAAAGGATAACAACTCCCTGCTGGCCAAGCTGCACTATTACACAAGGAGTGAGGGGTCACCCACATATTTTTTTTTTACAGGTATTGCGCTTCACCCACCTATCTATCTAATAATTTACCATTTATCTACCCTCCCATCCACTTATCTGTCTATCTAATGATTCACTATCTATCCACCTACCCAACCACACACCTACCCATTTATATACCTAACCATCTATCTATCTACAGTTAATGTGCTCAGTGAAAATAATATGTGGGTCCCAAAGGATAACAACTCCCTGCTGGCCAAGCTGCACTATTTCACAAGGAGTGAGGGATCACCCACACATTCTTTTATATGTATTGCACTTCACCCACCCACCTATCTAATAATTTACCATTTATCTACCCTCCCACCCACTTATCTGTCTATCTAATGATTCACTATCTATCCACCTACCCAACCACACACCTACCCATTTATATACCAAACCATCTATCTATCTTTCAATCTATCTACAGTTAATGCACTCAGTGAAAAAAATATGTGGGTCCCAAAGGATAACAACTCCCTGCTGGCCAAGCTGCACTATTACACAAGGAGTGAGGGATCACCCACATATTTTCTTTACAGGTATTGCACTTCACCCACCCACCTATCTAATAATTTACCATTTATCTACCCTCCCACCAACTTTTCTGTCTATCTAATAAGTCACTATCTATCCACCTACCCAACCACACACCTACCCATTTATATACCTAACCATCTATCTATCTATCTATCTATCTATCTACAGTTAATGTGCTCAGTGAAAATAATATGTGGGTCCCAAAGGATAACAACTCCCTGCTGGCCAAGCTGCACTATTACACAAGGAGTGAGGGATCACCCACACATTCTTTTATAGGTATTGCACTTCACCCACCCACCTATCTAATAATTTACCATTTATCTACCCTCCCACCCACTTATCTGTCTATCTAATGATTCACTATCTATCCACCTACCCAACCACACACCTACCCATTTATATACCAAACCATCTATCTATCTTTCTATCTATCTACAGTTAATGTGCTCAGTGAAAAAAATATGTGGGTCCCAAAGGATAACAACTCCCTGCTGGCCAAGCTGCACTATTACACAAGGAGTGAGGGGTCACCCACATATTTTTTTTTACAGGTATTGCGCTTCACCCACCCACCTATCTAATAATATACCATTTATCTACCCTCCCACCCACTTATCTGTCTATCTAATGATTCACTATCTATCCACCTACCCAACCACACACCTACCCATTTATATACCTAACCATCTATCTATCTATCTATCTATCTACAGTTAATGTGCTCAGTGAAAATAATATGTGGGTCCCAAAGGATAACAACTCCCTGCTGGCCAAGCTGCACTATTACACAAGGAGTGAGGGGTCACCCACATATTTTTTTTTTACAGGTATTGCGCTTCACCCACCCACCTATCTAATAATATACCATTTATCTACCCTCCCACCCACTTATCTGTCTATCTAATGATTCACTATCTATCCACCTACCCAACCACACACCTACCCATTTATATACCTAACCATCTATCTATCTATCTATCTACAGTTAATGTGCTCAGTGAAAATAATATGTGGGTCCCAAAGGATAACAACTCCCTGCTGGCCAAGCTGCACTATTACACAAGGAGTGAGGGATCACCCACACATTCTTTTATAGGTATTGCACTTCACCCACCCACCTATCTAATAATTTACCATTTATCTACCCTCCCACCCACTTATCTGTCTATCTAATGATTCACTATCTATCCACCTACCCAACCACACACCTACCCATTTATATACCAAACCATCTATCTATCTTTCTATCTATCTACAGTTAATGCACTCAGTGAAAAAAATATGTGGGTCCCAAAGGATACCAACTCCCTGCTGGCCAAGCTGCACTATTACACAAGGAGTGAGGGATCACCCCCATATTTTTTTACAGGTATTGCACTTCACCCACCCACCTATCTAATAATTTACCATTTATCTACCCTCCCACCAACTTTTCTGTCTATCTAATAAGTCAAAATCTATCCACCTACCCAACCACACACCTACCCATTTATATACCTAACCATCTATCTATCTATCTATCTATCTATCTATCTATCTATCTACAGTTAATGCACTCAGTGAAAAAAATATGTGGGTCCCAAAGGATAACAACTCCCTGCTGGCCAAGCTGCACTATTACACAAGGAGTGAGGGGTCACCCACATATTTTTTTTTACAGGTATTGCGCTTCACCCACACACCTATCTATCTGATAATTTACCATTTATCTACCCTCCCACCCACTTATCTGTCTATCTAATGATTCACTATCTATCCACCTACCCAACCACACACCTACCCATTTATATACCTAACCATCTATCTATCTACAGTTAATGTGCTCAGTGAAAATAATATGTGGGTCCCAAAGGATAACAACTCCCTGCTGGCCAAGCTGCACTATTACACAAGGAGTGAGGGATCACCCACACATTCTTTTATAGGTATTGCACTTCACCCACCCACCTATCTAATAATTTACCATTTATCTACCCTCCCACCCACTTATCTGTCTATCTAATGATTCACTATCTATCCACCTACCCAACCACACACCTACCCATTTATATACCAAACCATCTATCTATCTTTCTATCTATAGTTAATGTGCTCAGTGAAAAAAATATGTGGGTCCCAAAGGATAACAACTCCTTGCTGGCCAAGCTGCACTATTACACAAGGAGTGAGGGGTCACCCACATATTTTTTTTTACAGGTATTGCGCTTCACCCACCCACCTATCTATCTAATAATTTACCATTTATCTACCCTCCCACCCACTTATCTGTCTATCTAATGATTCACTATCTATCCACCTACCCAACCACACACCTACCCATTTATATACCAAACCATCTATCTATCTTTCTATCTATCTACAGTTAATGTGCTCAGTGAAAAAAATATGTGGGTCCCAAAGGATAACAACTCCCTGCTGGCCAAGCTGCACTATTACACAAGGAGTGAGGGATCACCCACATATTTTTTTAGAGGTATTGCACTTCACCCACCCACCTATCTAATAATTTACCATTTATCTACCCTCCCACCCACTTATCTGTCTATCTAATGATTCACTATCTATCCACCTACCCAACCACACACCTACCCATTTATATACCAAATCATCTATCTATCTTTCTATCTATAGTTAATGTGCTCAGTGAAAAAAATATGTGGGTCCCAAAGGATAACAACTCCTTGCTGGCCAAGCTGCACTATTACACAAGGAGTGAGGGGTCACCCACATATTTTTTTTACAGGTATTGCGCTTCACCCACCCACCTATCTATCTAATAATTTACCATTTATCTACCCTCCCACCCACTTATCTGTCTATCTAATGATTTACTATCTATCCACCTACCTAACCACACACCTACCCATTTATATACCTAACCATCTATCTATCTATCTACAGTTAATGTGCTCAGTGAAAATAATATGTGGGTCCCAAAGGATAACAACTCCCTGCTGGCCAAGCTGCACTATTACACAAGGAGTGAGGGATCACCCACACATTCTTTTATAGGTATTGCACTTCACCACCCACCTATCTAATAATTTACCATTTATCTACCCTCCCACCCACTTATCTGTCTATCTAATGATTTACTATCTATCCACCTACCCAACCACACACCTACCCATTTATATACCAAACCATCTATCTATCTTTCAATCTATCTACAGTTAATGCACTCAGTGAAAAAAATATGTGGGTCCCAAAGGATACCAACTCCCTGCTGGCCAAGCTGCACTATTACACAAGGAGTGAGGGATCACCCCCATATTTTTTTACAGGTATTGCACTTCACCCACCCACCTATCTAATAATTTACCATTTATCTACCCTCCCACCAACTTTACTGTCTATCTAATAAGTCAAAATCTATCCACCTACCCAACCACACACCTACCCATTTATATACCTAACCATCTATCTATCTATCTATCTACAGTTAATGCACTCAGTGAAAAAAATATGTGGGTCCCAAAGGATAACAACTCCCTGCTGGCCAAGCTGCACTATTACACAAGGAGTGAGGGGTCACCCACATATTTTTTTTTTACAGGTATTGCGCTTCACCCACCTATCTATCTAATAATTTACCATTTATCTACCCTCCCACCCACTTATCTGTCTATCTAATGATTCACTATCTATCCACCTACCCAACCACACACCTACCCATTTATATACCTAACCATCTATCTATCTACAGTTAATGTGCTCAGTGAAAATAATATGTGGGTCCCAAAGGATAACAACTCCCTGCTGGCCAAGCTGCACTATTTCACAAGGAGTGAGGGATCACCCACACATTCTTTTATATGTATTGCACTTCACCCACCCACCTATCTAATAATTTACCATTTATCTACCCTCCCACCCACTTATCTGTCTATCTAATGATTCACTATCTATCCACCTACCCAACCACACACCTACCCATTTATATACCAAACCATCTATCTATCTTTCAATCTATCTACAGTTAATGCACTCAGTGAAAAAAATATGTGGGTCCCAAAGGATAACAACTCCCTGCTGGCCAAGCTGCACTATTACACAAGGAGTGAGGGATCACCCACATATTTTTTTTACAGGTATTGCACTTCACCCACCCACCTATCTAATAATTTACCATTTATCTACCCTCCCACCAACTTTTCTGTCTATCTAATAAGTCACTATCTATCCACCTACCCAACCACACACCTACCCATTTATATACCTAACCATCTATCTATCTATCTATCTATCTATCTATCTATCTACAGTTAATGTGCTCAGTGAAAATAATATGTGGGTCCCAAAGGATAACAACTCCCTGCTGGCCAAGCTGCACTATTACACAAGGAGTGAGGGATCACCCACACATTCTTTTATAGGTATTGCACTTCACCCACCCACCTATCTAATAATTTACCATTTATCTACCCTCCCACCCACTTATCTGTCTATCTAATGATTCACTATCTATCCACCTACCCAACCACACACCTACCCATTTATATACCAAACCATCTATCTATCTTTCTATCTATCTACAGTTAATGTGCTCAGTGAAAAAAATATGTGGGTCCCAAAGGATAACAACTCCCTGCTGGCCAAGCTGCACTATTACACAAGGAGTGAGGGGTCACCCACATATTTTTTTTTACAGGTATTGCGCTTCACCCACCCACCTATCTAATAATATACCATTTATCTACCCTCCCACCCACTTATCTGTCTATCTAATGATTCACTATCTATCCACCTACCCAACCACACACCTACCCATTTATATACCTAACCATCTATCTATCTATCTATCTATCTACAGTTAATGTGCTCAGTGAAAATAATATGTGGGTCCCAAAGGATAACAACTCCCTGCTGGCCAAGCTGCACTATTACACAAGGAGTGAGGGATCACCCACACATTCTTTTATAGGTATTGCACTTCACCCACCCACCTATCTAATAATTTACCATTTATCTACCCTCCCACCCACTTATCTGTCTATCTAATGATTCACTATCTATCCACCTACCCAACCACACACCTACCCATTTATATACCAAACCATCTATCTATCTTTCTATCTATCTACAGTTAATGCACTCAGTGAAAAAAATATGTGGGTCCCAAAGGATACCAACTCCCTGCTGGCCAAGCTGCACTATTACACAAGGAGTGAGGGATCACCCCCATATTTTTTTACAGGTATTGCACTTCACCCACCCACCTATCTAATAATTTACCATTTATCTACCCTCCCACCAACTTTTCTGTCTATCTAATAAGTCAAAATCTATCCACCTACCCAACCACACACCTACCCATTTATATACCTAACCATCTATCTATCTATCTATCTATCTACAGTTAATGCACTCAGTGAAAAAAATATGTGGGTCCTAAAGGATAACAACTCCCTGCTGGCCAAGCTGCACTATTACACAAGGAGTGAGGGGTCACCCACATATTTTTTTTTACAGGTATTGCGCTTCACCCACACACCTATCTATCTGATAATTTACCATTTATCTACCCTCCCACCCACTTATCTGTCTATCTAATGATTCACTATCTATCCACCTACCCAACCACACACCTACCCATTTATATACCTAACCATCTATCTATCTACAGTTAATGTGCTCAGTGAAAATAATATGTGGGTCCCAAAGGATAACAACTCCCTGCTGGCCAAGCTGCACTATTACACAATGAGTGAGGGATCACCCACACATTCTTTTATAGGTATTGCACTTCACCCACCCACCTATCTAATAATTTACCATTTATCTACCCTCCCACCCACTTATCTGTCTATCTAATGATTCACTATCTATCCACCTACCCAACCACACACCTACCCATTTATATACCAAACCATCTATCTATCTTTCTATCTATAGTTAATGTACTCAGTGAAAAAAATATGTGGGTCCCAAAGGATAACAACTCCTTGCTGGCCAAGCTGCACTATTACACAAGGAGTGAGGGGTCACCCACATATTTTTTTTTACAGGTATTGCGCTTCACCCACCCACCTATCTATCTAATAATTTACCATTTATCTACCCTCCCACCCACTTATCTGTCTATCTAATGATTCACTATCTATCCACCTACCCAACCACACACCTACCCATTTATATACCAAACCATCTATCTATCTTTCTATCTATCTACAGTTAATGTGCTCAGTGAAAAAAATATGTGGGTCCCAAAGGATAACAACTCCCTGCTGGCCAAGCTGCACTATTACACAAGGAGTGAGGGATCACCCACATATTTTTTTAGAGGTATTGCACTTCACCCACCCACCTATCTAATAATTTACCATTTATCTACCCTCCCACCCACTTATCTGTCTATCTAATGATTCACTATCTATCCACCTACCCAACCACACACCTACCCATTTATATACCAAACCATCTATCTATCTTTCTATCTATAGTTAATGTGCTCAGTGAAAAAAATATGTGGGTCCCAAAGGATAACAACTCCTTGCTGGCCAAGCTGCACTATTACACAAGGAGTGAGGGGTCACCCACATATTTTTTTTTACAGGTATTGCGCTTCACCCACCCACCTATCTATCTAATAATTTACCATTTATCTACCCTCCCACCCACTTATCTGTCTATCTAATGATTTACTATCTATCCACCTACCTAACCACACACCTACCCATTTATATACCTAACCATCTATCTATCTATCTACAGTTAATGTGCTCAGTGAAAATAATATGTGGGTCCCAAAGGATAACAACTCCCTGCTGGCCAAGCTGCACTATTACACAAGGAGTGAGGGATCACCCACACATTCTTTTATAGGTATTGCACTTCACCCACCTAATAATTTACCATTTATCTACCCTCCCACCCACTTATCTGTCTATCTAATGATTCACTATCTATCCACCTACCCAACCACACACCTACCCATTTATATACCAAACCATCTATCTATATTTCAATCTATTTACAGTTAATGTGCTCAGTGAAAATAATATGTGGGTCCCAAAGGATAACAACTCCCTGCTGGCCAAGCTGCACTATTACACAAGGAGTGAAGGGTCACCCACATATTTTTTTACAGGTATTTCACTTCACCCACGTGCCTATCTATCTAATAATTTACAATTTATCTACCCTCCCACCCACTTATCTGTCTATTTAATGAGTCACTATCTATCCACCTACCCAACCACACACCTACCCATTTATATACCTAACCATCTATCTATCTTTCTTTCTATCTACAGTTAATGCGCTCAGTGAAAAAATATGTGGGTCTCAAAGGATAGCAACTCCCTGCTGGCCAAGCTGCACTATTACACAAGGAGTGAGGGATCACCCACATATTTTTTTTACAGGTATTGCGCTTCACCCCCTACCTATCTAATAGTTTAACATTTATCTACCCACCCACTCATTTATCTATCTAATGATTCACTATCTACCTACCCACGCTCCCACCCACCCTCCCATTTATCTACCTATCTATCTACAGTTAATACACTCAGTGAAAAAAAAATGTGGGTCCCAAAGGTTAACAACTCCCTGCTGGCCAAGCTGCACTATTACACAAGGAGTGAGGGATCACCCGCATGTTTTTTTACAGGTATTGCGCTCCCCCCCACCCACCTATCTAATAGTTTAACATTTATCTACCCACCCATTTATCTATCTAATCTATCTAATGATTCACAAAATACCTACCTACCCACCTACGGACCTCACCCTTCCTGTTGGTCAAGCTGCTCTATTATACAAGGAGTGAGGGATCACCCACATATTTTTTGTGGGAGGTAGGGCACTGACTGAAATAAAAAATGTGTTACTGAGTTCCCTTTCTTCACCTCTATGTCCGCCAAGCTGCCCTAGTGGACAGTGAAGGGGGAAGGTATGTTTATTTTTTACTCTTTTGATTTCTCTCTAGCTATCTCTTTTTATTTAACTGTACACTTAGTTATCACAATATACAATAATAGAAGAGTCCCTAACGAGAACTCGCAATTGTGAATTTCAAATGTATACCAAAACATATTATCAGTAATTAATTTTCATTAATTACCTGACTTCATTTTTGTTCGTTGACTTGAGGACAATTCTGCAGTCCAGGTTACCTTGCAGTAGTCGGCTGTTATGACCTCATCATCTGTTTTATATAGAATTCTCACTTAAAAAAATGAAAAGAGGCATGATAATATGTTCGCAGTATACAATGACCCTTAAGCCCTTTACACACTGGGAGTATAGGGGCCCCATCTATATAGTTAACTATATTAGTGGTTCCCCTATTCACACTGAACGAAATCGGTTACCGAAATCATCAGTGATGTCCCAGTGACCTGCTGAACATGCGGGTCATAGGCTATATGGCCAGAGTTGACCTGGATGTTCAAGTGAAGGCAGAGGTCGTTTAGGATGCGCGGGAGCGCACATCATTACTGATATTGAGTATACACACGAGAGATTTTTTTTTCAAAGAAAAGGGTTTGCTCAAAAATGCTCTTCTGAGTGATATCTTTTCTTTTTTCGTGTAGCGTGTATGGGGCTTTAGAAAAATGAGAGGGAGGGATCACCCACCTCTTTGTACATGCCTCTACTTTACAAATCAATGCAGCTATGATTTGTCTATTTAATGGATCATTTAGCATCTATCTTCCTATCCACCCATCTATCTGCCTATACAATAATTGACTAACACTGGGGCAGATGTATTAAACCTTAACAAGAGATAAATGCAAGGGTGATAAAGAGAGATAAACGTCCAGCCAATCAGCTCCTTACTGACTTTTTTCAAACACAGCCTGTAATATGACAGTTAGCAGGTGATTGGATGGATGTTTATCTCTCTTTATCATCTTTGCATTTATCTCTTGACTTAATACATCTGTCACTATGTACCTATCCAACCATCTATCTATCTAATGAATTATCATCCATCTACCTACACAGCCATTCATCTATATGTCTATCTAATGATATACTATCTATCGGCCTGCCCACCTATTTATCTTTATCTCTATTTATTTAATTACAGGTATTGCGCTCAGTGAAAAAAATATGTGGGTCCCAAAGGATAACAACTCCCTGCTGGCCAAGCTGCACTATTACACAAGGAGTGAGGGATCACCCACATATTTTTTTACAGGTATTGCACTTCACCCACCCACCTATCTAATAATTTACCATTTATCTACCCTCCCACCAACTTATATGTCTATCTAATAAGTCACTATCTATCCACCTACCCAACCACACACCTACCCATTTATATACCTAACCATCTATCTATCTATCTACAGTTAATGTGCTCAGTGAAAATAATATGTGGGTCCCAAAGGATAACAACTCCCTGCTGGCCAAGCTGCACTATTACACAAGGAGTGAGGGATCACCCACACATTCTTTTATAGGTATTGCACTTCACACACCCACCTATCTAATAATTTACCATTTATCTACCCTCCCACCCACTTATCTGTCTATCTAATAAGTCACTATCTATCCACCTACCCAACCACACACCTACCCATTTATATACCTAACCATCTATCTATCTATCTACAGTTAATGTGCTCAGCGAAAATAATATGTGGGTCCCAAAGGATAAAAACTCCCTGCTGGCCAAGCTGCACTATTACACAAGGAGTGAGGGATCACCCACATATTTTTTTTACAGGTATTGCACTTCACCCACCCACCTATCTAATAATTTACCATTTATCTACCCTCCCACCAACTTTTCTGTCTATCTAATAAGTCACTATCTATCCACCTACCCAAACACACCTACCCATTTATATACCTAACCATCTATCTATCTATCTACAGTTAATGTGCTCAGTGAAAATAATATGTGGGTCCCAAAGGATAACAACTCCCTGCTGGCCAAGCTGCACTATTACACAAGGAGTGAGGGATCACCCACACATTCTTTTATAGGTATTGCACTTCACCCACCCACCTATCTAATAATTTACCATTTATCTACCCTCCCACCCACTTATCTGTCTATCTAATGATTCACTATCTATCCACCTACCCAACCACACACCTACCCATTTATATACCAAACCATCTATCTATCTTTCAATCTATCTACAGTTAATGCACTCAGTGAAAAAAATATGTGGGTCCCAAACGATAACAACTCCCTGCTGGCCAAGCTGCACTATTACACAAGGAGTGAGGGGTCACCCACATATTTTTTTTTTACAGGTATTGCGCTTCACCCACCCACCTATCTATCTAATAATTTACCATTTATCTACCCTCCCACCCACTTATCTGTCTATCTAATGATTCACTATCTATCCACCTACCCAACCACACACCTACCCATTTATATACCTAACCATCTATCTATCTACAGTTAATGTGCTCAGTGAAAATAATATGTGGGTCCCAAAGGATAACAACTCCTTGCTGGCCAAGCTGCACTATTACACAAGGAGTGAGGGATCACCCACACATTCTTTTATAGGTATTGCACTTCACCCACCCACCTATCTAATAATTTACCATTTATCTACCCTCCCACCCACTTATCTGTCTATCTAATGATTCACTATCTATCCACCTACCCAACCACACACCTACCCATTTATATACCAAACCATCTATCTATCTTTCAATCTATCTATCTACAGTTAATGCACTCAGTGAAAAAAATATGTGGGTTCCAAAGGATAACAACTCCCTGCTGGCCAAGCTGCACTATTACACAAGGAGTGAGGGGTCACCCACACATTTTTTTTTCAGGTATTGCGCTTCACCCACCCACCTATCTATCTAATAATTTACCATTTATCTACCCTCCCACCCACTTATCTGTCTATCTAATGATTCACTATCTATCCACCTACCCAACCACACACCTACCCATTTATATACCTAACCATCTATCTATCTATCTACAGTTAATGTGCTCAGTGAAAATAATATGTGGGTCCCAAAGGATAACAACTCCCTGCTGGCCAAGCTGCACTATTACACAAGGAGTGAGGGGTCACCCACATATTTTTTTTACAGGTATTGCACTTCACCCACCCTCCTATCTAATAATTTACCATTTATCTACCCTCCCACCCACTTATCTGTCTATCTAATGATTCACTATCTATCCACCTACCCAACCACACACCTACCCATTTATATACCAAACCATCTATCTATCTTTCAATCTATCTACAGTTAATGCACTCAGTAAAAAAAAAATATGTGGGTCCCAAAGGATAACAACTCCCTGCTGGCCAAGCTGCACTATTACACAAGGAGTGAGGGGTCACCCACTAATTTTTTTTTACAGGTATTGCGCTTCACCCACCTATCTAATAATTTACCATTTATCTACCCTCCCACCCACTTATCTGTCTATCTAATGATTCACTATCTATCCACCTACCCAACCACACACCTACCCATTTATATACCAAACCAACTATCTTTCTATCTATCTATCTATCTATCTATCTATCTACAGTTAATGTGCTCAGTGAAAATAATATGTGGGTCCCAAAGGATAACAACTCCCTGCTGGCCAAGCTGCACTATTACACAAGGAGTGAGGGATCACCCACACATTCTTTTATAGGTATTGCACTTCACCCACCCACCTATCTAATAATTTACCATTTATCTACCCTCCCACCCACTTATCTGTCTATCTAATGATTCACTATCTATCCACCTACCCAACCACACACCTACCCATTTATATACCTAACCATCTAACTATCTTTCTATCTATCTACAGTTAATGCACTCAGTGAAAAAAATATGTGGGTCCCAAAGGATACCAACTCCCTGCTGGCCAAGCTGCACTATTACACAAGGAGTGAGGGATCACCCCCATATTTTTTTACAGGTATTGCACTTCACCCACCCACCTATCTAATAATTTACCATTTATCTACCCTCCCACCAACTTTTCTGTCTATCTAATAAGTCAAAATCTATCCACCTACCCAACCACACACCTACCCATTTATATACCTAACCATCTATCTATCTATCTATCTATCTATCTATCTATCTACAGTTAATGCACTCAGTGAAAAAAATATGTGGGTTCCAAAGGATAACAACTCCCTGCTGGCCAAGCTGCACTATTACACAAGGAGTGAGCGGTCACCCACATTTTTTTTTTACAGGTATTGCGCTTCACCCACCCACCTATCTATCTAATAATTTACCATTTATCAACCCTCCTACCCACTTATCTGTCTATCTAATGATTCACTATCTATCCACCTACCCAACCACACACCTACCCATTTATATACCTAACCATCTATCTATCTACAGTTAATGTGCTCAGTGAAAATAATATGTGGGTCCCAAAGGATAACAACTCCCTGCTGGCCAAGCTGCACTATTACACAAGGAGTGAGGGATCACCCACACATTCTTTTATAGGTATTGCACTTCACCCACCCACCTATCTAATAATTTACCATTTATCTACCCTCCCACCCACTTATCTGTCTATCTAATGATTCACTATCTATCCACCTACCCAACCACACACCTACCCATTTATATACCAAACCATCTATCTATCTTTCTATCTATCTACAGTTAATGTGCTCAGTGAAAAAAATATGTGGGTCCCAAAGGATAACAACTCCCTGCTGGCCAAGCTGCACTATTACACAAGGAGTGAGGGATCACCCACATATTTTTTTAGAGGTATTGCACTTCACCCATGCACATATCTAATAATTTACCATTTATCTACCCTCCCACCCACTTATCTGTCTATCTGATGATTTACTATCTATCCACCTACCCAACCACACACCTACCCATTTATATACCTAACCATCTATCTATCTATCTACAGTTAATGTGCTCAGTGAAAATAATATGTGGGTCCCAAAGGATAACAACTCCCTGCTGGCCAAGCTGCACTATTACACAAGGAGTGAGGGGTCACCCACATATTTTTTTTTTACAGGTATTGCGCTTCACCCACCCACCTATCTATCTAATAATTTACCATTTATCTACCCTCCCACCCACTTATCTGTCTATCTAATGATTCACTATCTATCCACCTACCTAACCACACACCTACCCATTTATATACCTAACCATCTATCTATCTATCTACAGTTAATGTGCTCAGTGAAAATAATATGTGGGTCCCAAAGGATAACAACTCCCTGCTGGCCAAGCTGCACTATTACACAAGGAGTGAGGGATCACCCACACATTCTTTTATAGGTATTGCACTTCACCCACCCACCTATCTAATAATTTACCATTTATCTACCCTCCCACCCACTTATCTGTCTATCTAATGATTCACTATCTATCCACCGACCCAACCACACACCTACCCATTTATATACCTAACCATCTATCTATCTACAGTTAATGTGCTCAGTGAAAATAATATGTGGGTCCCAAAGGATAACAACTCCCTGCTGGCCAAGCTGCACTATTACACAAGGAGTGAGGGATCACCCACACATTCTTTTATAGGTATTGCACTTCACCCACCCACCTATCTAATAATTTACCATTTATCTACCCTCCCACCCACTTATCTGTCTATCTAATGATTCACTATCTATCCACCTACCCAACCACACACCTACCCATTTATATACCAAACCATCTATCTATCTTTCAATCTATCTACAGTTAATGCACTCAGTGAAAAAAATATGTGGGTCCCAAAGGATACCAACTCCCTGCTGGCCAAGCTGCACTATTACACAAGGAGTGAGGGATCACCCCCATATTTTTTTACAGGTATTGCACTTCACCCACCCACCTATCTAATAATTTACCATTTATCTACCCTCCCACCAACTTTACTGTCTATCTAATAAGTCAAAATCTATCCACCTACCCAACCACACACCTACCCATTTATATACCTAACCATCTATCTATCTATCTACAGTTAATGCACTCCGTGAAAAAAATATGTGGGTCCCAAAGGATAACAACTCCCTGCTGGCCAAGCTGCACTATTACACAAGGAGTGAGGGGTCACCCACATATTTTTTTTTACAGGTATTGCGCTTCACCCACCTATCTATCTAATAATTTACCATTTATCTACCCTCCCACCCACTTATCTGTCTATCTAATGATTCACTATCTATCCACCTACCCAACCACACACCTACCCATTTATATACCTAACCATCTATCTATCTACAGTTAATGTGCTCAGTGAAAATAATATGTGGGTCCCAAAGGATAACAACTCCCTGCTGGCCAAGCTGCACTATTTCACAAGGAGTGAGGGATCACCCACACATTCTTTTATATGTATTGCACTTCACCCACCCACCTATCTAATAATTTACCATTTATCTACCCTCCCACCCACTTATCTGTCTATATAATGATTCACTATCTATCCACCTACCCAACCACACACCTACCCATTTATATACCAAACCATCTATCTATCTTTCAATCTATCTACAGTTAATGCACTCAGTGAAAAAAAATATGTGGGTCCCAAAGGATAACAACTCCCTGCTGGCCAAGCTGCACTATTACACAAGGAGTGAGGGATCACCCACATATTTTTTTTACAGGTATTGCACTTCACCCACCCACCTATCTAATAATTTACCATTTATCTACCCTCCCACCAACTTTTCTGTCTATCTAATAAGTCACTATCTATCCACCTACCCAACCACACACCTACCCATTTATATACCTAACCATCTATCTATCTATCTATCTATCTATCTATCTATCTACAGTTAATGTGCTCAGTGAAAATAATATGTGGGTCCCAAAGGATAACAACTCCCTGCTGGCCAAGCTGCACTATTACACAAGGAGTGAGGGATCACCCACACATTCTTTTATAGGTATTGCACTTCACCCACCCACCTATCTAATAATTTACCATTTATCTACCCTCCCACCCACTTATCTGTCTAGCTAATGATTCACTATCTATCCACCTACCCAACCACACACCTACCCATTTATATACCAAACCATCTATCTATCTTTCTATCTATCTACAGTTAATGTGCTCAGTGAAAAAAATATGTGGGTCCCAAAGGATAACAACTCCCTGCTGGCCAAGCTGCACTATTACACAAGGAGTGAGGGGTCACCCACATATTTTTTTTTACAGGTATTGCGCTTCACCCACCCACCTATCTAATAATATACCATTTATCTACCCTCCCACCCACTTATCTGTCTATCTAATGATTCACTATCTATCCACCTACCCAACCACACACCTACCCATTTATATACCTAACCATCTATCTATCTACAGTTAATGTGCTCAGTGAAAATAATATGTGGGTCCCAAAGGATAACAACTCCCTGCTGGCCAAGCTGCACTATTACACAAGGAGTGAGGGATCACCCACACATTCTTTTATAGGTATTGCACTTCACCCACCCACCTATCTAATAATTTACCATTTATCTTCCCTCCCACCCACTTATCTGTCTATCTAATGATTCACTATCTATCCACCTACCCAACCACACACCTACCCATTTATATACCAAACCATCTATCTATCTTTCTATCTATAGTTAATGTGCTCAGTGAAAAAAATATGTGGGTCCCAAAGGATAACAACTCCTTGCTGGCCAAGCTGCACTATTACACAAGGAGTGAGGGGTCACCCACATATTTTTTTTTACAGGTATTGCGCTTCACCCACCCACCTATCTATCTAATAATTTACCATTTATCTACCCTCCCACCCACTTATCTATCTAATGATTCACTATCTATCCACCTACCCAACCACACACCTACCCATTTATATACCAAACCATCTATCTATCTTTCTATCTATCTACAGTTAATGTGCTCAGTGAAAAAAATATGTGGGTCCCAAAGGATAACAACTCCCTGCTGGCCAAGCTGCACTATTACACAAGGAGTGAGGGATCACCCACATATTTTTTTAGAGGTATTGCACTTCACCCACCCACCTATCTAATAATTTACCATTTATCTACCCTCCCACCCACTTATCTGTCTATCTAATGATTCACTATCTATCCACCTACCCAACCACACACCTACCCATTTATATACCAAACCATCTATCTATCTTTCTATCTATAGTTAATGTGCTCAGTGAAAAAAATATGTGGGTCCCAAAGGATAACAACTCCTTGCTGGCCAAGCTGCACTATTACACAAGGAGTGAGGGGTCACCCACATATTTTTTTTTACAGGTATTGCGCTTCACCCACCCACCTATCTATCTAATAATTTACCATTTATCTACCCTCCCACCCACTTATCTGTCTATCTAATGATTCACTATCTATCCACCTACCTAACCACACACCTACCCATTTATATATCTAACCATCTATCTATCTATCTACAGTTAATGTGCTCAGTGAAAATAATATGTGGGTCCCAAAGGATAACAACTCCCTGCTGGCCAAGCTGCACTATTACACAAGGAGTGAGGGATCACCCACACATTCTTTTATAGGTATTGCACTTCACCCACCTAATAATTTACCATTTATCTACCCTCCCACCCACTTATCTGTCTATCTAATGATTCACTATCTATCCACCTACCCAACCACACACCTACCCATTTATATACCAAACCATCTATCTATATTTCAATCTATTTACAGTTAATGTGCTCAGTGAAAATAATATGTGGGTCCCAAAGGATAACAACTCCCTGCTGGCCAAGCTGCACTATTACACAAGGAGTGAAGGGTCACCCACATATTTTTTTACAGGTATTTCACTTCACCCACGTGCCTATCTATCTAATAATTTACAATTTATCTACCCTCCCACCCACTTATCTGTCTATTTAATGAGTCACTATCTATCCACCTACCCAACCACACACCTACCCATTTATATACCTAACCATCTATCTATCTTTCTTTCTATCTACAGTTAATGCGCTCAGTGAAAAAATATGTGGGTCTCAAAGGATAGCAACTCCCTGCTGGCCAAGCTGCACTATTACACAAGGAGTGAGGGATCACCCACATATTTTTTTTACAGGTATTGCGCTTCACCCCCTACCTATCTAATAGTTTAACATTTATCTACCCACCCACTCATTTATCTATCTAATGATTCACTATCTACCTACCCACGCTCCCACCCACCCTCCCATTTATCTACCTATCTATCTACAGTTAATACACTCAGTGAAAAAAAAATGTGGGTCCCAAAGGTTAACAACTCCCTGCTGGCCAAGCTGCACTATTACACAAGGAGTGAGGGATCACCCGCATGTTTTTTTACAGGTATTGCGCTCCCCCCCACCCACCTATCTAATAGTTTAACATTTATCTACCCACCCATTTATCTATCTAATCTATCTAATGATTCACAAAATACCTACCTACCCACCTACGGACCTCACCCTTCCTGTTGGTCAAGCTGCTCTATTATACAAGGAGTGAGGGATCACCCACATATTTTTTGTGGGAGGTAGGGCACTGACTGAAATAAAAAGTGTGTTACTGAGTTCCCTTTCTTCACCTCTATGTCCGCCAAGCTGCCCTAGTGGACAGTGAAGGGGGAAGGTATGTTTATTTTTTACTCTTTTGATTTCTCTCTAGCTATCTCTATTTATTTAACTGTACACTTAGTTATCACAATATACAATAATAGAAGAGTCCCTAACGAGAACTCGCAATTGTGAATTTCAAATGTATACCAAAACATATTATCAGTAATTAATTTTCATTAATTACCTGACTTCATTTTTGTTCGTTGACTTGAGGATAATTCTGCAGTCCAGGTTACCTTGCAGTAGTCGGCTGTTATGACCTCATCATCTGTTTTATATAGAATTCTCACTTAAAAAAATGAAAAGAGGCATGATAATATGTTCGCAGTATACAATGACCCTTAAGCCCTTTACACACTGGGAGTATAGGGGCCCCATCTATATAGTTAACTATATTAGTGGTTCCCCTATTCACACTGAACGAAATCGGTTACCGAAATCATCAGTGATGTCCCAGTGACCTGCTGAACATGCGGGTCATAGGCTATATGGCCAGAGTTGACCTGGATGTTCAAGTGAAGGCAGAGGTCGTTTAGGATGCGCGGGAGCGCACATCATTACTGATATTGAATATACACACGAGAGATTTTTTTTTCAAAGAAAAGGGTTTGCTCAAAAATGCTCTTCTGAGTGATATCTTTTCTTTTTTCGTGTAGCGTGTATGGGGCTTTAGAAAAATGAGAGGGAGGGATCACCCACCTCTTTGTACATGCCTCTACTTTACAAATCAATGCAGCTATGATTTGTCTATTTAATGGATCATTTAGCATCTATCTTCCTATCCACCCATCTATCTGCCTATCCAATAATTGACTAACACTGGGGCAGATGTATTAAACCTTAACAAGAGATAAATGCAAGGGTGATAAAGAGAGATAAACGTCCAGCCAATCAGCTCCTTACTGACTTTTTTCAAACACAGCCTGTAATATGACAGTTAGCAGGTGATTGGCTGGATGTTTATCTCTCTTTATCATCTTTGCATTTATCTCTTGACTTAATACATCTGTCACTATGTACCTATCCAACCATCTATCTATCTAATGAATTATCATCCATCTACCTACACAGCCATTCATCTATATGTCTATCTAATGATATACTATCTATCGGCCTGCCCACCTATTTATCTTTATCTCTATTTATTTAATTACAGGTATTGCGCTCAGTGAAAAAAATATGTGGGTCCCAAAGGATAACAACTCCCTGCTGGCCAAGCTGCACTATTACACAAGGAGTGAGGGATCACCCACATATTTTTTTACAGGTATTGCACTTCACCCACCCACCTATCTAATAATTTACCATTTATCTACCCTCCCACCAACTTATATGTCTATCTAATAAGTCACTATCTATCCACCTACCCAACCACACACCTACCCATTTATATACCTAACCATCTATCTATCTATCTACAGTTAATGTGCTCAGTGAAAATAATATGTGGGTCCCAAAGGATAACAACTCCCTGCTGGCCAAGCTGCACTATTACACAAGGAGTGAGGGATCACCCACACATTCTTTTATAGGTATTGCACTTCACACACCCACCTATCTAATAATTTACCATTTATCTACCCTCCCACCCACTTATCTGTCTATCTAATAAGTCACTATCTATCCACCTACCCAACCACACACCTACCCATTTATATACCTAACCATCTATCTATCTATCTACAGTTAATGTGCTCAGCGAAAATAATATGTGGGTCCCAAAGGATAAAAACTCCCTGCTGGCCAAGCTGCACTATTACACAAGGAGTGAGGGATCACCCACATATTTTTTTTACAGGTATTGCACTTCACCCACCCACCTATCTAATAATTTACCATTTATCTACCCTCCCACCAACTTTTCTGTCTATCTAATAAGTCACTATCTATCCACCTACCCAAACACACCTACCCATTTATATACCTAACCATCTATCTATCTATCTATCTATCTATCTATCTATCTACAGTTAATGTGCTCAGTGAAAATAATATGTGGGTCCCAAAGGATAACAACTCCCTGCTGGCCAAGCTGCACTATTACACAAGGAGTGAGGGATCACCCACACATTCTTTTATAGGTATTGCACTTCACCCACCCACCTATCTAATAATTTACCATTTATCTACCCTCCCACCCACTTATCTGTCTATCTAATGATTCACTATCTATCCACCGACCCAACCACACACCTACCCATTTATATACCTAACCATCTATCTATCTACAGTTAATGTGCTCAGTGAAAATAATATGTGGGTCCCAAAGGATAACAACTCCCTGCTGGCCAAGCTGCACTATTACACAAGGAGTGAGGGATCACCCACACATTCTTTTATAGGTATTGCACTTCACCCACCCACCTATCTAATAATTTACCATTTATCTACCCTCCCACCCACTTATCTGTCTATCTAATGATTCACTATCTATCCACCTACCCAACCACACACCTACCCATTTATATACCAAACCATCTATCTATCTTTCAATCTATCTACAGTTAATGCACTCAGTGAAAAAAATATGTGGGTCCCAAAGGATACCAACTCCCTGCTGGCCAAGCTGCACTATTACACAAGGAGTGAGGGATCACCCCCATATTTTTTTACAGGTATTGCACTTCACCCACCCACCTATCTAATAATTTACCATTTATCTACCCTCCCACCAACTTTACTGTCTATCTAATAAGTCAAAATCTATCCACCTACCCAACCACACACCTACCCATTTATATACCTAACCATCTATCTATCTATCTACAGTTAATGCACTCCGTGAAAAAAATATGTGGGTCCCAAAGGATAACAACTCCCTGCTGGCCAAGCTGCACTATTACACAAGGAGTGAGGGGTCACCCACATATTTTTTTTTACAGGTATTGCGCTTCACCCACCTATCTATCTAATAATTTACCATTTATCTACCCTCCCACCCACTTATCTGTCTATCTAATGATTCACTATCTATCCACCTACCCAACCACACACCTACCCATTTATATACCTAACCATCTATCTATCTACAGTTAATGTGCTCAGTGAAAATAATATGTGGGTCCCAAAGGATAACAACTCCCTGCTGGCCAAGCTGCACTATTTCACAAGGAGTGAGGGATCACCCACACATTCTTTTATATGTATTGCACTTCACCCACCCACCTATCTAATAATTTACCATTTATCTACCCTCCCACCCACTTATCTGTCTATATAATGATTCACTATCTATCCACCTACCCAACCACACACCTACCCATTTATATACCAAACCATCTATCTATCTTTCAATCTATCTACAGTTAATGCACTCAGTGAAAAAAAATATGTGGGTCCCAAAGGATAACAACTCCCTGCTGGCCAAGCTGCACTATTACACAAGGAGTGAGGGATCACCCACATATTTTTTTTACAGGTATTGCACTTCACCCACCCACCTATCTAATAATTTACCATTTATCTACCCTCCCACCAACTTTTCTGTCTATCTAATAAGTCACTATCTATCCACCTACCCAACCACACACCTACCCATTTATATACCTAACCATCTATCTATCTATCTATCTATCTATCTACAGTTAATGTGCTCAGTGAAAATAATATGTGGGTCCCAAAGGATAACAACTCCCTGCTGGCCAAGCTGCACTATTACACAAGGAGTGAGGGATCACCCACACATTCTTTTATAGGTATTGCACTTCACCCACCCACCTATCTAATAATTTACCATTTATCTACCCTCCCACCCACTTATCTGTCTAGCTAATGATTCACTATCTATCCACCTACCCAACCACACACCTACCCATTTATATACCAAACCATCTATCTATCTTTCTATCTATCTACAGTTAATGTGCTCAGTGAAAAAAATATGTGGGTCCCAAAGGATAACAACTCCCTGCTGGCCAAGCTGCACTATTACACAAGGAGTGAGGGGTCACCCACATATTTTTTTTTACAGGTATTGCGCTTCACCCACCCACCTATCTAATAATATACCATTTATCTACCCTCCCACCCACTTATCTGTCTATCTAATGATTCACTATCTATCCACCTACCCAACCACACACCTACCCATTTATATACCTAACCATCTATCTATCTACAGTTAATGTGCTCAGTGAAAATAATATGTGGGTCCCAAAGGATAACAACTCCCTGCTGGCCAAGCTGCACTATTACACAAGGAGTGAGGGATCACCCACACATTCTTTTATAGGTATTGCACTTCACCCACCCACCTATCTAATAATTTACCATTTATCTACCCTCCCACCCACTTATCTGTCTATCTAATGATTCACTATCTATCCACCTACCCAACCACACACCTACCCATTTATATACCAAACCATCTATCTATCTTTCTATCTATAGTTAATGTGCTCAGTGAAAAAAATATGTGGGTCCCAAAGGATAACAACTCCTTGCTGGCAAAGCTGCACTATTACACAAGGAGTGAGGGGTCACCCACATATTTTTTTTTACAGGTATTGCGCTTCACCCACCCACCTATCTATCTAATAATTTACCATTTATCTACCCTCCCACCCACTTATCTATCTAATGATTCACTATCTATCCACCTACCCAACCACACACCTACCCATTTATATACCAAACCATCTATCTATCTTTCTATCTATCTACAGTTAATGTGCTCAGTGAAAAAAATATGTGGGTCCCAAAGGATAACAACTCCCTGCTGGCCAAGCTGCACTATTACACAAGGAGTGAGGGATCACCCACATATTTTTTTAGAGGTATTGCACTTCACCCACCCACCTATCTAATAATTTACCATTTATCTACCCTCCCACCCACTTATCTGTCTATCTAATGATTCACTATCTATCCACCTACCCAACCACACACCTACCCATTTATATACCAAACCATCTATCTATCTTTCTATCTATAGTTAATGTGCTCAGTGAAAAAAATATGTGGGTCCCAAAGGATAACAACTCCTTGCTGGCCAAGCTGCACTATTACACAAGGAGTGAGGGGTCACCCACATATTTTTTTTTACAGGTATTGCGCTTCACCCACCCACCTATCTATCTAATAATTTACCATTTATCTACCCTCCCACCCACTTATCTGTCTATCTAATGATTCACTATCTATCCACCTACCTAACCACACACCTACCCATTTATATATCTAACCATCTATCTATCTATCTACAGTTAATGTGCTCAGTGAAAATAATATGTGGGTCCCAAAGGATAACAACTCCCTGCTGGCCAAGCTGCACTATTACACAAGGAGTGAGGGATCACCCACACATTCTTTTATAGGTATTGCACTTCACCCACCTAATAATTTACCATTTATCTACCCTCCCACCCACTTATCTGTCTATCTAATGATTCACTATCTATCCACCTACCCAACCACACACCTACCCATTTATATACCAAACCATCTATCTATATTTCAATCTATTTACAGTTAATGTGCTCAGTGAAAATAATATGTGGGTCCCAAAGGATAACAACTCCCTGCTGGCCAAGCTGCACTATTACACAAGGAGTGAAGGGTCACCCACATATTTTTTTACAGGTATTTCACTTCACCCACGTGCCTATCTATCTAATAATTTACAATTTATCTACCCTCCCACCCACTTATCTGTCTATTTAATGAGTCACTATCTATCCACCTACCCAACCACACACCTACCCATTTATATACCTAACCATCTATCTTTCTTTCTATCTACAGTTAATGCGCTCAGTGAAAAAATATGTGGGTCTCAAAGGATAGCAACTCCCTGCTGGCCAAGCTGCACTATTACACAAGGAGTGAGGGATCACCCACATATTTTTTTTACAGGTATTGCGCTTCACCCCCTACCTATCTAATAGTTTAACATTTATCTACCCACCCACTCATTTATCTATCTAATGATTCACTATCTACCTACCCACGCTCCCACCCACCCTCCCATTTATCTACCTATTTATCTACAGTTAATACACTCAGTGAAAAAAAAATGTGGGTCCCAAAGGTTAACAACTCCCTGCTGGCCAAGCTGCACTATTACACAAGGAGTGAGGGATCACCCGCATGTTTTTTTACAGGTATTGCGCTCCCCCCCACCCACCTATCTAATAGTTTAACATTTATCTACCCACCCATTTATCTATCTAATCTATCTAATGATTCACAAAATACCTACCTACCCACCTACGGACCTCACCCTTCCTGTTGGTCAAGCTGCTCTATTATACAAGGAGTGAGGGATCACCCACATATTTTTTGTGGGAGGTAGGGCACTGACTGAAATAAAAAGTGTGTTACTGAGTTCCCTTTCTTCACCTCTATGTCCGCCAAGCTGCCCTAGTGGACAGTGAAGGGGGAAGGTATGTTTATTTTTTACTCTTTTGATTTCTCTCTAGCTATCTCTATTTATTTAACTGTACACTTAGTTATCACAATATACAATAATAGAAGAGTCCCTAACGAGAACTCGCAATTGTGAATTTCAAATGTATACCAAAACATATTATCAGTAATTAATTTTCATTAATTACCTGACTTCATTTTTGTTCGTTGACTTGAGGATAATTCTGCAGTCCAGGTTACCTTGCAGTAGTCGGCTGTTATGACCTCATCATCTGTTTTATATAGAATTCTCACTTAAAAAAATGAAAAGAGGCATGATAATATGTTCGCAGTATACAATGACCCTTAAGCCCTTTACACACTGGGAGTATAGGGGCCCCATCTATATAGTTAACTATATTAGTGGTTCCCCTATTCACACTGAACGAAATCGGTTACCGAAATCATCAGTGATGTCCCAGTGACCTGCTGAACATGCGGGTCATAGGCTATATGGCCAGAGTTGACCTGGATGTTCAAGTGAAGGCAGAGGTCGTTTAGGATGCGCGGGAGCGCACATCATTACTGATATTGAGTATACACACGAGAGATTTTTTTTTCAAAGAAAAGGGTTTGCTCAAAAATGCTCTTCTGAGTGATATCTTTTCTTTTTTCGTGTAGCGTGTATGGGGCTTTAGAAAAATGAGAGGGAGGGATCACCCACCTCTTTGTACATGCCTCTACTTTACAAATCAATGCAGCTATGATTTGTCTATTTAATGGATCATTTAGCATCTATCTTCCTATCCACCCATCTATCTGCCTATCCAATAATTGACTAACACTGGGGCAGATGTATTAAACCTTAACAAGAGATAAATGCAAGGGTGATAAAGAGAGATAAACGTCCAGCCAATCAGCTCCTTACTGACTTTTTTCAAACACAGCCTGTAATATGACAGTTAGCAGGTGATTGGCTGGATGTTTATCTCTCTTTATCATCTTTGCATTTATCTCTTGACTTAATACATCTGTCACTATGTACCTATCCAACCATCTATCTATCTAATGAATTATCATCCATCTACCTACACAGCCATTCATCTATATGTCTATCTAATGATATACTATCTATCGGCCTGCCCACCTATTTATCTTTATCTCTATTTATTTAATTACAGGTATTGCGCTCAGTGAAAAAAATATGTGGGTCCCAAAGGATAACAACTCCCTGCTGGCCAAGCTGCACTATTACACAAGGAGTGAGGGATCACCCACATATTTTTTTACAGGTATTGCACTTCACCCACCCACCTATCTAATAATTTACCATTTATCTACCCTCCCACCAACTTATATGTCTATCTAATAAGTCACTATCTATCCACCTACCCAACCACACACCTACCCATTTATATACCTAACCATCTATCTATCTATCTACAGTTAATGTGCTCAGTGAAAATAATATGTGGGTCCCAAAGGATAACAACTCCCTGCTGGCCAAGCTGCACTATTACACAAGGAGTGAGGGATCACCCACACATTCTTTTATAGGTATTGCACTTCACACACCCACCTATCTAATAATTTACCATTTATCTACCCTCCCACCCACTTATCTGTCTATCTAATAAGTCACTATCTATCCACCTACCCAACCACACACCTACCCATTTATATACCTAACCATCTATCTATCTATCTACAGTTAATGTGCTCAGCGAAAATAATATGTGGGTCCCAAAGGATAAAAACTCCCTGCTGGCCAAGCTGCACTATTACACAAGGAGTGAGGGATCACCCACATATTTTTTTTACAGGTATTGCACTTCACCCACCCACCTATCTAATAATTTACCATTTATCTACCCTCCCACCAACTTTTCTGTCTATCTAATAAGTCACTATCTATCCACCTACCCAAACACACCTACCCATTTATATACCTAACCATCTATCTATCTATCTATCTATCTATCTATCTACAGTTAATGTGCTCAGTGAAAATAATATGTGGGTCCCAAAGGATAACAACTCCCTGCTGGCCAAGCTGCACTATTACACAAGGAGTGAGGGATCACCCACACATTCTTTTATAGGTATTGCACTTCACCCACCAACCTATCTAATAATTTACCATTTATCTACCCTCCCACCCACTTATCTGTCTATCTAATGATTCACTATCTATCCACCTACCCAACCACACACCTACCCATTTATATACCAAACCATCTATCTATCTTTCAATCTATCTACAGTTAATGCACTCAGTGAAAAAAATATGTGGGTCCCAAACGATAACAACTCCCTGCTGGCCAAGCTGCACTATTACACAAGGAGTGAGGGGTCACCCACATATTTTTTTTTTACAGGTATTGCGCTTCACCCACCCACCTATCTATCTAATAATTTACCATTTATCTACCCTCCCACCCACTTATCTGTCTATCTAATGATTCACTATCTATCCACCTACCCAACCACACACCTACCCATTTATATACCTAACCATCTATCTATCTACAGTTAATGTGCTCAGTGAAAATAATATGTGGGTCCCAAAGGATAACAACTCCTTGCTGGCCAAGCTGCACTATTACACAAGGAGTGAGGGATCACCCACACATTCTTTTATAGGTATTGCACTTCACCCACCCACCTATCTAATAATTTACCATTTATCTACCCTCCCACCCACTTATCTGTCTATCTAATGATTCACTATCTATCCACCTACCCAACCACACACCTACCCATTTATATACCAAACCATCTATCTATCTTTCAATCTATCTATCTACAGTTAATGCACTCAGTGAAAAAAATATGTGGGTTCCAAAGGATAACAACTCCCTGCTGGCCAAGCTGCACTATTACACAAGGAGTGAGGGGTCACCCACACATTTTTTTTTCAGGTATTGCGCTTCACCCACCCACCTATCTATCTAATAATTTAACATTTATCTACCCTCCCACCCACTTATCTGTCTATCTAATGATTCACTATCTATCCACCTACCCAACCACACACCTACCCATTTATATACCTAACCATCTATCTATCTACAGTTAATGTGCTCAGTGAAAATAATATGTGGGTCCCAAAGGATAACAACTCCTTGCTGGCCAAGCTGCACTATTACACAAGGAGTGAGGGATCACCCACACATTCTTTTATAGGTATTGCACTTCACCCACCCACCTATCTAATAATTTACCATTTATCTACCCTCCCACCCACTTATCTGTCTATCTAATGATTCACTATCTATCCACCTACCCAACCACACACCTACCCATTTATATACCAAACCATCTATCTATCTTTCAATCTATCTATCTACAGTTAATGCACTCAGTGAAAAAAATATGTGGGTTCCAAAGGATAACAACTCCCTGCTGGCCAAGCTGCACTATTACACAAGGAGTGAGGGGTCACCCACACATTTTTTTTTCAGGTATTGCGCTTCACCCACCCACCTATCTATCTAATAATTTAACATTTATCTACCCTCCCACCCACTTATCTGTCTATCTAATGATTCACTATCTATCCACCTACCCAACCACACACCTACCCATTTATATACCTAACCATCTATCTATCTATCTACAGTTAATGTGCTCAGTGAAAATAATATGTGGGTCCCAAAGGATAACAACTCCCTGCTGGCCAAGCTGCACTATTACACAAGGAGTGAGGGGTCACCCACATATTTTTTTTACAGGTATTGCACTTCACCCACCCACCTATCTAATAATTTACCATTTATCTACCCTCCCACCCACTTATCTGTCTATCTAATGATTCACTATCTATCCACCTACCCAACCACACACCTACCCATTTATATACCAAACCATCTATCTATCTTTCAATCTATCTACAGTTAATGCACTCAGTAAAAAAAAAATATGTGGGTCCCAAAGGATAACAACTCCCTGCTGGCCAAGCTGCACTATTACACAAGGAGTGAGGGGTCACCCACATATTTTTTTTTACAGGTATTGCGCTTCACCCACCTATCTAATAATTTACCATTTATCTACCCTCCCACCCACTTATCTGTCTATCTAATGATTCACTATCTATCCACCTACCCAACCACACACCTACCCATTTATATACCAAACCATCTATCTTTCTATCTATCTATCTATCTATCTACAGTTAATGTGCTCAGTGAAAATAATATGTGGGTCCCAAAGGATAACAACTCCCTGCTGGCCAAGCTGCACTATTACACAAGGAGTGAGGGATCACCCACACATTCTTTTATAGGTATTGCACTTCACCCACCCACCTATCTAATAATTTACCATTTATCTACCCTCCCACCCACTTATCTGTCTATCTAATGATTCACTATCTATCCACCTACCCAACCACACACCTACCCATTTATATACCTAACCATCTAACTATCTTTCTATCTATCTACAGTTAATGCACTCAGTGAAAAAAATATGTGGGTCCCAAAGGATACCAACTCCCTGCTGGCCAAGCTGCACTATTACACAAGGAGTGAGGGATCACCCCCATATTTTTTTACAGGTATTGCACTTCACCCACCCACCTATCTAATAATTTACCATTTATCTACCCTCCCACCAACTTTTCTGTCTATCTAATAAGTCAAAATCTATCCACCTACCCAACCACACACCTACCCATTTATATACCTAACCATCTATCTATCTATCTATCTATCTATCTATCTACAGTTAATGCACTCAGTGAAAAAAATATGTGGGTTCCAAAGGATAACAACTCCCTGCTGGCCAAGCTGCACTATTACACAAGGAGTGAGGGGTCACCCACATTTTTTTTTTACAGGTATTGCGCTTCACCCACCCACCTATCTATCTAATAATTTTCCATTTATCAACCCTCCTACCCACTTATCTGTCTATCTAATGATTCACTATCTATCCACCTACCCAACCACACACCTACCCATTTATATACCTAACCATCTATCTATCTACAGTTAATGTGCTCAGTGAAAATAATATGTGGGTCCCAAAGGATAACAACTCCCTGCTGGCCAAGCTGCACTATTACACAAGGAGTGAGGGATCACCCACACATTCTTTTATGGGTATTGCACTTCACCCACCCACCTATCTAATAATTTACCATTTATCTACCCTCCCACCCACTTATCTGTCTATCTAATGATTCACTATCTATCCACCTACCCAACCACACACCTACCCATTTATATACCAAACCATCTATCTATCTTTCTATCTATCTACAGTTAATGTGCTCAGTGAAAAAAATATGTGGGTCCCAAAGGATAACAACTCCCTGCTGGCCAAGCTGCACTATTACACAAGGAGTGAGGGATCACCCACATATTTTTTTAGAGGTATTGCACTTCACCCACACACCTATCTAATAATTTACCATTTATCTACCCTCCCACCCACTTATCTGTCTATCTAATGATTCACTATCTATCCACCTACCCAACCACACACCTACCCATTTATATACCAAACCATCTATCTATCTTTCTATCTATCTACAGCTAATGTGCTCAGTGAAAAAAATATGTGGGTCCCAAAGGATAACAACTCCCTGCTGGCCAAGCTGCACTATTACACAAGGAGTGAGGGATCACCCACATATTTTTTTAGAGGTATTGCACTTCACCCACACACCTATCTAATAATTTACCATTTATCTACCCTCCCACCCACTTATCTGTCTATCTGATGATTTACTATCTATCCACCTACCCAACCACACACCTACCCATTTATATACCTAACCATCTATCTATCTATCTACAGTTAATGTGCTCAGTGAAAATAATATGTGGGTCCCAAAGGATAACAACTCCCTGCTGGCCAAGCTGCACTATTACACAAGGAGTGAGGGGTCACCCACATATTTTTTTTTTACAGGTATTGCGCTTCACCCACCCACCTATCTATCTAATAATTTACCATTTATCTACCCTCCCACCCACTTATCTGTCTATCTAATGATTCACTATCTATCCACCTACCTAACCACACACCTACCCATTTATATACCTAACCATCTATCTATCTATCTACAGTTAATGTGCTCAGTGAAAATAATATGTGGGTCCCAAAGGATAACAACTCCCTGCTGGCCAAGCTGCACTATTACACAAGGAGTGAGGGATCACCCACACATTCTTTTATAGGTATTGCACTTCACCCACCTAATAATTACCATTTATCTACCCTCCCACCCACTTATCTGTCTATCTAATGATTCACTATCTATCCACCTACCCAACCACACACCTACCCATTTATATACCAAACCATCTATCTATATTTCAATCTATTTACAGTTAATGTGCTCAGTGAAAATAATATGTGGGTCCCAAAGGATAACAACTCCCTGCTGGCCAAGCTGCACTATTACACAAGGAGTGAAGGGTCACCCACATATTTTTTTACAGGTATTTCACTTCACCCACGTGCCTATCTATCTAAAAATTTACAATTTATCTACCCTCCCACCCACTTATCTGTCTATTTAATGAGTCACTATCTATCCACCTACCCAACCACACACCTACCCATTTATATACCTAACCATCTATCTATCTTTCTTTCTATCTACAGTTAATGCGCTCAGTGAAAAAATATGTGGGTCTCAAAGGATAGCAACTCCCTGCTGGCCAAGCTGCACTATTACACAAGGAGTGAGGGATCACCCACATATTTTTTTTACAGGTATTGCGCTTCACCCCCTACCTATCTAATAGTTTAACATTTATCTACCCACCCACTCATTTATCTATCTAATGATTCACTATCTACCTACCCACGCTCCCACCCACCCTCCCATTTATCTACCTATCTATCTACAGTTAATACACTCAGTGAAAAAAAAAATGTGGGTCCCAAAGGTTAACAACTCCCTGCTGGCCAAGCTGCACTATTACACAAGGAGTGAGGGATCACCCGCATGTTTTTTTACAGGTATTGCGCTCCCCCCCACCCACCTATCTAATAGTTTAACATTTATCTACCCACCCATTTATCTATCTAATGATTCACAAAATACCTACCTACCCACCTACGGACCTCACCCTTCCTGTTGGTCAAGCTGCTCTATTATACAAGGAGTGAGGGATCACCCACATATTTTTTTGTGGGAGGTAGGGCACTGACTGAAATAAAAAGTGTGTTACTGAGTTCCCTTTCTTCACCTCTATGTCCGCCAAGCTGCCCTAGTGGACAGTGAAGGGGGAAGGTATGTTTATTTTTTACTCTTTTGATTTCTCTCTAGCTATCTCTATTTATTTAACTGTACACTTAGTTATCACAATATACAATAATAGAAGAGTCCCTAACGAGAACTCGCAATTGTGAATTTCAAATGTATACCAAAACATATTATCAGTAATTAATTTTCATTAATTACCTGACTTCATTTTTGTTCGTTGACTTGAGGACAATTCTGCAGTCCAGGTTACCTTGCAGTAGTCGGCTGTTATGACCTCATCATCTGTTTTATATAGAATTCTCACTTAAAAAAATGAAAAGAGGCATGATAATATGTTCGCAGTATACAATGACCCTTAAGCCCTTTACACACTGGGAGTATAGGGGCCCCATCTATATAGTTAACTATATTAGTGGTTCCCCTATTCACACTGAACGAAATCGGTTACCGAAATCATCAGTGATGTCCCAGTGACCTGCTGAACATGCGGGTCATAGGCTATATGGCCAGAGTTGACCTGGATGTTCAAGTGAAGGCAGAGGTCGTTTAGGATGCGCGGGAGCGCACATCATTACTGATATTGAGTATACACACGAGAGATTTTTTTTTCAAAGAAAAGGGTTTGCTCAAAAATGCTCTTCTGAGTGATATCTTTTCTTTTTTCGTGTAGCGTGTATGGGGCTTTAGAAAAATGAGAGGGAGGGATCACCCACCTCTTTGTACATGCCTCTACTTTACAAATCAATGCAGCTATGATTTGTCTATTTAATGGATCATTTAGCATCTATCTTCCTATCCACCCATCTATCTGCCTATCCAATAATTGACTAACACTGGGGCAGATGTATTAAACCTTAACAAGAGATAAATGCAAGGGTGATAAAGAGAGATAAACGTCCAGCCAATCAGCTCCTTACTGACTTTTTTCAAACACAGCCTGTAATATGACAGTTAGCAGGTGATTGGCTGGATGTTTATCTCTCTTTATCATCTTTGCATTTATCTCTTGACTTAATACATCTGTCACTATGTACCTATCCAACCATCTATCTATCTAATGAATTATCATCCATCTACCTACACAGCCATTCATCTATATGTCTATCTAATGATATACTATCTATCGGCCTGCCCACCTATTTATCTTTATCTCTATTTATTTAATTACAGGTATTGCGCTCAGTGAAAAAAATATGTGGGTCCCAAAGGATAACAACTCCCTGCTGGCCAAGCTGCACTATTACACAAGGAGTGAGAGATCACCCACATATTTTTTTACAGGTATTGCACTTCACCCACCCACCTATCTAATAATTTACCATTTATCTACCCTCCCACCAACTTATATGTCTATCTAATAAGTCACTATCTATCCACCTACCCAACCACACACCTACCCATTTATATACCTAACCATCTATCTATCTATCTACAGTTAATGTGCTCAGTGAAAATAATATGTGGGTCCCAAAGGATAACAACTCCCTGCTGGCCAAGCTGCACTATTACACAAGGAGTGAGGGATCACCCACACATTCTTTTATAGGTATTGCACTTCACCCACCCACCTATCTAATAATTTACCATTTATCTACCCTCCCACCCACTTATCTGTCTATCTAATAAGTCACTATCTATCCACCTACCCAACCACACACCTACCCATTTATATACCTAACCATCTATCTATCTATCTACAGTTAATGTGCTCAGCGAAAATAATATGTGGGTCCCAAAGGATAAAAACTCCCTGCTGGCCAAGCTGCACTATTACACAAGGAGTGAGGGATCACCCACATATTTTTTTTACAGGTATTGCACTTCACCCACCCACCTATCTAATAATTTACCATTTATCTACCCTCCCACCAACTTTTCTGTCTATCTAATAAGTCACTATCTATCCACCTACCCAACCACACACCTACCCATTTATATACCTAACCATCTATCTATCTATCTATCTATCTATCTATCTACAGTTAATGTGCTCAGTGAAAATAATATGTGGGTCCCAAAGGATAACAACTCCCTGCTGGCCAAGCTGCACTATTACACAAGGAGTGAGGGATCACCCACACATTCTTTTATAGGTATTGCACTTCACCCACCCACCTATCTAATAATTTACCATTTATCTACCCTCCCACCCACTTATCTGTCTATCTAATGATTCACTATCTATCCACCTACCCAACCACACACCTACCCATTTATATACCAAACCATCTATCTATCTTTCTATCTATCTACAGTTAATGTGCTCAGTGAAAAAAATATGTGGGTCCCAAAGGATAACAACTCCCTGCTGGCCAAGCTGCACTATTACACAAGGAGTGAGGGGTCACCCACATATTTTTTTTTACAGGTATTGCGCTTCACCCACCCACCTATCTATCTAATAATATACCATTTATCTACCCTCCCACCCACTTATCTGTCTATCTAATGATTCACTATCTATCCACCTACCCAACCACACACCTACCCATTTATATACAAAACCATCTATCTATCTTTCAATCTATAGTTAATGTGCTCAGTGAAAAAAATATGTGGGTCCCAAAGGATAACAACTCCTTGCTGGCCAAGCTGCACTATTACACAAGGAGTGAGGGGTCACCCACATATTTTTTTTTACAGGTATTGCGCTTCACCCACCTGCCTATCTATCTAATAATTTACAATTTATCTACCCTCCCACCTTCTTATCTGTCTATTTAATGAGTCACTATCTATCCACCTACCCAACCACACACCTACCCATTTATATACCTAACCATCTATCTATCTTTCTTTCTATCTACAGTTAATGCGCTCAGTGAAAAAAAAAATGTGGGTCCCAAGGGATAACAACTCCCTGCTGGCCAAGCTGCACTATTACACAAGGAGTGAGGGATCACCCGCATGTTTTTTTACAGGTATTGCACTCCCTTCCACCCACCTATCTAATAGTTTAACATTTATCTACCCACCCATTTATCTATCTAGCTAATCTATCTAATGATTTACAAAATACCTACCTACCCACCTACGGACCTCACCCTTCCTGTTGGTCAAGCTGCTCTATTATACAAGGAGTGAGGGATCACCCACATATTTTTTGTGGGAGGTAGGGCACTGACTGAAATAAAAAGTGTGTTACTGAGTTCCCTTTCTTCACCTCTATGTCCGCCAAGCTGCCCTAGTGGACAGTGAAGGGGGAAGGTATGTTTATTTTTTACTCTTTTGATTTCTCTCTAGCTATCTCTATTTATTTAACTGTACACTTAGTTATCACAATATACAATAATAGAAGAGTCCCTAACGAGAACTCGCATTTGTGAATTTCAAATGTATACCAAAACATATTATCAGTAATTAATTTTCATTAATTACCTGACTTCATTTTTGTTCGTTGACTTGAGGACAATTCTGCAGTCCAGGTCACCTCGCAGTAGTCGGCTGTTATGACCTCATCATCTGTTTTATATAGAATTCTCACTTAAAAAATGAAAAGAGGCATGATAATATGTTCGCAGTATACAATGACCCTTAAGCCCTTTACACACTGGGAGTATAGGGGCCCCATCTATATAGTTAACTATATTAGTGGTTCCCCTATTCACACTGAACGAAATCGGTAACCGAAATCATCAGTGATGTCCCAGTGACCTGCTGAACATGCGGGTCATAAGCTATATGGAGAGAGTTGACCTGGATGTTCAAGTGAAGGCAGAGGTCGTTTAGGAAGCACGGGAGCGCACATCATTACTGATATTGAGTATACACACGAGAGATTTTTTTTTCAAAGAAAAGAGTTTGCTCAAAAATGCTCTTCTGAGTGATATCTTTTATTTTTCGTGTAGCGTGTATGGGGCTTTAGAAAAATGAGAGGGAGGGATCACCCACCTCTTTGTACATGCCTCTACTTTACAAATCAATGCAGCTATGATTTGTCTATTTAATGGATCATTTAGCATCTATCTTCCTATCCACCCATCTATCTGCCTATCCAATAATTGACTAACACAGGGGCAGATGTATTAAACCTTAACAAGAGATAAATGCAAGGGTGATAAAGAGAGATAAACGTCCAGCCAATCAGCTCCTTACTGACTTTTTTCAAACACAGCCTGTAATATGACAGTTAGCAGGTGATTGGCTGGATGTTTATCTCTCTTTATCATCTTTGCATTTATCTCTTGACTTAATACATCTGTCACTATGTACCTATCCAACCATCTATCTATCTAATGAATTATCATCCATCTACCTACACAGCCATTCATCTATATGTCTATCTAATGATATACTAACTATCGGCCTGCCCACCTTTTTATCTTTATCTCTATTTATTTAATTACAGGTATTGCGCTCAGTGAAAAAAATATGTGGGTCCCAAAGGATAACAACTCCCTGCTGGCCAAGCTGCACTATTACACAAGGAGTGAGGGATCACCCACATATTTTTTTACAGGTATTGCACTTCACCCACCCACCTATCTTATAATTTACCATTTATCTACCCTCCCACCAACTTATATGTCTATCTAATAAGTCACTATCTATCCACCTACCCAACCACACACCTACCCATTTATATACCTAACTATCTATCTATCTATCTACAGTTAATGTGCTCAGTGAAAATAATATGTGGGTCCCAAAGGATAACAACTCCCTGCTGGCCAAGCTGCACTATTACACAAGGAGTGAGGGGTCACCCACACATTCTTTTATAGGTATTGCACTTCACCCACCCACCTATCTAATAATTTACCATTTATCTACCCTCCCACCCACTTATCTGTCTATCTAATAAGTCACTATCTATCCACCTACCCAACCACACACCTACCCATTTATATACCTAACCATCTATCTATCTATCTACAGTTAATGTGCTCAGCGAAAATAATATGTGGGTCCCAAAGGATAAAAACTCCCTGCTGGCCAAGCTGCACTATTACACAAGGAGTGAAGGATCACCCACATATTTTTTTACAGGTATTGCACTTCACCCACCCACCCACCTATCTAATAATTTACCATTTATCTACCCTCCCACCAACTTTTCTGTCTAATGATTCATTATCTATCCACCTACCCAACCACACACCTACCCATTTATATACCAAACCATCTATCTATCTTTCAATCTATCTACAGTTAATGCACTCAGTGAAAAAAAATTTTGTGGGTCCCAAAGGATAACAACTCCCTGCTGGCCAAGCTGCACTATTACACAAGGAGTGAGGAATCACCCACATATTTTTTTTACAGGTATTGCACTTCACCCACCCACCTATCTAATAATTTACCATTTATCTACCCTCCCACCAACTTTTCTGTCTATCTAATAAGTCACTATCTATCCACCTACCCAACCACACACCTACCCATTTATATACCTAACCATCTATCTATCTATCTACAGTTAATGTGCTCAGTGAAAATAATATGTGGGTCCCAAAGGATAACAACTCCCTGCTGGCCAAGCTGCACTATTACACAAGGAGTGAGGGATCACCCACACATTCTTTTATAGGTATTGCACTTCACCCACCCACCTATCTAATAATTTACCATTTATCTACCCTCCCACCCACTTATCTGTCTATCTAATGATTCACTATCTATCCACCGACCCAACCACACACCTACCCATTTATATACCTAACCATCTATCTATCTACAGTTAATGTGCTCAGTGAAAATAATATGTGGGTCCCAAAGGATAACAACTCCCTGCTGGCCAAGCTGCACTATTACACAAGGAGTGAGGGATCACCCACACATTCTTTTATAGGTATTGCACTTCACCACCCACCTATCTAATAATTTACCATTTATCTACCCTCCCACACACTTATCTGTCTATCTAATGATTCACTATCTATCCACCTACCCAACCACACACCTACCCATTTATATACCATACCATCTATCTATCTTTCAATCTATCTATAGTTAATGCACTCAGTGAAAAAAATATGTGGGTCCCAAAGGATACCAACTCCCTGCTGGCCAAGCTGCACTATTACACAAGGAGTGAGGGATCACCCCCATATTTTTTTACAGGTATTGCACTTCACCCACCCACCTATCTAATAATTTACCATTTATCTACCCTCCCACCAACTTTACTGTCTATCTAATAAGTCAAAATCTATCCACCTACCCAACCACACACCTACCCATTTATATACCTAACCATCTATCTATCTATCTATCTATCTACAGTTAATGCACTCAGTGAAAAAAATATGTGGGTCCCAAAGGATAACAACTCCCTGCTGGCTAAGCTGCACTATTACACAAGGAGTGAGGGGTCACCCACATATTTTTTTTTACAGGTATTGCGCTTCACCCACCTATCTATCTAATAATTTACCATTTATCTACCCTCCCACCCACTTATCTGTCTATCTAATGATTCACTATCTATCCACCTACCCAACCACACACCTACCCATTTATATACCTAACCATCTATCTATCTACAGTTAACGTGCTCAGTGAAAATAATATGTGGGTCCCAAAGGATAACAACTCCCTGCTGGCCAAGCTGCACTATTTCACAAGGAGTGAGGGATCACCCACACATTCTTTTATATGTATTGCACTTCACCCACCCACCTATCTAATAATTTACCATTTATCTACCCTCCCACCCACTTATCTGTCTATCTAATGATTCACTATCTATCCACCTACCCAACCACACACCTACCCATTTATATACCAAACCATCTATCTATCTTTCAATCTATCTACAGTTAATGCACTCAGTGAAAAAAATATGTGGGTCCCAAAGGATAACAACTCCCTGCTGGCCAAGCTGCACTATTACACAAGGAGTGAGGGATCACCCACATATTTTTTTTACAGGTATTGCACTTCACCCACCCACCTATCTAATAATTTACCATTTATCTACCCTCCCACCAACTTTTCTGTCTATCTAATAAGTCACTATCTATCCACCTACCCAACCACACACCTACCCATTTATATACCTAACCATCTATCTATCTATCTATCTATCTATCTATCTATCTACAGTTAATGTGCTCAGTGAAAATAATATGTGGGTCCCAAAGGATAACAACTCCCTGCTGGCCAAGCTGCACTATTACACAAGGAGTGAGGGATCACCCACACATTCTTTTATAGGTATTGCACTTCACCACCCACCTATCTAATAATTTACCATTTATCTACCCTCCCACACACTTATCTGTCTATCTAATGATTCACTATCTATCCACCTACCCAACCACACACCTACCCATTTATATACCATACCATCTATCTATCTTTCAATCTATCTATAGTTAATGCACTCAGTGAAAAAAATATGTGGGTCCCAAAGGATACCAACTCCCTGCTGGCCAAGCTGCACTATTACACAAGGAGTGAGGGATCACCCCCATATTTTTTTACAGGTATTGCACTTCACCCACCCACCTATCTAATAATTTACCATTTATCTACCCTCCCACCAACTTTACTGTCTATCTAATAAGTCAAAATCTATCCACCTACCCAACCACACACCTACCCATTTATATACCTAACCATCTATCTATCTATCTATCTACAGTTAATGCACTCAGTGAAAAAAATATGTGGGTCCCAAAGGATAACAACTCCCTGCTGGCTAAGCTGCACTATTACACAAGGAGTGAGGGGTCACCCACATATTTTTTTTTACAGGTATTGCGCTTCACCCACCTATCTATCTAATAATTTACCATTTATCTACCCTCCCACCCACTTATCTGTCTATCTAATGATTCACTATCTATCCACCTACCCAACCACACACCTACCCATTTATATACCTAACCATCTATCTATCTACAGTTAACGTGCTCAGTGAAAATAATATGTGGGTCCCAAAGGATAACAACTCCCTGCTGGCCAAGCTGCACTATTTCACAAGGAGTGAGGGATCACCCACACATTCGTTTATATGTATTGCACTTCACCCACCCACCTATCTAATAATTTACCATTTATCTACCCTCCCACCCACTTATCTGTCTATCTAATGATTCACTATCTATCCACCTACCCAACCACACACCTACCCATTTATATACCAAACCATCTATCTATCTTTCAATCTATCTACAGTTAATGCACTCAGTGAAAAAAATATGTGGGTCCCAAAGGATAACAACTCCCTGCTGGCCAAGCTGCACTATTACACAAGGAGTGAGGGATCACCCACATATTTTTTTTACAGGTATTGCACTTCACCCACCCACCTATCTAATAATTTACCATTTATCTACCCTCCCACCAACTTTTCTGTCTATCTAATAAGTCACTATCTATCCACCTACCCAACCACACACCTACCCATTTATATACCTAACCATCTATCTATCTATCTATCTATCTATCTATCTATCTATCTATCTACAGTTAATGTGCTCAGTGAAAATAATATGTGGGTCCCAAAGGATAACAACTCCCTGCTGGCCAAGCTGCACTATTACACAAGGAGTGAGGGATCACCCACACATTCTTTTATAGGTATTGCACTTCACCCACCCACCTATCTAATAATTTACCATTTATCTACCCTCCCACCCACTTATCTGTCTATCTAATGATTCACTATCTATCCACCTACCCAACCACACACCTACCCATTTATATACCAAACCATCTATCTATCTTTCTATCTATCTACAGTTAATGTGCTCAGTGAAAAAAATATGTGGGTCCCAAAGGATAACAACTCCCTGCTGGCCAAGCTGCACTATTACACAAGGAGTGAGGGGTCACCCACATATTTTTTTTTACAGGTATTGCGCTTCACCCACCCACCTATCTATCTAATAATATACCATTTATCTACCCTCCCACCCACTTATCTGTCTATCTAATGATTCACTATCTATCCACCTACCCAACCACACACCTACCCATTTATATACCTAACCATCTATCTATCTATCTATCTATCTATCTACAGTTAATGTGCTCAGTGAAAATAATATGTGGGTCCCAAAGGATCCACTGCTGGCCAAGCTGGCCACTCCCTGCTGGCCAAGCTGCACTATTACACAAGGAGTGAGGGATCACCCACACATTCTTTTATAGGTATTGCACTTCACCCACCCACCTATCTAATAATTTACCATTTATCTACCCTCCCACCCACTTATCTGTCTATCTAATGATTCACTATCTATCCACCTACCCAACCACACACCTACCCATTTATATACCAAACCATCTATCTATCTTTCTATCTATCTACAGTTAATGCACTCAGTGAAAAAAATATGTGGGTCCCAAAGGATACCAACTCCCTGCTGGCCAAGCTGCACTATTACACAAGGAGTGAGGGATCACCCCCATATTTTTTTACAGGTATTGCACTTCACCCACCCACCTATCTAATAATTTACCATTTATCTACCCTCCCACCAACTTTTCTGTCTATCTAATGATTCACTATCTATCCACCTACCCAACCACACACCTACCCATTTATATACCTAACCATCTATCTATCTATCTATCTATCTACAGTTAATGCACTCAGTGAAAAAAATATGTGGGTCCCAAAGGATAACAACTCCCTGCTGGCCAAGCTGCACTATTACACAAGGAGTGAGGGGTCACCCACATATTTTTTTTTACAGGTATTGCGCTTCACCCACCCACCTATCTATCTGATAATTTACCATTTATCTACCCTCCCACCCACTTATCTGTCTATCTAATGATTCACTATCTATCCACCTACCCAACCACACACCTACCCATTTATATACCTAACCATCTATCTATCTACAGTTAATGTGCTCAGTGAAAATAATATGTGGGTCCCAAAGGATAACAACTCCCTGCTGGCCAAGCTGCACTATTACACAAGGAGTGAGGGATCACCCACACATTCTTTTATAGGTATTGCACTTCACCCACCCACCTATCTAATAATTTACCATTTATCTACCCTCCCACCCACTTATCTGTCTATCTAATGATTCACTATCTATCCACCTACCCAACCACACACCTACCCATTTATATACCAAACCATCTATCTATCTTTCTATCTATAGTTAATGTGCTCAGTGAAAAAAATATGTGGGTCCCAAAGGATAACAACTCCTTGCTGGCCAAGCTGCACTATTACACAAGGAGTGAGGGGTCACCCACATATTTTTTTTTACAGGTATTGCGCTTCACCCACCCACCTATCTATCTAATAATTTACCATTTATCTACCCTCCCACCCACTTATCTGTCTATCTAATGATTCACTATCTATCCACCTACCCAACCACACACCTACCCATTTATATACCAAACCATCTATCTATCTTTCTATCTATCTACAGTTAATGTGCTCAGTGAAAAAAATATGTGGGTCCCAAAGGATAACAACTCCCTGCTGGCCAAGCTGCACTATTACACAAGGAGTGAGGGATCACCCACATATTTTTTTAGAGGTATTGCACTTCACCCACCCACCTATCTAATAATTTACCATTTATCTACCCTCCCACCCACTTATCTGTCTATCTAATGATTCACTATCTATCCACCTACCCAACCACACACCTACCCATTTATATACCAAACCATCTATCTATCTTTCTATCTATAGTTAATGTGCTCAGTGAAAAAAATATGTGGGTCCCAAAGGATAACAACTCCTTGCTGGCCAAGCTGCACTATTACACAAGGAGTGAGGGGTCACCCACATATTTTTTTTTACAGGTATTGCGCTTCACCCACCCACCTATCTATCTAATAATTTACCATTTATCTACCCTCCCACCCACTTATCTGTCTATCTAATGATTCACTATCTATCCACCTACCTAACCACACACCTACCCATTTATATACCTAACCATCTATCTATCTATCTACAGTTAATGTGCTCAGTGAAAATAATATGTGGGTCCCAAAGGATAACAACTCCCTGCTGGCCAAGCTGCACTATTACACAAGGAGTGAGGGATCACCCACACATTCTTTTATAGGTATTGCACTTCACCCACCTAATAATTTACCATTTATCTACCCTCCCACCCACTTATCTGTCTATCTAATGATTCACTATCTATCCACCTACCCAACCACACACCTACCCATTTATATACCAAACCATCTATCTATATTTCAATCTATTTACAGTTAATGTGCTCAGTGAAAATAATATGTGGGTCCCAAAGGATAACAACTCCCTGCTGGCCAAGCTGCACTATTACACAAGGAGTGAAGGGTCACCCACATATTTTTTTACAGGTATTTCACTTCACCCACGTGCCTATCTATCTAATAATTTACAATTTATCTACCCTCCCACCCACTTATCTGTCTATTTAATGAGTCACTATCTATCCACCTACCCAACCACACACCTACCCATTTATATACCTAACCATCTATCTATCTTTCTTTCTATCTACAGTTAATGCGCTCAGTGAAAAAATATGTGGGTCTCAAAGAATAGCAACTCCCTGCTGGCCAAGCTGCACTATTACACAAGGAGTGAGGGATCACCCACATATTTTTTTTACAGGTATTGCGCTTCACCCCCTACCTATCTAATAGTTTAACATTTATCTACCCACCCACTCATTTATCTATCTAATGATTCACTATCTACCTACCCACGCTCCCACCCACCCTCCCATTTATCTACCTATCTATCTACAGTTAATACACTCAGTGAAAAAAAAATGTGGGTCCCAAAGGTTAACAACTCCCTGCTGGCCAAGCTGCACTATTACACAAGGAGTGAGGGATCACCCGCATGTTTTTTTACAGGTATTGCGCTCCCCCCCACCCACCTATCTAATAGTTTAACATTTATCTACCCACCCATTTATCTATCTAATCTATCTAATGATTCACAAAATACCTACCTACCCACCTACGGACCTCACCCTTCCTGTTGGTCAAGCTGCTCTATTATACAAGGAGTGAGGGATCACCCACATATTTTTTGTGGGAGGTAGGGCACTGACTGAAATAAAAAGTGTGTTACTGAGTTCCCTTTCTTCACCTCTATGTCCGCCAAGCTGCCCTAGTGGACAGTGAAGGGGGAAGGTATGTTTATTTTTTACTCTTTTGATTTCTCTCTAGCTATCTCTATTTATTTAACTGTACACTTAGTTATCACAATATACAATAATAGAAGAGTCCCTAACGAGAACTCGCAATTGTGAATTTCAAATGTATACCAAAACATATTATCAGTAATTAATTTTCATTAATTACCTGACTTCATTTTTGTTCGTTGACTTGAGGACAATTCTGCAGTCCAGGTTACCTTGCAGTAGTCGGCTGTTATGACCTCATCATCTGTTTTATATAGAATTCTCACTTAAAAAAATGAAAAGAGGCATGATAATATGTTCGCAGTATACAATGACCCTTAAGCCCTTTACACACTGGGAGTATAGGGGCCCCATCTATATAGTTAACTATATTAGTGGTTCCCCTATTCACACTGAACGAAATCGGTTACCGAAATCATCAGTGATGTCCCAGTGACCTGCTGAACATGCGGGTCATAGGCTATATGGCCAGAGTTGACCTGGATGTTCAAGTGAAGGCAGAGGTCGTTTAGGATGCGCGGGAGCGCACATCATTACTGATATTGAGTATACACACGAGAGATTTTTTTTTCAAAGAAAAGGGTTTGCTCAAAAATGCTCTTCTGAGTGATATCTTTTCTTTTTTCGTGTAGCGTGTATGGGGCTTTAGAAAAATGAGAGGGAGGGATCACCCACCTCTTTGTACATGCCTCTACTTTACAAATCAATGCAGCTATGATTTGTCTATTTAATGGATCATTTAGCATCTATCTTCCTATCCACCCATCTATCTGCCTATCCAATAATTGACTAACACTGGGGCAGATGTATTAAACCTTAACAAGAGATAAATGCAAGGGTGATAAAGAGAGATAAACGTCCAGCCAATCAGCTCCTTACTGACTTTTTTCAAACACAGCCTGTAATATGACAGTTAGCAGGTGATTGGCTGGATGTTTATCTCTCTTTATCATCTTTGCATTTATCTCTTGACTTAATACATCTGTCACTATGTACCTATCCAACCATCTATCTATCTAATGAATTATCATCCATCTACCTACACAGCCATTCATCTATATGTCTATCTAATGATATACTATCTATCGGCCTGCCCACCTATTTATCTTTATCTCTATTTATTTAATTACAGGTATTGCGCTCAGTGAAAAAAATATGTGGGTCCCAAAGGATAACAACTCCCTGCTGGCCAAGCTGCACTATTACACAAGGAGTGAGGGATCACCCACATATTTTTTTACAGGTATTGCACTTCACCCACCCACCTATCTAATAATTTACCATTTATCTACCCTCCCACCAACTTATATGTCTATCTAATAAGTCACTATCTATCCACCTACCCAACCACACACCTACCCATTTATATACCTAACCATCTATCTATCTATCTACAGTTAATGTGCTCAGTGAAAATAATATGTGGGTCCCAAAGGATAACAACTCCCTGCTGGCCAAGCTGCACTATTACACAAGGAGTGAGGGATCACCCACACATTCTTTTATAGGTATTGCACTTCACCCACCCACCTATCTAATAATTTACCATTTATCTACCCTCCTACCCACTTATCTGTCTATCTAATAAGTCACTATCTATCCACCTACCCAACCACACACCTACCCATTTATATACCTAACCATCTATCTATCTATCTACAGTTAATGTGCTCAGCGAAAATAATATGTGGGTCCCAAAGGATAAAAACTCCCTGCTGGCCAAGCTGCACTATTACACAAGGAGTGAGGGATCACCCACATATTTTTTTTACAGGTATTGCACTTCACCCACCCACCTATCTAATAATTTACCATTTATCTACCCTCCCACCAACTTTTCTGTCTATCTAATAAGTCACTATCTATCCACCTACCCAAACACACCTACCCATTTATATACCTAACCATCTATCTATCTATCTATCTATCTATCTACAGTTAATGTGCTCAGTGAAAATAATATGTGGGTCCCAAAGGATAACAACTCCCTGCTGGCCAAGCTGCACTATTACACAAGGAGTGAGGGATCACCCACACATTCTTTTATAGGTATTGCACTTCACCCACCCACCTATCTAATAATTTACCATTTATCTACCCTCCCACCCACTTATCTGTCTATCTAATAAGTCACTATCTATCCACCTACCCAAACACACCTACCCATTTATATACCTAACCATCTATCTATCTATCTATCTATCTATCTACAGTTAATGTGCTCAGTGAAAATAATATGTGGGTCCCAAAGGATAACAACTCCCTGCTAGCCAAGCTGCACTATTACACAAGGAGTGAGGGATCACCCACACATTCTTTTATAGGTATTGCACTTCACCCACCCACCTATCTAATAATTTACCATTTATCTACCCTCCCACCCACTTATCTGTCTATCTAATAAGTCACTATCTATCCACCTACCCAACCACACACCTACCCATTTATATACCTAACCATCTATCTATCTATCTACAGTTAATGTGCTCAGCGAAAATAATATGTGGGTCCCAAAGGATAAAAACTCCCTGCTGGCCAAGCTGCACTATTACACAAGGAGTGAGGGATCACCCACATATTTTTTTTACAGGTATTGCACTTCACCCACCCACCTATCTAATAATTTACCATTTATCTACCCTCCCACCAACTTTTCTGTCTATCTAATAAGTCACTATCTATCCACCTACCCAAACACACCTACCCATTTATATACCTAACCATCTATCTATCTATCTACAGTTAATGTGCTCAGTGAAAATAATATGTGGGTCCCAAAGGATAACAACTCCCTGCTGGCCAAGCTGCACTATTACACAAGGAGTGAGGGATCACCCACACATTCTTTTATAGGTATTGCACTTCACCCACCCACCTATCTAATAATTTACCATTTATCTACCCTCCCACCCACTTATCTGTCTATCTAATGATTCACTATCTATCCACCTACCCAACCACACACCTACCCATTTATATACCAAACATCTATCTATCTTTCAATCTATCTACAGTTAATGCACTCAGTGAAAAAAATATGTGGGTCCCAAAGGATAACAACTCCCTGCTGGCCAAGCTGCACTATTACACAAGGAGTGAGGGGTCACCCACATATTTTTTTTTTTACAGGTATTGCGCTTCACCCACCCACCTATCTATCTAATAATTTACCATTTATCTACCCTCCCACCCACTTATCTGTCTATCTAATGATTCACTATCTATCCACCTACCCAACCACACACCTACCCATTTATATACCTAACCATCTATCTATCTACAGTTAATGTGCTCAGTGAAAATAATATGTGGGTCCCAAAGGATAACAACTCCCTGCTGGCCAAGCTGCACTATTACACAAGGAGTGAGGGATCACCCACACATTCTTTTATAGGTATTGCACTTCACCCACCCACCTATCTAATAATTTACCATTTATCTACCCTCCCACCCACTTATCTGTCTATCTAATGATTCACTATCTATCCACCTACCCAACCACACACCTACCCATTTATATACCAAACCATCTATCTATCTTTCAATCTATCTACAGTTAATGCACTCAGTGAAAAAAATATGTGGGTTCCAAAGGATAACAACTCCCTGCTGGCCAAGCTGCACTATTACACAAGGAGTGAGGGGTCACCCACACATTTTTTTTTCAGGTATTGCGCTTCACCCACCCACCTATCTATCTAATAATTTACCATTTATCTACCCTCCCACCCACTTATCTGTCTATCTAATGATTCACTATCTATTCACCTACCCAACCACACACCTACCCATTTATATACCTAACCATCTATCTATCTTTCTATCTATCTACAGTTAATGTGCTCAGTGAAAAAAATATGTGGGTCCCAAAGGATAACAACTCCCTGCTGGCCAAGCTGCACTATTACACAAGGAGTGAGGGATCACCCACATATTTTTTTAAGAGGTATTGCACTTCACCAACCCACCTATCTAATAATTTACCATTTATCTACCCTCCCACCCACTTATCTGTCTATCTAATGATTCACTATCTATCCACCTACCCAACCACACACCTACCCATTTATATACCAAACCATCTATCTTTCTATCTATCTACAGTTAATGTGCTCAGTGAAAATAATATGTGGGTCCCAAAGGATAACAACTCCCTGCTGGCCAAGCTGCACTATTACACAAGGAGTGAGGGATCACCCACACATTCTTTTATAGGTATTGCACTTCACCCACCCACCTATCTAATAATTTACCATTTATCTACCCTCCCACCCACTTATCTGTCTATCTAATGATTCACTATCTATCCACCTACCCAACCACACACCTACCCATTTATATACCAAACCATCTATCTATCTTTCAATCTATCTACAGTTAATGCACTCAGTGAAAAAAATATGTGGGTTCCAAAGGATAACAACTCCCTGCTGGCCAAGCTGCACTATTACACAAGGAGTGAGGGGTCACCCACACATTTTTTTTTCAGGTATTGCGCTTCACCCACCCACCTATCTATCTAATAATTTACCATTTATCTACCCTCCCACCCACTTATCTGTCTATCTAATGATTCACTATCTATTCACCTACCCAACCACACACCTACCCATTTATATACCTAACCATCTATCTATCTTTCTATCTATCTACAGTTAATGTGCTCAGTGAAAAAAATATGTGGGTCCCAAAGGATAACAACTCCCTGCTGGCCAAGCTGCACTATTACACAAGGAGTGAGGGATCACCCACATATTTTTTTAAGAGGTATTGCACTTCACCAACCCACCTATCTAATAATTTACCATTTATCTACCCTCCCACCCACTTATCTGTCTATCTAATGATTCACTATCTATCCACCTACCCAACCACACACCTACCCATTTATATACCAAACCATCTATCTTTCTATCTATCTACAGTTAATGTGCTCAGTGAAAAAAATATGTGGGTCCCAAAGGATAACAACTCCCTGCTGGCCAAGCTGCACTATTACACAAGGAGTGAGGGATCACCCACATATTTTTTTAGAGGTATTGCACTTCACCCACCCACCTATCTAATAATTTACCATTTATCTACCCTCCCACCCACTTATCTGTCTATCTGATGATTCACTATCTATCCACCTACCCAATCACACACCTACCCATTTATATACCAAACCATCTATCTATCTTTCAATCTATCTACAGTTAATGCACTCAGTGAAAAAAATATGTGAGTCCCAAAGGATAACAACTCCCTGCTGGCCAAGCTGCACTATTACACAAGAAGTGAGGGGTCACCCACACATTTTTTTTTACAGGTATTGCGCTTCACCCACCCACCTATCTAATAATTTACCATTTATCTACCCTCCCACCCACTTATCTGTCTATCTAATGATTCACTATCTATCCACCTACCCAATCACACACCTACCCATTTATATACCAAACCATCTATCTATCTTTCTATCTATCTACAGTTAATGTGCTCAGTGAAAAAAATATGTGGGTCCCAAAGGATAACAACTCCCTGCTGGCCAAGCTGCACTATTACACAAGGAGTGAGGGATCACCCACATATTTTTTTAAGAGGTATTGCACTTCACCAACCCACCTATCTAATAATTTACCATTTATCTACCCTCCCACCCACTTATCTGTCTATCTAATGATTCACTATCTATCCACCTACCCAACCACACACCTACCCATTTATATACCAAACCATCTATCTATCTTTCAATCTATCTACAGTTAATGCACTCAGTGAAAAAAATATGTGGGTCCCAAAGGATACCAACTCCCTGCTGGCCAAGCTGCACTATTACACAAGGAGTGAGGGATCACCCCCATATTTTTTTACAGGTATTGCACTTCACCCACCCACCTATCTAATAATTTACCATTTATCTACCCTCCCACCAACTTTTCTGTCTATCTAATAAGTCAAAATCTATCCACCTACCCAACCACACACCTACCCATTTATATACCTAACCATCTATCTATCTATCTACAGTTAATGCACTCAGTGAAAAAAATATGTGGGTCCCAAAGGATAACAACTCCCTGCTGGCCAAGCTGCACTATTACACAAGGAGTGAGGGGTCACCCACATATTTTTTTTTACAGGTATTGCGCTTCACCCACCCACCTATCTATCTAATAATTTACCATTTATCTACCCTCCTACCCACTTATCTGTCTATCTAATGATTCACTATCTATCCACCTACCCAACCACACACCTACCCATTTATATACCTAACCATCTATCTATCTACAGTTAATGTGCTCAGTGAAAATAATATGTGGGTCCCAAAGGATAACAACTCCCTGCTGGCCAAGCTGCACTATTACACAAGGAGTGAGGGATCACCCACACATTCTTTTATAGGTATTGCACTTCACCCACCCACCTATCTAATAATTTACCATTTATCTACCCTCCCACCCACTTATCTGTCTATCTAATGATTCACTATCTATCCACCTACCCAACCACACACCTACCCATTTATATACCAAACCATCTATCTATCTTTCAATCTATCTACAGTTAATGCACTCAGTGAAAAAAATATGTGGGTCCCAAAGGATAACAACTCCCTGCTGGCCAAGCTGCACTATTACACAAGGAGTGAGGGATCACCCACATATTTTTTTTACAGGTATTGCACTTCACCCACCCACCTATCTAATAATTTACCATTTATCTACCCTCCCACCAACTTTTCTGTCTATCTAATAAGTCACTATCTATCCACCTACCCAACCACACACCTACCCATTTATATACCTAACCTTCTATCTATCTATCTATCTACAGTTAATGTGCTCAGTGAAAATAATATGTGGGTCCCAAAGGATAACAACTCCCTGCTGGCCAAGCTGCACTATTACACAAGGAGTGAGGGATCACCCGCATGTTTTTTTACAGGTATTGCGCTCCCCCCCACCCACCTATCTAATAGTTTAACATTTATCTACCCACCCATTTATCTAATTAATCTATCTAATGATTCACAAAATACCTACCTACCCATTTATATACCAAACCATCTATCTATCTTTCTATCTATCTACAGTTAATGTGCTCAGTGAAAAAAATATGTGGGTCCCAAAGGATAACAACTCCCTGCTGGCCAAGCTGCACTATTACACAAGGAGTGAGGGGTCACCCACATATTTTTTTTACAGGTATTGCGCTTCACCCACCCACCTATCTATCTGATAATTTACCATTTATCTACCCTCCCACCCACTTATCTGTCTATCTAATGATTCACTATCTATCCACCTACCCAACCACACACCTACCCATTTATATACCTAACAATCTATCTATCTACAGTTAATGTGCTCAGTGAAAATAATATGTGGGTCCCAAAGGATAACAACTCCCTGCTGGCCAAGCTGCACTATTACACAAGGAGTGAGGGATCACCCACACATTCTTTTATAGGTATTGCACTTCACCCACCCACCTATCTAATAATTTACCATTTATCTACCCTCCCACCCACTTATCTGTCTATCTAATGATTCACTATCTATCCACCTACCCAACCACACACCTACCCATTTATATACCAAACCATCTATCTATCTTTCTATCTATAGTTAATGTGCTCAGTGAAAAAAATATGTGGGTCCCAAAGGATAACAACTCCTTGCTGGCCAAGCTGCACTATTACACAAGGAGTGAGGGGTCACCCACATATTTTTTTTTACAGGTATTGCGCTTCACCCACCTGCCTATCTATCTAATAATTTACAATTTATCTACCCTCCCACCTTCTTATCTGTCTATTTAATGAGTCACTATCTATCCACCTACCCAACCACACACCTACCCATTTATATACCTAACCATCTATCTATCTTTCTTTCTATCTACAGTTAATGCGCTCAGTGAAAAAAAAAATGTGGGTCCCAAGGGATAACAACTCCCTGCTGGCCAAGCTGCACTATTACACAAGGAGTGAGGGATCACCCGCATGTTTTTTTACAGGTATTGCACTCCCTTCCACCCACCTATCTAATAGTTTAACATTTATCTACCCACTCATTTATCTATCTAGCTAATCTATCTAATGATTTACAAAATACCTACCTACCCACCTACGGACCTCACCCTTCCTGTTGGTCAAGCTGCTCTATTATACAAGGAGTGAGGGATCACCCACATATTTTTTGTGGGAGGTAGGGCACTGACTGAAATAAAAAGTGTGTTACTGAGTTCCCTTTCTTCACCTCTATGTCCGCCAAGCTGCCCTAGTGGACAGTGAAGGGGGAAGGTATGTTTATTTTTTACTCTTTTGATTTCTCTCTAGCTATCTCTATTTATTTAACTGTACACTTAGTTATCACAATATACAATAATAGAAGAGTCCCTAACGAGAACTCGCATTTGTGAATTTCAAATGTATACCAAAACATATTATCAGTAATTAATTTTCATTAATTACCTGACTTCATTTTTGTTCGTTGACTTGAGGACAATTCTGCAGTCCAGGTCACCTCGCAGTAGTCGGCTGTTATGACCTCATCATCTGTTTTATATAGAATTCTCACTTAAAAAATGAAAAGAGGCATGATAATATGTTCGCAGTATACAATGACCCTTAAGCCCTTTACACACTGGGAGTATAGGGGCCCCATCTATATAGTTAACTATATTAGTGGTTCCCCTATTCACACTGAACGAAATCGGTAACCGAAATCATCAGTGATGTCCCAGTGACCTGCTGAACATGCGGGTCATAAGCTATATGGAGAGAGTTGACCTGGATGTTCAAGTGAAGGCAGAGGTCGTTTAGGAAGCACGGGAGCGCACATCATTACTGATATTGAGTATACACACGAGAGATTTTTTTTTCAAAGAAAAGAGTTTGCTCAAAAATGCTCTTCTGAGTGATATCTTTTATTTTTCGTGTAGCGTGTATGGGGCTTTAGAAAAATGAGAGGGAGGGATCACCCACCTCTTTGTACATGCCTCTACTTTACAAATCAATGCAGCTATGATTTGTCTATTTAATGGATCATTTAGCATCTATCTTCCTATCCACCCATCTATCTGCCTATCCAATAATTGACTAACACAGGGGCAGATGTATTAAACCTTAACAAGAGATAAATGCAAGGGTGATAAAGAGAGATAAACGTCCAGCCAATCAGCTCCTTACTGACTTTTTTCAAACACAGCCTGTAATATGACAGTTAGCAGGTGATTGGCTGGATGTTTATCTCTCTTTATCATCTTTGCATTTATCTCTTGACTTAATACATCTGTCACTATGTACCTATCCAACCATCTATCTATCTAATGAATTATCATCCATCTACCTACACAGCCATTCATCTATATGTCTATCTAATGATATACTATCTATCGGCCTGCCCACCTATTTATCTTTATCTCTATTTATTTAATTACAGGTATTGCGCTCAGTGAAAAAAATATGTGGGTCCCAAAGGATAACAACTCCCTGCTGGCCAAGCTGCACTATTACACAAGGAGTGAGAGATCACCCACATATTTTTTTACAGGTATTGCACTTCACCCACCCACCTATCTAATAATTTACCATTTATCTACCCTCCCACCAACTTATATGTCTATCTAATAAGTCACTATCTATCCACCTACCCAACCACACACCTACCCATTTATATACCTAACCATCTATCTATCTATCTACAGTTAATGTGCTCAGTGAAAATAATATGTGGGTCCCAAAGGATAACAACTCCCTGCTGGCCAAGCTGCACTATTACACAAGGAGTGAGGGATCACCCACACATTCTTTTATAGGTATTGCACTTCACCCACCCACCTATCTAATAATTTACCATTTATCTACCCTCCCACCCACTTATCTGTCTATCTAATAAGTCACTATCTATCCACCTACCCAACCACACACCTACCCATTTATATACCTAACCATCTATCTATCTATCTACAGTTAATGTGCTCAGCGAAAATAATATGTGGGTCCCAAAGGATAAAAACTCCCTGCTGGCCAAGCTGCACTATTACACAAGGAGTGAGGGATCACCCACATATTTTTTTTACAGGTATTGCACTTCACCCACCCACCTATCTAATAATTTACCATTTATCTACCCTCCCACCAACTTTTCTGTCTATCTAATAAGTCACTATCTATCCACCTACCCAACCACACACCTACCCATTTATATACCTAACCATCTATCTATCTATCTATCTATCTATCTATCTACAGTTAATGTGCTCAGTGAAAATAATATGTGGGTCCCAAAGGATAACAACTCCCTGCTGGCCAAGCTGCACTATTACACAAGGAGTGAGGGATCACCCACACATTCTTTTATAGGTATTGCACTTCACCCACCCACCTATCTAATAATTTACCATTTATCTACCCTCCCACCCACTTATCTGTCTATCTAATGATTCACTATCTATCCACCTACCCAACCACACACCTACCCATTTATATACCAAACCATCTATCTATCTTTCTATCTATCTACAGTTAATGTGCTCAGTGAAAAAAATATGTGGGTCCCAAAGGATAACAACTCCCTGCTGGCCAAGCTGCACTATTACACAAGGAGTGAGGGGTCACCCACATATTTTTTTTTACAGGTATTGCGCTTCACCCACCCACCTATCTATCTAATAATATACCATTTATCTACCCTCCCACCCACTTATCTGTCTATCTAATGATTCACTATCTATCCACCTACCCAACCACACACCTACCCATTTATATACAAAACCATCTATCTATCTTTCAATCTATAGTTAATGTGCTCAGTGAAAAAAATATGTGGGTCCCAAAGGATAACAACTCCTTGCTGGCCAAGCTGCACTATTACACAAGGAGTGAGGGGTCACCCACATATTTTTTTTTACAGGTATTGCGCTTCACCCACCTGCCTATCTATCTAATAATTTACAATTTATCTACCCTCCCACCTTCTTATCTGTCTATTTAATGAGTCACTATCTATCCACCTACCCAACCACACACCTACCCATTTATATACCTAACCATCTATCTATCTTTCTTTCTATCTACAGTTAATGCGCTCAGTGAAAAAAAAAATGTGGGTCCCAAGGGATAACAACTCCCTGCTGGCCAAGCTGCACTATTACACAAGGAGTGAGGGATCACCCGCATGTTTTTTTACAGGTATTGCACTCCCTTCCACCCACCTATCTAATAGTTTAACATTTATCTACCCACCCATTTATCTATCTAGCTAATCTATCTAATGATTTACAAAATACCTACCTACCCACCTACGGACCTCACCCTTCCTGTTGGTCAAGCTGCTCTATTATACAAGGAGTGAGGGATCACCCACATATTTTTTGTGGGAGGTAGGGCACTGACTGAAATAAAAAGTGTGTTACTGAGTTCCCTTTCTTCACCTCTATGTCCGCCAAGCTGCCCTAGTGGACAGTGAAGGGGGAAGGTATGTTTATTTTTTACTCTTTTGATTTCTCTCTAGCTATCTCTATTTATTTAACTGTACACTTAGTTATCACAATATACAATAATAGAAGAGTCCCTAACGAGAACTCGCATTTGTGAATTTCAAATGTATACCAAAACATATTATCAGTAATTAATTTTCATTAATTACCTGACTTCATTTTTGTTCGTTGACTTGAGGACAATTCTGCAGTCCAGGTCACCTCGCAGTAGTCGGCTGTTATGACCTCATCATCTGTTTTATATAGAATTCTCACTTAAAAAATGAAAAGAGGCATGATAATATGTTCGCAGTATACAATGACCCTTAAGCCCTTTACACACTGGGAGTATAGGGGCCCCATCTATATAGTTAACTATATTAGTGGTTCCCCTATTCACACTGAACGAAATCGGTAACCGAAATCATCAGTGATGTCCCAGTGACCTGCTGAACATGCGGGTCATAAGCTATATGGAGAGAGTTGACCTGGATGTTCAAGTGAAGGCAGAGGTCGTTTAGGAAGCACGGGAGCGCACATCATTACTGATATTGAGTATACACACGAGAGATTTTTTTTTCAAAGAAAAGAGTTTGCTCAAAAATGCTCTTCTGAGTGATATCTTTTATTTTTCGTGTAGCGTGTATGGGGCTTTAGAAAAATGAGAGGGAGGGATCACCCACCTCTTTGTACATGCCTCTACTTTACAAATCAATGCAGCTATGATTTGTCTATTTAATGGATCATTTAGCATCTATCTTCCTATCCACCCATCTATCTGCCTATCCAATAATTGACTAACACAGGGGCAGATGTATTAAACCTTAACAAGAGATAAATGCAAGGGTGATAAAGAGAGATAAACGTCCAGCCAATCAGCTCCTTACTGACTTTTTTCAAACACAGCCTGTAATATGACAGTTAGCAGGTGATTGGCTGGATGTTTATCTCTCTTTATCATCTTTGCATTTATCTCTTGACTTAATACATCTGTCACTATGTACCTATCCAACCATCTATCTATCTAATGAATTATCATCCATCTACCTACACAGCCATTCATCTATATGTCTATCTAATGATATACTAACTATCGGCCTGCCCACCTATTTATCTTTATCTCTATTTATTTAATTACAGGTATTGCGCTCAGTGAAAAAAATATGTGGGTCCCAAAGGATAACAACTCCCTGCTGGCCAAGCTGCACTATTACACAAGGAGTGAGGGATCACCCACATATTTTTTTACAGGTATTGCACTTCACCCACCCACCTATCTTATAATTTACCATTTATCTACCCTCCCACCAACTTATATGTCTATCTAATAAGTCACTATCTATCCACCTACCCAACCACACACCTACCCATTTATATACCTAACTATCTATCTATCTATCTACAGTTAATGTGCTCAGTGAAAATAATATGTGGGTCCCAAAGGATAACAACTCCCTGCTGGCCAAGCTGCACTATTACACAAGGAGTGAGGGGTCACCCACACATTCTTTTATAGGTATTGCACTTCACCCACCCACCTATCTAATAATTTACCATTTATCTACCCTCCCACCCACTTATCTGTCTATCTAATAAGTCACTATCTATCCACCTACCCAACCACACACCTACCCATTTATATACCTAACCATCTATCTATCTATCTACAGTTAATGTGCTCAGCGAAAATAATATGTGGGTCCCAAAGGATAAAAACTCCCTGCTGGCCAAGCTGCACTATTACACAAGGAGTGAAGGATCACCCACATATTTTTTTACAGGTATTGCACTTCACCCACCCACCCACCTATCTAATAATTTACCATTTATCTACCCTCCCACCAACTTTTCTGTCTAATGATTCATTATCTATCCACCTACCCAACCACACACCTACCCATTTATATACCAAACCATCTATCTATCTTTCAATCTATCTACAGTTAATGCACTCAGTGAAAAAAAATTTTGTGGGTCCCAAAGGATAACAACTCCCTGCTGGCCAAGCTGCACTATTACACAAGGAGTGAGGAATCACCCACATATTTTTTTTACAGGTATTGCACTTCACCCACCCACCTATCTAATAATTTACCATTTATCTACCCTCCCACCAACTTTTCTGTCTATCTAATAAGTCACTATCTATCCACCTACCCAACCACACACCTACCCATTTATATACCTAACCATCTATCTATCTATCTACAGTTAATGTGCTCAGTGAAAATAATATGTGGGTCCCAAAGGATAACAACTCCCTGCTGGCCAAGCTGCACTATTACACAAGGAGTGAGGGATCACCCACACATTCTTTTATAGGTATTGCACTTCACCCACCCACCTATCTAATAATTTACCATTTATCTACCCTCCCACCCACTTATCTGTCTATCTAATGATTCACTATCTATCCACCGACCCAACCACACACCTACCCATTTATATACCTAACCATCTATCTATCTACAGTTAATGTGCTCAGTGAAAATAATATGTGGGTCCCAAAGGATAACAACTCCCTGCTGGCCAAGCTGCACTATTACACAAGGAGTGAGGGATCACCCACACATTCTTTTATAGGTATTGCACTTCACCACCCACCTATCTAATAATTTACCATTTATCTACCCTCCCACACACTTATCTGTCTATCTAATGATTCACTATCTATCCACCTACCCAACCACACACCTACCCATTTATATACCATACCATCTATCTATCTTTCAATCTATCTATAGTTAATGCACTCAGTGAAAAAAATATGTGGGTCCCAAAGGATACCAACTCCCTGCTGGCCAAGCTGCACTATTACACAAGGAGTGAGGGATCACCCCCATATTTTTTTACAGGTATTGCACTTCACCCACCCACCTATCTAATAATTTACCATTTATCTACCCTCCCACCAACTTTACTGTCTATCTAATAAGTCAAAATCTATCCACCTACCCAACCACACACCTACCCATTTATATACCTAACCATCTATCTATCTATCTATCTACAGTTAATGCACTCAGTGAAAAAAATATGTGGGTCCCAAAGGATAACAACTCCCTGCTGGCTAAGCTGCACTATTACACAAGGAGTGAGGGGTCACCCACATATTTTTTTTTACAGGTATTGCGCTTCACCCACCTATCTATCTAATAATTTACCATTTATCTACCCTCCCACCCACTTATCTGTCTATCTAATGATTCACTATCTATCCACCTACCCAACCACACACCTACCCATTTATATACCTAACCATCTATCTATCTACAGTTAACGTGCTCAGTGAAAATAATATGTGGGTCCCAAAGGATAACAACTCCCTGCTGGCCAAGCTGCACTATTTCACAAGGAGTGAGGGATCACCCACACATTCTTTTATATGTATTGCACTTCACCCACCCACCTATCTAATAATTTACCATTTATCTACCCTCCCACCCACTTATCTGTCTATCTAATGATTCACTATCTATCCACCTACCCAACCACACACCTACCCATTTATATACCAAACCATCTATCTATCTTTCAATCTATCTACAGTTAATGCACTCAGTGAAAAAAATATGTGGGTCCCAAAGGATAACAACTCCCTGCTGGCCAAGCTGCACTATTACACAAGGAGTGAGGGATCACCCACATATTTTTTTTACAGGTATTGCACTTCACCCACCCACCTATCTAATAATTTACCATTTATCTACCCTCCCACCAACTTTTCTGTCTATCTAATAAGTCACTATCTATCCACCTACCCAACCACACACCTACCCATTTATATACCTAACCATCTATCTATCTATCTATCTATCTATCTATCTATCTACAGTTAATGTGCTCAGTGAAAATAATATGTGGGTCCCAAAGGATAACAACTCCCTGCTGGCCAAGCTGCACTATTACACAAGGAGTGAGGGATCACCCACACATTCTTTTATAGGTATTGCACTTCACCACCCACCTATCTAATAATTTACCATTTATCTACCCTCCCACACACTTATCTGTCTATCTAATGATTCACTATCTATCCACCTACCCAACCACACACCTACCCATTTATATACCATACCATCTATCTATCTTTCAATCTATCTATAGTTAATGCACTCAGTGAAAAAAATATGTGGGTCCCAAAGGATACCAACTCCCTGCTGGCCAAGCTGCACTATTACACAAGGAGTGAGGGATCACCCCCATATTTTTTTACAGGTATTGCACTTCACCCACCCACCTATCTAATAATTTACCATTTATCTACCCTCCCACCAACTTTACTGTCTATCTAATAAGTCAAAATCTATCCACCTACCCAACCACACACCTACCCATTTATATACCTAACCATCTATCTATCTATCTATCTACAGTTAATGCACTCAGTGAAAAAAATATGTGGGTCCCAAAGGATAACAACTCCCTGCTGGCTAAGCTGCACTATTACACAAGGAGTGAGGGGTCACCCACATATTTTTTTTTACAGGTATTGCGCTTCACCCACCTATCTATCTAATAATTTACCATTTATCTACCCTCCCACCCACTTATCTGTCTATCTAATGATTCACTATCTATCCACCTACCCAACCACACACCTACCCATTTATATACCTAACCATCTATCTATCTACAGTTAACGTGCTCAGTGAAAATAATATGTGGGTCCCAAAGGATAACAACTCCCTGCTGGCCAAGCTGCACTATTTCACAAGGAGTGAGGGATCACCCACACATTCGTTTATATGTATTGCACTTCACCCACCCACCTATCTAATAATTTACCATTTATCTACCCTCCCACCCACTTATCTGTCTATCTAATGATTCACTATCTATCCACCTACCCAACCACACACCTACCCATTTATATACCAAACCATCTATCTATCTTTCAATCTATCTACAGTTAATGCACTCAGTGAAAAAAATATGTGGGTCCCAAAGGATAACAACTCCCTGCTGGCCAAGCTGCACTATTACACAAGGAGTGAGGGATCACCCACATATTTTTTTTACAGGTATTGCACTTCACCCACCCACCTATCTAATAATTTACCATTTATCTACCCTCCCACCAACTTTTCTGTCTATCTAATAAGTCACTATCTATCCACCTACCCAACCACACACCTACCCATTTATATACCTAACCATCTATCTATCTATCTATCTATCTATCTATCTATCTATCTACAGTTAATGTGCTCAGTGAAAATAATATGTGGGTCCCAAAGGATAACAACTCCCTGCTGGCCAAGCTGCACTATTACACAAGGAGTGAGGGATCACCCACACATTCTTTTATAGGTATTGCACTTCACCCACCCACCTATCTAATAATTTACCATTTATCTACCCTCCCACCCACTTATCTGTCTATCTAATGATTCACTATCTATCCACCTACCCAACCACACACCTACCCATTTATATACCAAACCATCTATCTATCTTTCTATCTATCTACAGTTAATGTGCTCAGTGAAAAAAATATGTGGGTCCCAAAGGATAACAACTCCCTGCTGGCCAAGCTGCACTATTACACAAGGAGTGAGGGGTCACCCACATATTTTTTTTTACAGGTATTGCGCTTCACCCACCCACCTATCTATCTAATAATATACCATTTATCTACCCTCCCACCCACTTATCTGTCTATCTAATGATTCACTATCTATCCACCTACCCAACCACACACCTACCCATTTATATACCTAACCATCTATCTATCTATCTATCTATCTATCTACAGTTAATGTGCTCAGTGAAAATAATATGTGGGTCCCAAAGGATCCACTGCTGGCCAAGCTGGCCACTCCCTGCTGGCCAAGCTGCACTATTACACAAGGAGTGAGGGATCACCCACACATTCTTTTATAGGTATTGCACTTCACCCACCCACCTATCTAATAATTTACCATTTATCTACCCTCCCACCCACTTATCTGTCTATCTAATGATTCACTATCTATCCACCTACCCAACCACACACCTACCCATTTATATACCAAACCATCTATCTATCTTTCTATCTATCTACAGTTAATGCACTCAGTGAAAAAAATATGTGGGTCCCAAAGGATACCAACTCCCTGCTGGCCAAGCTGCACTATTACACAAGGAGTGAGGGATCACCCCCATATTTTTTTACAGGTATTGCACTTCACCCACCCACCTATCTAATAATTTACCATTTATCTACCCTCCCACCAACTTTTCTGTCTATCTAATGATTCACTATCTATCCACCTACCCAACCACACACCTACCCATTTATATACCTAACCATCTATCTATCTATCTATCTATCTATCTACAGTTAATGCACTCAGTGAAAAAAATATGTGGGTCCCAAAGGATAACAACTCCCTGCTGGCCAAGCTGCACTATTACACAAGGAGTGAGGGGTCACCCACATATTTTTTTTTACAGGTATTGCGCTTCACCCACCCACCTATCTATCTGATAATTTACCATTTATCTACCCTCCCACCCACTTATCTGTCTATCTAATGATTCACTATCTATCCACCTACCCAACCACACACCTACCCATTTATATACCTAACCATCTATCTATCTACAGTTAATGTGCTCAGTGAAAATAATATGTGGGTCCCAAAGGATAACAACTCCCTGCTGGCCAAGCTGCACTATTACACAAGGAGTGAGGGATCACCCACACATTCTTTTATAGGTATTGCACTTCACCCACCCACCTATCTAATAATTTACCATTTATCTACCCTCCCACCCACTTATCTGTCTATCTAATGATTCACTATCTATCCACCTACCCAACCACACACCTACCCATTTATATACCAAACCATCTATCTATCTTTCTATCTATAGTTAATGTGCTCAGTGAAAAAAATATGTGGGTCCCAAAGGATAACAACTCCTTGCTGGCCAAGCTGCACTATTACACAAGGAGTGAGGGGTCACCCACATATTTTTTTTTACAGGTATTGCGCTTCACCCACCCACCTATCTATCTAATAATTTACCATTTATCTACCCTCCCACCCACTTATCTGTCTATCTAATGATTCACTATCTATCCACCTACCCAACCACACACCTACCCATTTATATACCAAACCATCTATCTATCTTTCTATCTATCTACAGTTAATGTGCTCAGTGAAAAAAATATGTGGGTCCCAAAGGATAACAACTCCCTGCTGGCCAAGCTGCACTATTACACAAGGAGTGAGGGATCACCCACATATTTTTTTAGAGGTATTGCACTTCACCCACCCACCTATCTAATAATTTACCATTTATCTACCCTCCCACCCACTTATCTGTCTATCTAATGATTCACTATCTATCCACCTACCCAACCACACACCTACCCATTTATATACCAAACCATCTATCTATCTTTCTATCTATAGTTAATGTGCTCAGTGAAAAAAATATGTGGGTCCCAAAGGATAACAACTCCTTGCTGGCCAAGCTGCACTATTACACAAGGAGTGAGGGGTCACCCACATATTTTTTTTTACAGGTATTGCGCTTCACCCACCCACCTATCTATCTAATAATTTACCATTTATCTACCCTCCCACCCACTTATCTGTCTATCTAATGATTCACTATCTATCCACCTACCTAACCACACACCTACCCATTTATATACCTAACCATCTATCTATCTATCTACAGTTAATGTGCTCAGTGAAAATAATATGTGGGTCCCAAAGGATAACAACTCCCTGCTGGCCAAGCTGCACTATTACACAAGGAGTGAGGGATCACCCACACATTCTTTTATAGGTATTGCACTTCACCCACCTAATAATTTACCATTTATCTACCCTCCCACCCACTTATCTGTCTATCTAATGATTCACTATCTATCCACCTACCCAACCACACACCTACCCATTTATATACCAAACCATCTATCTATATTTCAATCTATTTACAGTTAATGTGCTCAGTGAAAATAATATGTGGGTCCCAAAGGATAACAACTCCCTGCTGGCCAAGCTGCACTATTACACAAGGAGTGAAGGGTCACCCACATATTTTTTTACAGGTATTTCACTTCACCCACGTGCCTATCTATCTAATAATTTACAATTTATCTACCCTCCCACCCACTTATCTGTCTATTTAATGAGTCACTATCTATCCACCTACCCAACCACACACCTACCCATTTATATACCTAACCATCTATCTATCTTTCTTTCTATCTACAGTTAATGCGCTCAGTGAAAAAATATGTGGGTCTCAAAGAATAGCAACTCCCTGCTGGCCAAGCTGCACTATTACACAAGGAGTGAGGGATCACCCACATATTTTTTTTACAGGTATTGCGCTTCACCCCCTACCTATCTAATAGTTTAACATTTATCTACCCACCCACTCATTTATCTATCTAATGATTCACTATCTACCTACCCACGCTCCCACCCACCCTCCCATTTATCTACCTATCTATCTACAGTTAATACACTCAGTGAAAAAAAAATGTGGGTCCCAAAGGTTAACAACTCCCTGCTGGCCAAGCTGCACTATTACACAAGGAGTGAGGGATCACCCGCATGTTTTTTTACAGGTATTGCGCTCCCCCCCACCCACCTATCTAATAGTTTAACATTTATCTACCCACCCATTTATCTATCTAATCTATCTAATGATTCACAAAATACCTACCTACCCACCTACGGACCTCACCCTTCCTGTTGGTCAAGCTGCTCTATTATACAAGGAGTGAGGGATCACCCACATATTTTTTGTGGGAGGTAGGGCACTGACTGAAATAAAAAGTGTGTTACTGAGTTCCCTTTCTTCACCTCTATGTCCGCCAAGCTGCCCTAGTGGACAGTGAAGGGGGAAGGTATGTTTATTTTTTACTCTTTTGATTTCTCTCTAGCTATCTCTATTTATTTAACTGTACACTTAGTTATCACAATATACAATAATAGAAGAGTCCCTAACGAGAACTCGCAATTGTGAATTTCAAATGTATACCAAAACATATTATCAGTAATTAATTTTCATTAATTACCTGACTTCATTTTTGTTCGTTGACTTGAGGACAATTCTGCAGTCCAGGTTACCTTGCAGTAGTCGGCTGTTATGACCTCATCATCTGTTTTATATAGAATTCTCACTTAAAAAAATGAAAAGAGGCATGATAATATGTTCGCAGTATACAATGACCCTTAAGCCCTTTACACACTGGGAGTATAGGGGCCCCATCTATATAGTTAACTATATTAGTGGTTCCCCTATTCACACTGAACGAAATCGGTTACCGAAATCATCAGTGATGTCCCAGTGACCTGCTGAACATGCGGGTCATAGGCTATATGGCCAGAGTTGACCTGGATGTTCAAGTGAAGGCAGAGGTCGTTTAGGATGCGCGGGAGCGCACATCATTACTGATATTGAGTATACACACGAGAGATTTTTTTTTCAAAGAAAAGGGTTTGCTCAAAAATGCTCTTCTGAGTGATATCTTTTCTTTTTTCGTGTAGCGTGTATGGGGCTTTAGAAAAATGAGAGGGAGGGATCACCCACCTCTTTGTACATGCCTCTACTTTACAAATCAATGCAGCTATGATTTGTCTATTTAATGGATCATTTAGCATCTATCTTCCTATCCACCCATCTATCTGCCTATCCAATAATTGACTAACACTGGGGCAGATGTATTAAACCTTAACAAGAGATAAATGCAAGGGTGATAAAGAGAGATAAACGTCCAGCCAATCAGCTCCTTACTGACTTTTTTCAAACACAGCCTGTAATATGACAGTTAGCAGGTGATTGGCTGGATGTTTATCTCTCTTTATCATCTTTGCATTTATCTCTTGACTTAATACATCTGTCACTATGTACCTATCCAACCATCTATCTATCTAATGAATTATCATCCATCTACCTACACAGCCATTCATCTATATGTCTATCTAATGATATACTATCTATCGGCCTGCCCACCTATTTATCTTTATCTCTATTTATTTAATTACAGGTATTGCGCTCAGTGAAAAAAATATGTGGGTCCCAAAGGATAACAACTCCCTGCTGGCCAAGCTGCACTATTACACAAGGAGTGAGGGATCACCCACATATTTTTTTACAGGTATTGCACTTCACCCACCCACCTATCTAATAATTTACCATTTATCTACCCTCCCACCAACTTATATGTCTATCTAATAAGTCACTATCTATCCACCTACCCAACCACACACCTACCCATTTATATACCTAACCATCTATCTATCTATCTACAGTTAATGTGCTCAGTGAAAATAATATGTGGGTCCCAAAGGATAACAACTCCCTGCTGGCCAAGCTGCACTATTACACAAGGAGTGAGGGATCACCCACACATTCTTTTATAGGTATTGCACTTCACCCACCCACCTATCTAATAATTTACCATTTATCTACCCTCCTACCCACTTATCTGTCTATCTAATAAGTCACTATCTATCCACCTACCCAACCACACACCTACCCATTTATATACCTAACCATCTATCTATCTATCTACAGTTAATGTGCTCAGCGAAAATAATATGTGGGTCCCAAAGGATAAAAACTCCCTGCTGGCCAAGCTGCACTATTACACAAGGAGTGAGGGATCACCCACATATTTTTTTTACAGGTATTGCACTTCACCCACCCACCTATCTAATAATTTACCATTTATCTACCCTCCCACCAACTTTTCTGTCTATCTAATAAGTCACTATCTATCCACCTACCCAAACACACCTACCCATTTATATACCTAACCATCTATCTATCTATCTATCTATCTATCTACAGTTAATGTGCTCAGTGAAAATAATATGTGGGTCCCAAAGGATAACAACTCCCTGCTGGCCAAGCTGCACTATTACACAAGGAGTGAGGGATCACCCACACATTCTTTTATAGGTATTGCACTTCACCCACCCACCTATCTAATAATTTACCATTTATCTACCCTCCCACCCACTTATCTGTCTATCTAATAAGTCACTATCTATCCACCTACCCAAACACACCTACCCATTTATATACCTAACCATCTATCTATCTATCTATCTATCTATCTACAGTTAATGTGCTCAGTGAAAATAATATGTGGGTCCCAAAGGATAACAACTCCCTGCTAGCCAAGCTGCACTATTACACAAGGAGTGAGGGATCACCCACACATTCTTTTATAGGTATTGCACTTCACCCACCCACCTATCTAATAATTTACCATTTATCTACCCTCCCACCCACTTATCTGTCTATCTAATAAGTCACTATCTATCCACCTACCCAACCACACACCTACCCATTTATATACCTAACCATCTATCTATCTATCTACAGTTAATGTGCTCAGCGAAAATAATATGTGGGTCCCAAAGGATAAAAACTCCCTGCTGGCCAAGCTGCACTATTACACAAGGAGTGAGGGATCACCCACATATTTTTTTTACAGGTATTGCACTTCACCCACCCACCTATCTAATAATTTACCATTTATCTACCCTCCCACCAACTTTTCTGTCTATCTAATAAGTCACTATCTATCCACCTACCCAAACACACCTACCCATTTATATACCTAACCATCTATCTATCTATCTACAGTTAATGTGCTCAGTGAAAATAATATGTGGGTCCCAAAGGATAACAACTCCCTGCTGGCCAAGCTGCACTATTACACAAGGAGTGAGGGATCACCCACACATTCTTTTATAGGTATTGCACTTCACCCACCCACCTATCTAATAATTTACCATTTATCTACCCTCCCACCCACTTATCTGTCTATCTAATGATTCACTATCTATCCACCTACCCAACCACACACCTACCCATTTATATACCAAACATCTATCTATCTTTCAATCTATCTACAGTTAATGCACTCAGTGAAAAAAATATGTGGGTCCCAAAGGATAACAACTCCCTGCTGGCCAAGCTGCACTATTACACAAGGAGTGAGGGGTCACCCACATATTTTTTTTTTTACAGGTATTGCGCTTCACCCACCCACCTATCTATCTAATAATTTACCATTTATCTACCCTCCCACCCACTTATCTGTCTATCTAATGATTCACTATCTATCCACCTACCCAACCACACACCTACCCATTTATATACCTAACCATCTATCTATCTACAGTTAATGTGCTCAGTGAAAATAATATGTGGGTCCCAAAGGATAACAACTCCCTGCTGGCCAAGCTGCACTATTACACAAGGAGTGAGGGATCACCCACACATTCTTTTATAGGTATTGCACTTCACCCACCCACCTATCTAATAATTTACCATTTATCTACCCTCCCACCCACTTATCTGTCTATCTAATGATTCACTATCTATCCACCTACCCAACCACACACCTACCCATTTATATACCAAACCATCTATCTATCTTTCAATCTATCTACAGTTAATGCACTCAGTGAAAAAAATATGTGGGTTCCAAAGGATAACAACTCCCTGCTGGCCAAGCTGCACTATTACACAAGGAGTGAGGGGTCACCCACACATTTTTTTTTCAGGTATTGCGCTTCACCCACCCACCTATCTATCTAATAATTTACCATTTATCTACCCTCCCACCCACTTATCTGTCTATCTAATGATTCACTATCTATTCACCTACCCAACCACACACCTACCCATTTATATACCTAACCATCTATCTATCTTTCTATCTATCTACAGTTAATGTGCTCAGTGAAAAAAATATGTGGGTCCCAAAGGATAACAACTCCCTGCTGGCCAAGCTGCACTATTACACAAGGAGTGAGGGATCACCCACATATTTTTTTAAGAGGTATTGCACTTCACCAACCCACCTATCTAATAATTTACCATTTATCTACCCTCCCACCCACTTATCTGTCTATCTAATGATTCACTATCTATCCACCTACCCAACCACACACCTACCCATTTATATACCAAACCATCTATCTTTCTATCTATCTACAGTTAATGTGCTCAGTGAAAAAAATATGTGGGTCCCAAAGGATAACAACTCCCTGCTGGCCAAGCTGCACTATTACACAAGGAGTGAGGGATCACCCACATATTTTTTTAGAGGTATTGCACTTCACCCACCCACCTATCTAATAATTTACCATTTATCTACCCTCCCACCCACTTATCTGTCTATCTGATGATTCACTATCTATCCACCTACCCAATCACACACCTACCCATTTATATACCAAACCATCTATCTATCTTTCAATCTATCTACAGTTAATGCACTCAGTGAAAAAAATATGTGAGTCCCAAAGGATAACAACTCCCTGCTGGCCAAGCTGCACTATTACACAAGAAGTGAGGGGTCACCCACACATTTTTTTTTACAGGTATTGCGCTTCACCCACCCACCTATCTAATAATTTACCATTTATCTACCCTCCCACCCACTTATCTGTCTATCTAATGATTCACTATCTATCCACCTACCCAATCACACACCTACCCATTTATATACCAAACCATCTATCTATCTTTCTATCTATCTACAGTTAATGTGCTCAGTGAAAAAAATATGTGGGTCCCAAAGGATAACAACTCCCTGCTGGCCAAGCTGCACTATTACACAAGGAGTGAGGGATCACCCACATATTTTTTTAAGAGGTATTGCACTTCACCAACCCACCTATCTAATAATTTACCATTTATCTACCCTCCCACCCACTTATCTGTCTATCTAATGATTCACTATCTATCCACCTACCCAACCACACACCTACCCATTTATATACCAAACCATCTATCTATCTTTCAATCTATCTACAGTTAATGCACTCAGTGAAAAAAATATGTGGGTCCCAAAGGATACCAACTCCCTGCTGGCCAAGCTGCACTATTACACAAGGAGTGAGGGATCACCCCCATATTTTTTTACAGGTATTGCACTTCACCCACCCACCTATCTAATAATTTACCATTTATCTACCCTCCCACCAACTTTTCTGTCTATCTAATAAGTCAAAATCTATCCACCTACCCAACCACACACCTACCCATTTATATACCTAACCATCTATCTATCTATCTACAGTTAATGCACTCAGTGAAAAAAATATGTGGGTCCCAAAGGATAACAACTCCCTGCTGGCCAAGCTGCACTATTACACAAGGAGTGAGGGGTCACCCACATATTTTTTTTTACAGGTATTGCGCTTCACCCACCCACCTATCTATCTAATAATTTACCATTTATCTACCCTCCTACCCACTTATCTGTCTATCTAATGATTCACTATCTATCCACCTACCCAACCACACACCTACCCATTTATATACCTAACCATCTATCTATCTACAGTTAATGTGCTCAGTGAAAATAATATGTGGGTCCCAAAGGATAACAACTCCCTGCTGGCCAAGCTGCACTATTACACAAGGAGTGAGGGATCACCCACACATTCTTTTATAGGTATTGCACTTCACCCACCCACCTATCTAATAATTTACCATTTATCTACCCTCCCACCCACTTATCTGTCTATCTAATGATTCACTATCTATCCACCTACCCAACCACACACCTACCCATTTATATACCAAACCATCTATCTATCTTTCAATCTATCTACAGTTAATGCACTCAGTGAAAAAAATATGTGGGTCCCAAAGGATAACAACTCCCTGCTGGCCAAGCTGCACTATTACACAAGGAGTGAGGGATCACCCACATATTTTTTTTACAGGTATTGCACTTCACCCACCCACCTATCTAATAATTTACCATTTATCTACCCTCCCACCAACTTTTCTGTCTATCTAATAAGTCACTATCTATCCACCTACCCAACCACACACCTACCCATTTATATACCTAACCTTCTATCTATCTATCTATCTACAGTTAATGTGCTCAGTGAAAATAATATGTGGGTCCCAAAGGATAACAACTCCCTGCTGGCCAAGCTGCACTATTACACAAGGAGTGAGGGATCACCCGCATGTTTTTTTACAGGTATTGCGCTCCCCCCCACCCACCTATCTAATAGTTTAACATTTATCTACCCACCCATTTATCTAATTAATCTATCTAATGATTCACAAAATACCTACCTACCCATTTATATACCAAACCATCTATCTATCTTTCTATCTATCTACAGTTAATGTGCTCAGTGAAAAAAATATGTGGGTCCCAAAGGATAACAACTCCCTGCTGGCCAAGCTGCACTATTACACAAGGAGTGAGGGGTCACCCACATATTTTTTTTTACAGGTATTGCGCTTCACCCACCCACCTATCTATCTGATAATTTACCATTTATCTACCCTCCCACCCACTTATCTGTCTATCTAATGATTCACTATCTATCCACCTACCCAACCACACACCTACCCATTTATATACCTAACAATCTATCTATCTACAGTTAATGTGCTCAGTGAAAATAATATGTGGGTCCCAAAGGATAACAACTCCCTGCTGGCCAAGCTGCACTATTACACAAGGAGTGAGGGATCACCCACACATTCTTTTATAGGTATTGCACTTCACCCACCCACCTATCTAATAATTTACCATTTATCTACCCTCCCACCCACTTATCTGTCTATCTAATGATTCACTATCTATCCACCTACCCAACCACACACCTACCCATTTATATACCAAACCATCTATCTATCTTTCTATCTATAGTTAATGTGCTCAGTGAAAAAAATATGTGGGTCCCAAAGGATAACAACTCCTTGCTGGCCAAGCTGCACTATTACACAAGGAGTGAGGGGTCACCCACATATTTTTTTTTACAGGTATTGCGCTTCACCCACCTGCCTATCTATCTAATAATTTACAATTTATCTACCCTCCCACCTTCTTATCTGTCTATTTAATGAGTCACTATCTATCCACCTACCCAACCACACACCTACCCATTTATATACCTAACCATCTATCTATCTTTCTTTCTATCTACAGTTAATGCGCTCAGTGAAAAAAAAAATGTGGGTCCCAAGGGATAACAACTCCCTGCTGGCCAAGCTGCACTATTACACAAGGAGTGAGGGATCACCCGCATGTTTTTTTACAGGTATTGCACTCCCTTCCACCCACCTATCTAATAGTTTAACATTTATCTACCCACTCATTTATCTATCTAGCTAATCTATCTAATGATTTACAAAATACCTACCTACCCACCTACGGACCTCACCCTTCCTGTTGGTCAAGCTGCTCTATTATACAAGGAGTGAGGGATCACCCACATATTTTTTGTGGGAGGTAGGGCACTGACTGAAATAAAAAGTGTGTTACTGAGTTCCCTTTCTTCACCTCTATGTCCGCCAAGCTGCCCTAGTGGACAGTGAAGGGGGAAGGTATGTTTATTTTTTACTCTTTTGATTTCTCTCTAGCTATCTCTATTTATTTAACTGTACACTTAGTTATCACAATATACAATAATAGAAGAGTCCCTAACGAGAACTCGCATTTGTGAATTTCAAATGTATACCAAAACATATTATCAGTAATTAATTTTCATTAATTACCTGACTTCATTTTTGTTCGTTGACTTGAGGACAATTCTGCAGTCCAGGTCACCTCGCAGTAGTCGGCTGTTATGACCTCATCATCTGTTTTATATAGAATTCTCACTTAAAAAATGAAAAGAGGCATGATAATATGTTCGCAGTATACAATGACCCTTAAGCCCTTTACACACTGGGAGTATAGGGGCCCCATCTATATAGTTAACTATATTAGTGGTTCCCCTATTCACACTGAACGAAATCGGTAACCGAAATCATCAGTGATGTCCCAGTGACCTGCTGAACATGCGGGTCATAAGCTATATGGAGAGAGTTGACCTGGATGTTCAAGTGAAGGCAGAGGTCGTTTAGGAAGCACGGGAGCGCACATCATTACTGATATTGAGTATACACACGAGAGATTTTTTTTTCAAAGAAAAGAGTTTGCTCAAAAATGCTCTTCTGAGTGATATCTTTTATTTTTCGTGTAGCGTGTATGGGGCTTTAGAAAAATGAGAGGGAGGGATCACCCACCTCTTTGTACATGCCTCTACTTTACAAATCAATGCAGCTATGATTTGTCTATTTAATGGATCATTTAGCATCTATCTTCCTATCCACCCATCTATCTGCCTATCCAATAATTGACTAACACAGGGGCAGATGTATTAAACCTTAACAAGAGATAAATGCAAGGGTGATAAAGAGAGATAAACGTCCAGCCAATCAGCTCCTTACTGACTTTTTTCAAACACAGCCTGTAATATGACAGTTAGCAGGTGATTGGCTGGATGTTTATCTCTCTTTATCATCTTTGCATTTATCTCTTGACTTAATACATCTGTCACTATGTACCTATCCAACCATCTATCTATCTAATGAATTATCATCCATCTACCTACACAGCCATTCATCTATATGTCTATCTAATGATATACTAACTATCGGCCTGCCCACCTATTTATCTTTATCTCTATTTATTTAATTACAGGTATTGCGCTCAGTGAAAAAAATATGTGGGTCCCAAAGGATAACAACTCCCTGCTGGCCAAGCTGCACTATTACACAAGGAGTGAGGGATCACCCACATAGTTTTTTACAGGTATTGCACTTCACCCACCCACCTATCTTATAATTTACCATTTATCTACCCTCCCACCAACTTATATGTCTATCTAATAAGTCACTATCTATCCACCTACCCAACCACACACCTACCCATTTATATACCTAACTATCTATCTATCTATCTACAGTTAATGTGCTCAGTGAAAATAATATGTGGGTCCCAAAGGATAACAACTCCCTGCTGGCCAAGCTGCACTATTACACAAGGAGTGAGGGGTCACCCACACATTCTTTTATAGGTATTGCACTTCACCCACCCACCTATCTAATAATTTACCATTTATCTACCCTCCCACCCACTTATCTGTCTATCTAATAAGTCACTATCTATCCACCTACCCAACCACACACCTACCCATTTATATACCTAACCATCTATCTATCTATCTACAGTTAATGTGCTCAGCGAAAATAATATGTGGGTCCCAAAGGATAAAAACTCCCTGCTGGCCAAGCTGCACTATTACACAAGGAGTGAGGGATCACCCACATATTTTTTTACAGGTATTGCACTTCACCCACCCACCCACCTATCTAATAATTTACCATTTATCTACCCTCCCACCAACTTTTCTGTCTAATGATTCATTATCTATCCACCTACCCAACCACACACCTACCCATTTATATACCAAACCATCTATCTATCTTTCAATCTATCTACAGTTAATGCACTCAGTGAAAAAAAATTTTGTGGGTCCCAAAGGATAACAACTCCCTGCTGGCCAAGCTGCACTATTACACAAGGAGTGAGGAATCACCCACATATTTTTTTTACAGGTATTGCACTTCACCCACCCACCTATCTAATAATTTACCATTTATCTACCCTCCCACCAACTTTTCTGTCTATCTAATAAGTCACTATCTATCCACCTACCCAACCACACACCTACCCATTTATATACCTAACCATCTATCTATCTATCTACAGTTAATGTGCTCAGTGAAAATAATATGTGGGTCCCAAAGGATAACAACTCCCTGCTGGCCAAGCTGCACTATTACACAAGGAGTGAGGGATCACCCACACATTCTTTTATAGGTATTGCACTTCACCCACCCACCTATCTAATAATTTACCATTTATCTACCCTCCCACCCACTTATCTGTCTATCTAATGATTCACTATCTATCCACCGACCCAACCACACACCTACCCATTTATATACCTAACCATCTATCTATCTACAGTTAATGTGCTCAGTGAAAATAATATGTGGGTCCCAAAGGATAACAACTCCCTGCTGGCCAAGCTGCACTATTACACAAGGAGTGAGGGATCACCCACACATTCTTTTATAGGTATTGCACTTTACCACCCACCTATCTAATAATTTACCATTTATCTACCCTCCCACACACTTATCTGTCTATCTAATGATTCACTATCTATCCACCTACCCAACCACACACCTACCCATTTATATACCAAACCATCTATCTATCTTTCAATCTATCTATAGTTAATGCACTCAGTGAAAAAAATATGTGGGTCCCAAAGGATACCAACTCCCTGCTGGCCAAGCTGCACTATTACACAAGGAGTGAGGGATCACCCCCATATTTTTTTACAGGTATTGCACTTCACCCACCCACCTATCTAATAATTTACCATTTATCTACCCTCCCACCAACTTTACTGTCTATCTAATAAGTCAAAATCTATCCACCTACCCAACCACACACCTACCCATTTATATACCTAACCATCTATCTATCTATCTATCTACAGTTAATGCACTCAGTGAAAAAAATATGTGGGTCCCAAAGGATAACAACTCCCTGCTGGCTAAGCTGCACTATTACACAAGGAGTGAGGGGTCACCCACATATTTTTTTTTACAGGTATTGCGCTTCACCCACCTATCTATCTAATAATTTACCATTTATCTACCCTCCCACCCACTTATCTGTCTATCTAATGATTCACTATCTATCCACCTACCCAACCACACACCTACCCATTTATATACCTAACCATCTATCTATCTACAGTTAACGTGCTCAGTGAAAATAATATGTGGGTCCCAAAGGATAACAACTCCCTGCTGGCCAAGCTGCACTATTACACAAGGAGTGAGGGATCACCCACACATTCTTTTATAGGTATTGCACTTCACCCACCCACCTATCTAATAATTTACCATTTATCTACCCTCCCACCCACTTATCTGTCTATCTAATGATTCACTATCTATCCACCTACCCAACCACACACCTACCCATTTATATACCAAACCATCTATCTATCTTTCTATCTATCTACAGTTAATGTGCTCAGTGAAAAAAATATGTGGGTCCCAAAGGATAACAACTCCCTGCTGGCCAAGCTGCACTATTACACAAGGAGTGAGGGGTCACCCACATATTTTTTTTTACAGGTATTGCGCTTCACCCACCCACCTATCTATCTAATAATATACCATTTATCTACCCTCCCACCCACTTATCTGTCTATCTAATGATTCACTATCTATCCACCTACCCAACCACACACCTACCCATTTATATACCTAACCATCTATCTATCTATCTATCTATCTATCTATCTACAGTTAATGTGCTCAGTGAAAATAATATGTGGGTCCCAAAGGATAACAACTCCCTGCTGGCCAAGCTGCACTATTACACAAGGAGTGAGGGATCACCCACACATTCTTTTATAGGTATTGCACTTCACCCACCCACCTATCTAATAATTTACCATTTATCTACCCTCCCACCCACTTATCTGTCTATCTAATGATTCACTATCTATCCACCTACCCAACCACACACCTACCCATTTATATACCAAACCATCTATCTATCTTTCTATCTATCTACAGTTAATGCACTCAGTGAAAAAAATATGTGGGTCCCAAAGGATACCAACTCCCTGCTGGCCAAGCTGCACTATTACACAAGGAGTGAGGGATCACCCCCATATTTTTTTACAGGTATTGCACTTCACCCACCCACCTATCTAATAATTTACCATTTATCTACCCTCCCACCAACTTTTCTGTCTATCTAATGATTCACTATCTATCCACCTACCCAACCACACACCTACCCATTTATATACCTAACCATCTATCTATCTATCTATCTATCTATCTATCTACAGTTAATGCACTCAGTGAAAAAAATATGTGGGTCCCAAAGGATAACAACTCCCTGCTGGCCAAGCTGCACTATTACACAAGGAGTGAGGGGTCACCCACATATTTTTTTTTACAGGTATTGCGCTTCACCCACCCACCTATCTATCTGATAATTTACCATTTATCTACCCTCCCACCCACTTATCTGTCTATCTAATGATTCACTATCTATCCACCTACCCAACCACACACCTACCCATTTATATACCTAACCATCTATCTATCTACAGTTAATGTGCTCAGTGAAAATAATATGTGGGTCCCAAAGGATAACAACTCCCTGCTGGCCAAGCTGCACTATTACACAAGGAGTGAGGGATCACCCACACATTCTTTTATAGGTATTGCACTTCACCCACCCACCTATCTAATAATTTACCATTTATCTACCCTCCCACCCACTTATCTGTCTATCTAATGATTCACTATCTATCCACCTACCCAACCACACACCTACCCATTTATATACCAAACCATCTATCTATCTTTCTATCTATAGTTAATGTGCTCAGTGAAAAAAATATGTGGGTCCCAAAGGATAACAACTCCTTGCTGGCCAAGCTGCACTATTACACAAGGAGTGAGGGGTCACCCACATATTTTTTTTTACAGGTATTGCGCTTCACCCACCCACCTATCTATCTAATAATTTACCATTTATCTACCCTCCCACCCACTTATCTGTCTATCTAATGATTCACTATCTATCCACCTACCCAACCACACACCTACCCATTTATATACCAAACCATCTATCTATCTTTCTATCTATCTACAGTTAATGTGCTCAGTGAAAAAAATATGTGGGTCCCAAAGGATAACAACTCCCTGCTGGCCAAGCTGCACTATTACACAAGGAGTGAGGGATCACCCACATATTTTTTTAGAGGTATTGCACTTCACCCACCCACCTATCTAATAATTTACCATTTATCTACCCTCCCACCCACTTATCTGTCTATCTAATGATTCACTATCTATCCACCTACCTAACCACACACCTACCCATTTATATACCTAACCATCTATCTATCTATCTACAGTTAATGTGCTTAGTGAAAATAATATGTGGGTCCCAAAGGATAACAACTCCCTGCTGGCCAAGCTGCACTATTACACAAGGAGTGAGGGATCACCCACACATTCTTTTATAGGTATTGCACTTCACCCACCTAATAATTTACCATTTATCTACCCTCCCACCCACTTATCTGTCTATCTAATGATTCACTATCTATCCACCTACCCAACCACACACCTACCCATTTATATACCAAACCATCTATCTATATTTCAATCTATTTACAGTTAATGTGCTCAGTGAAAATAATATGTGGGTCCCAAAGGATAACAACTCCCTGCTGGCCAAGCTGCACTATTACACAAGGAGTGAAGGGTCACCCACATATTTTTTTACAGGTATTTCACTTCACCCACGTGCCTATCTATCTAATAATTTACAATTTATCTACCCTCCCACCCACTTATCTGTCTATTTAATGAGTCACTATCTATCCACCTACCCAACCACACACCTACCCATTTATATACCTAACCATCTATCTATCTTTCTTTCTATCTACAGTTAATGCGCTCAGTGAAAAAATATGTGGGTCTCAAAGAATAGCAACTCCCTGCTGGCCAAGCTGCACTATTACACAAGGAGTGAGGGATCACCCACATATTTTTTTTACAGGTATTGCGCTTCACCCCCTACCTATCTAATAGTTTAACATTTATCTACCCACCCACTCATTTATCTATCTAATGATTCACTATCTACCTACCCACGCTCCCACCCACCCTCCCATTTATCTACCTATCTACAGTTAATACACTCAGTGAAAAAAAAATGTGGGTCCCAAAGGTTAACAACTCCCTGCTGGCCAAGCTGCACTATTACACAAGGAGTGAGGGATCACCCGCATGTTTTTTTACAGGTATTGCGCTCCCCCCCACCCACCTATCTAATAGTTTAACATTTATCTACCCACCCATTTATCTATCTAATCTATCTAATGATTCACAAAATACCTACCTACCCACCTACGGACCTCACCCTTCCTGTTGGTCAAGCTGCTCTATTATACAAGGAGTGAGGGATCACCCACATATTTTTTGTGGGAGGTAGGGCACTGACTGAAATAAAAAGTGTGTTACTGAGTTCCCTTTCTTCACCTCTATGTCCGCCAAGCTGCCCTAGTGGACAGTGAAGGGGGAAGGTATGTTTATTTTTTACTCTTTTGATTTCTCTCTAGCTATCTCTATTTATTTAACTGTACACTTAGTTATCACAATATACAATAATAGAAGAGTCCCTAACGAGAACTCGCAATTGTGAATTTCAAATGTATACCAAAACATATTATCAGTAATTAATTTTCATTAATTACCTGACTTCATTTTTGTTCGTTGACTTGAGGACAATTCTGCAGTCCAGGTTACCTTGCAGTAGTCGGCTGTTATGACCTCATCATCTGTTTTATATAGAATTCTCACTTAAAAAAATGAAAAGAGGCATGATAATATGTTCGCAGTATACAATGACCCTTAAGCCCTTTACACACTGGGAGTATAGGGGCCCCATCTATATAGTTAACTATATTAGTGGTTCCCCTATTCACACTGAACGAAATCGGTTACCGAAATCATCAGTGATGTCCCAGTGACCTGCTGAACATGCGGGTCATAGGCTATATGGCCAGAGTTGACCTGGATGTTCAAGTGAAGGCAGAGGTCGTTTAGGATGCGCGGGAGCGCACATCATTACTGATATTGAGTATACACACGAGAGATTTTTTTTTCAAAGAAAAGGGTTTGCTCAAAAATGCTCTTCTGAGTGATATCTTTTCTTTTTTCGTGTAGCGTGTATGGGGCTTTAGAAAAATGAGAGGGAGGGATCACCCACCTCTTTGTACATGCCTCTACTTTACAAATCAATGCAGCTATGATTTGTCTATTTAATGGATCATTTAGCATCTATCTTCCTATCCACCCATCTATCTGCCTATCCAATAATTGACTAACACTGGGGCAGATGTATTAAACCTTAACAAGAGATAAATGCAAGGGTGATAAAGAGAGATAAACGTCCAGCCAATCAGCTCCTTACTGACTTTTTTCAAACACAGCCTGTAATATGACAGTTAGCAGGTGATTGGCTGGATGTTTATCTCTCTTTATCATCTTTGCATTTATCTCTTGACTTAATACATCTGTCACTATGTACCTATCCAACCATCTATCTATCTAATGAATTATCATCCATCTACCTACACAGCCATTCATCTATATGTCTATCTAATGATATACTATCTATCGGCCTGCCCACCTATTTATCTTTATCTCTATTTATTTAATTACAGGTATTGCGCTCAGTGAAAAAAATATGTGGGTCCCAAAGGATAACAACTCCCTGCTGGCCAAGCTGCACTATTACACAAGGAGTGAGGGATCACCCACATATTTTTTTACAGGTATTGCACTTCACCCACCTATCTAATAATTTACCATTTATCTACCCTCCCACCAACTTATATGTCTATCTAATAAGTCACTATCTATCCACCTACCCAACCACACACCTACCCATTTATATACCTAACCATCTATCTATCTATCTACAGTTAATGTGCTCAGTGAAAATAATATGTGGGTCCCAAAGGATAACAACTCCCTGCTGGCCAAGCTGCACTATTACACAAGGAGTGAGGGATCACCCACACATTCTTTTATAGGTATTGCACTTCACACACCCACCTATCTAATAATTTACCATTTATATACCCTCCCACCCACTTATCTGTCTATCTAATAAGTCACTATCTATCCACCTACCCAACCACACACCTACCCATTTATATACCTAACCATCTATCTATCTATCTACAGTTAATGTGCTCAGCGAAAATAATATGTGGGTCCCAAATGATAAAAACTCCCTGCTGGCCAAGCTGCACTATTACACAAGGAGTGAGGGATCACCCACATATTTTTTTACAGGTATTGCACTTCACCCACCCACCTATCTAATAATTTACCATTTATCTACCCTCCCACCAACTTTTCTGTCTATCTAATAAGTCACTATCTATCCACCTACCCAAACACACCTACCCATTTATATACCTAACCATCTATCTATCTATCTACAGTTAATGTGCTCAGTGAAAATAATATGTGGGTCCCAAAGGATAACAACTCCCTGCTGGCCAAGCTGCACTATTACACAAGGAGTGAGGGATCACCCACACATTCTTTTATAGGTATTGCACTTCACCCACCCACCTATCTAATAATTTACCATTTATCTACCCTCCCACCCACTTATCTGTCTATCTAATGATTCACTATCTATCCACCTACCCAACCACACACCTACCCATTTATATACCAAACCATCTATCTATCTTTCAATCTATCTACAGTTAATGCACTCAGTGAAAAAAATATGTGGGTCCCAAACGATAACAACTCCCTGCTGGCCAAGCTGCACTATTACACAAGGAGTGAGGGGTCACCCACATATTTTTTTTTTTACAGGTATTGCGCTTCACCTATCTATCTAATAATTTACCATTTATCTACCCTCCCACCCACTTATCTGTCTATCTAATGATTCACTATCTATCCACCTACCCAACCACACACCTACCCATTTATATACCTAACCATCTATCTATCTACAGTTAATGTGCTCAGTGAAAATAATATGTGGGTCCCAAAGGATAACAACTCCTTGCTGGCCAAGCTGCACTATTACACAAGGAGTGAGGGATCACCCACACATTCTTTTATAGGTATTGCACTTCACCCACCCACCTATCTAATAATTTACCATTTATCTACCCTCCCACCCACTTATCTGTCTATCTAATGATTCACTATCTATCCACCTACCCAACCACACACCTACCCATTTATATACCAAACCATCTATCTATCTTTCAATCTATCTATCTACAGTTAATGCACTCAGTGAAAAAAATATGTGGGTTCCAAAAGATAACAACTCCCTGCTGGCCAAGCTGCACTATTACACAAGGAGTGAGGGGTCACCCACACATTTTTTTTTCAGGTATTGCGCTTCACCCACCCACCTATCTATCTAATAATTTACCATTTATCTACCCTCCCACCCACTTATCTGTCTATCTAATGATTCACTATCTATCCACCTACCCAACCACACACCTACCCATTTATATACCTAACCATCTATCTATCTATCTACAGTTAATGTGCTCAGTGAAAATAATATGTGAGTCCCAAAGGATAACAACTCCCTGCTGGCCAAGCTGCACTATTACACAAGGAGTGAGGGGTCACCCACATATTTTTTTTACAGGTATTGCACTTCACCCACCCACCTATCTAATAATTTACCATTTATCTACCCTCCCACCCACTTATCTGTCTATCTAATGATTCACTATCTATCCACCTACCCAACCACACACCTACCCATTTATATACCAAACCATCTATCTATCTTTCAATCTATCTACAGTTAATGCACTCAGTAAAAAAAAAATATGTGGGTCCCAAAGGATAACAACTCCCTGCTGGCCAAGCTGCACTATTACACAAGGAGTGAGGGGTCACCCACATATTTTTTTTACAGGTATTGCGCTTCACCCACCTATCTAATAATTTACCATTTATCTACCCTCCCACCCACTTATCTGTCTATCTAATGATTCACTATCTATCCACCTACCCAACCACACACCTACCCATTTATATACCAAACCATCTATCTATCTATCTATCTACAGTTAATGTGCTCAGTGAAAATAATATGTGGGTCCCAAAGGATAACAACTCCCTGCTGGCCAAGCTGCACTATTACACAAGGAGTGAGGGATCACCCACACATTCTTTTATAGGTATTGCACTTCACCCACCCACCTATCTAATAATTTACCATTTATCTACCCTCCCACCCACTTATCTGTCTATCTAATGATTCACTATCTATCCACCTACCCAACCACACACCTACCCATTTATATACCTAACCATCTATCTATCTATCTATCTATCTATCTATCTACAGTTAATGCACTCAGTGAAAAAAATATGTGGGTCCCAAAGGATAACAACTCCCTGCTGGCCAAGCTGCACTATTACACAAGGAGTGAGGGGTCACCCACATATTTTTTTTTACAGGTATTGCGCTTCACCCACCCACCTATCTATCTGATAATTTACCATTTATCTACCCTCCCACCCACTTATCTGTCTATCTAATGATTCACTATCTATCCACCTACCCAACCACACACCTACCCATTTATATACCTAACCATCTATCTATCTACAGTTAATGTGCTCAGTGAAAATAATATGTGGGTCCCAAAGGATAACAACTCCCTGCTGGCCAAGCTGCACTATTACACAAGGAGTGAGGGATCACCCACACATTCTTTTATAGGTATTGCACTTCACCCACCCACCTATCTAATAATTTACCATTTATCTACCCTCCCACCCACTTATCTGTCTATCTAATGATTCACTATCTATCCACCTACCCAACCACACACCTACCCATTTATATACCAAACCATCTATCTATCTTTCTATCTATAGTTAATGTGCTCAGTGAAAAAAATATGTGGGTCCCAAAGGATAACAACTCCTTGCTGGCCAAGCTGCACTATTACACAAGGAGTGAGGGGTCACCCACATATTTTTTTTTACAGGTATTGCGCTTCACCCACCCACCTATCTATCTAATAATTTACCATTTATCTACCCTCCCACCCACTTATCTGTCTATCTAATGATTCACTATCTATCCACCTACCCAACCACACACCTACCCATTTATATACCAAACCATCTATCTATCTTTCTATCTATCTACAGTTAATGTGCTCAGTGAAAAAAATATGTGGGTCCCAAAGGATAACAACTCCCTGCTGGCCAAGCTGCACTATTACACAAGGAGTGAGGGATCACCCACATATTTTTTTAGAGGTATTGCACTTCACCCACCCACCTATCTAATAATTTACCATTTATCTACCCTCCCACCCACTTATCTGTCTATCTAATGATTCACTATCTATCCACCTACCTAACCACACACCTACCCATTTATATACCTAACCATCTATCTATCTATCTACAGTTAATGTGCTTAGTGAAAATAATATGTGGGTCCCAAAGGATAACAACTCCCTGCTGGCCAAGCTGCACTATTACACAAGGAGTGAGGGATCACCCACACATTCTTTTATAGGTATTGCACTTCACCCACCTAATAATTTACCATTTATCTACCCTCCCACCCACTTATCTGTCTATCTAATGATTCACTATCTATCCACCTACCCAACCACACACCTACCCATTTATATACCAAACCATCTATCTATATTTCAATCTATTTACAGTTAATGTGCTCAGTGAAAATAATATGTGGGTCCCAAAGGATAACAACTCCCTGCTGGCCAAGCTGCACTATTACACAAGGAGTGAAGGGTCACCCACATATTTTTTTACAGGTATTTCACTTCACCCACGTGCCTATCTATCTAATAATTTACAATTTATCTACCCTCCCACCCACTTATCTGTCTATTTAATGAGTCACTATCTATCCACCTACCCAACCACACACCTACCCATTTATATACCTAACCATCTATCTATCTTTCTTTCTATCTACAGTTAATGCGCTCAGTGAAAAAATATGTGGGTCTCAAAGAATAGCAACTCCCTGCTGGCCAAGCTGCACTATTACACAAGGAGTGAGGGATCACCCACATATTTTTTTTACAGGTATTGCGCTTCACCCCCTACCTATCTAATAGTTTAACATTTATCTACCCACCCACTCATTTATCTATCTAATGATTCACTATCTACCTACCCACGCTCCCACCCACCCTCCCATTTATCTACCTATCTATCTACAGTTAATACACTCAGTGAAAAAAAAATGTGGGTCCCAAAGGTTAACAACTCCCTGCTGGCCAAGCTGCACTATTACACAAGGAGTGAGGGATCACCCGCATGTTTTTTTACAGGTATTGCGCTCCCCCCCACCCACCTATCTAATAGTTTAACATTTATCTACCCACCCATTTATCTATCTAATCTATCTAATGATTCACAAAATACCTACCTACCCACCTACGGACCTCACCCTTCCTGTTGGTCAAGCTGCTCTATTATACAAGGAGTGAGGGATCACCCACATATTTTTTGTGGGAGGTAGGGCACTGACTGAAATAAAAAGTGTGTTACTGAGTTCCCTTTCTTCACCTCTATGTCCGCCAAGCTGCCCTAGTGGACAGTGAAGGGGGAAGGTATGTTTATTTTTTACTCTTTTGATTTCTCTCTAGCTATCTCTATTTATTTAACTGTACACTTAGTTATCACAATATACAATAATAGAAGAGTCCCTAACGAGAACTCGCAATTGTGAATTTCAAATGTATACCAAAACATATTATCAGTAATTAATTTTCATTAATTACCTGACTTCATTTTTGTTCGTTGACTTGAGGACAATTCTGCAGTCCAGGTTACCTTGCAGTAGTCGGCTGTTATGACCTCATCATCTGTTTTATATAGAATTCTCACTTAAAAAAATGAAAAGAGGCATGATAATATGTTCGCAGTATACAATGACCCTTAAGCCCTTTACACACTGGGAGTATAGGGGCCCCATCTATATAGTTAACTATATTAGTGGTTCCCCTATTCACACTGAACGAAATCGGTTACCGAAATCATCAGTGATGTCCCAGTGACCTGCTGAACATGCGGGTCATAGGCTATATGGCCAGAGTTGACCTGGATGTTCAAGTGAAGGCAGAGGTCGTTTAGGATGCGCGGGAGCGCACATCATTACTGATATTGAGTATACACACGAGAGATTTTTTTTTCAAAGAAAAGGGTTTGCTCAAAAATGCTCTTCTGAGTGATATCTTTTCTTTTTTCGTGTAGCGTGTATGGGGCTTTAGAAAAATGAGAGGGAGGGATCACCCACCTCTTTGTACATGCCTCTACTTTACAAATCAATGCAGCTATGATTTGTCTATTTAATGGATCATTTAGCATCTATCTTCCTATCCACCCATCTATCTGCCTATCCAATAATTGACTAACACTGGGGCAGATGTATTAAACCTTAACAAGAGATAAATGCAAGGGTGATAAAGAGAGATAAACGTCCAGCCAATCAGCTCCTTACTGACTTTTTTCAAACACAGCCTGTAATATGACAGTTAGCAGGTGATTGGCTGGATGTTTATCTCTCTTTATCATCTTTGCATTTATCTCTTGACTTAATACATCTGTCACTATGTACCTATCCAACCATCTATCTATCTAATGAATTATCATCCATCTACCTACACAGCCATTCATCTATATGTCTATCTAATGATATACTATCTATCGGCCTGCCCACCTATTTATCTTTATCTCTATTTATTTAATTACAGGTATTGCGCTCAGTGAAAAAAATATGTGGGTCCCAAAGGATAACAACTCCCTGCTGGCCAAGCTGCACTATTACACAAGGAGTGAGGGATCACCCACATATTTTTTTACAGGTATTGCACTTCACCCACCTATCTAATAATTTACCATTTATCTACCCTCCCACCAACTTATATGTCTATCTAATAAGTCACTATCTATCCACCTACCCAACCACACACCTACCCATTTATATACCTAACCATCTATCTATCTATCTACAGTTAATGTGCTCAGTGAAAATAATATGTGGGTCCCAAAGGATAACAACTCCCTGCTGGCCAAGCTGCACTATTACACAAGGAGTGAGGGATCACCCACACATTCTTTTATAGGTATTGCACTTCACACACCCACCTATCTAATAATTTACCATTTATATACCCTCCCACCCACTTATCTGTCTATCTAATAAGTCACTATCTATCCACCTACCCAACCACACACCTACCCATTTATATACCTAACCATCTATCTATCTATCTACAGTTAATGTGCTCAGCGAAAATAATATGTGGGTCCCAAATGATAAAAACTCCCTGCTGGCCAAGCTGCACTATTACACAAGGAGTGAGGGATCACCCACATATTTTTTTACAGGTATTGCACTTCACCCACCCACCTATCTAATAATTTACCATTTATCTACCCTCCCACCAACTTTTCTGTCTATCTAATAAGTCACTATCTATCCACCTACCCAAACACACCTACCCATTTATATACCTAACCATCTATCTATCTATCTACAGTTAATGTGCTCAGTGAAAATAATATGTGGGTCCCAAAGGATAACAACTCCCTGCTGGCCAAGCTGCACTATTACACAAGGAGTGAGGGATCACCCACACATTCTTTTATAGGTATTGCACTTCACCCACCCACCTATCTAATAATTTACCATTTATCTACCCTCCCACCCACTTATCTGTCTATCTAATGATTCACTATCTATCCACCTACCCAACCACACACCTACCCATTTATATACCAAACCATCTATCTATCTTTCAATCTATCTACAGTTAATGCACTCAGTGAAAAAAATATGTGGGTCCCAAACGATAACAACTCCCTGCTGGCCAAGCTGCACTATTACACAAGGAGTGAGGGGTCACCCACATATTTTTTTTTTTACAGGTATTGCGCTTCACCTATCTATCTAATAATTTACCATTTATCTACAGTTAATGCGCTCAGTGAAAAAATATGTGGGTCTCAAAGGATAGCAACTCCCTGCTGGCCAAGCTGCACTATTACACAAGGAGTGAGGGATCACCCACATATTTTTTTTACAGGTATTGCGCTTCACCCCCTACCTATCTAATAGTTTAACATTTATCTACCCACCCACTCATTTATCTATCTAATGATTCACTATCTACCTACCCACGCTCCCACCCACCCTCCCATTTATCTACCTATCTATCTACAGTTAATACACTCAGTGAAAAAAAAAATGTGGGTCCCAAAACAACTCCCTGCTGGCCAAGCTGCACTATTACACAAGGAGTGAGGGATCACCCGCATGTTTTTTTACAGGTATTGCACTTCACCCACCTATCTAATAATTTACCATTTATCTACCCTCCCACCAACTTATATGTCTATCTAATAAGTCACTATCTATCCACCTACCCAACCACACACCTACCCATTTATATACCTAACCATCTATCTATCTATCTACAGTTAATGTGCTCAGTGAAAAAAATATGTGGGTCCCAAAGGATAACAACTCCCTGCTGGCCAAGCTGCACTATTACACAAGGAGTGAGGGATCACCCACATATTTTTTTAGAGGTATTGCACTTCACCCACCCACCTATCTAATAATTTACCATTTATCTACCCTCCCACCCACTTATCTGTCTATCTAATGATTCACTATCTATCCACCTACCTAACCACACACCTACCCATTTATATACCTAACCATCTATCTATCTATCTACAGTTAATGTGCTTAGTGAAAATAATATGTGGGTCCCAAAGGATAACAACTCCCTGCTGGCCAAGCTGCACTATTACACAAGGAGTGAGGGATCACCCACACATTCTTTTATAGGTATTGCACTTCACCCACCTAATAATTTACCATTTATCTACCCTCCCACCCACTTATCTGTCTATCTAATGATTCACTATCTATCCACCTACCCAACCACACACCTACCCATTTATATACCAAACCATCTATCTATATTTCAATCTATTTACAGTTAATGTGCTCAGTGAAAATAATATGTGGGTCCCAAAGGATAACAACTCCCTGCTGGCCAAGCTGCACTATTACACAAGGAGTGAAGGGTCACCCACATATTTTTTTACAGGTATTTCACTTCACCCACGTGCCTATCTATCTAATAATTTACAATTTATCTACCCTCCCACCCACTTATCTGTCTATTTAATGAGTCACTATCTATCCACCTACCCAACCACACACCTACCCATTTATATACCTAACCATCTATCTATCTTTCTTTCTATCTACAGTTAATGCGCTCAGTGAAAAAATATGTGGGTCTCAAAGAATAGCAACTCCCTGCTGGCCAAGCTGCACTATTACACAAGGAGTGAGGGATCACCCACATATTTTTTTTACAGGTATTGCGCTTCACCCCCTACCTATCTAATAGTTTAACATTTATCTACCCACCCACTCATTTATCTATCTAATGATTCACTATCTACCTACCCACGCTCCCACCCACCCTCCCATTTATCTACCTATCTATCTACAGTTAATACACTCAGTGAAAAAAAAATGTGGGTCCCAAAGGTTAACAACTCCCTGCTGGCCAAGCTGCACTATTACACAAGGAGTGAGGGATCACCCGCATGTTTTTTTACAGGTATTGCGCTCCCCCCCACCCACCTATCTAATAGTTTAACATTTATCTACCCACCCATTTATCTATCTAATCTATCTAATGATTCACAAAATACCTACCTACCCACCTACGGACCTCACCCTTCCTGTTGGTCAAGCTGCTCTATTATACAAGGAGTGAGGGATCACCCACATATTTTTTGTGGGAGGTAGGGCACTGACTGAAATAAAAAGTGTGTTACTGAGTTCCCTTTCTTCACCTCTATGTCCGCCAAGCTGCCCTAGTGGACAGTGAAGGGGGAAGGTATGTTTATTTTTTACTCTTTTGATTTCTCTCTAGCTATCTCTATTTATTTAACTGTACACTTAGTTATCACAATATACAATAATAGAAGAGTCCCTAACGAGAACTCGCAATTGTGAATTTCAAATGTATACCAAAACATATTATCAGTAATTAATTTTCATTAATTACCTGACTTCATTTTTGTTCGTTGACTTGAGGACAATTCTGCAGTCCAGGTTACCTTGCAGTAGTCGGCTGTTATGACCTCATTGTGAGGGTACGAGTTCCTCAATCACTCAGACACCGAGCAGATGAAACCAGAAGAATGGTTTATTTTCCACAGCACGCACAAATAGACAATAAACAGTGGCAAAGGTAAATTGCAAAATAGAAAGATATTCAGGTAGCAGGCCCAAACAGACAGTCCTTGTATAGTCACAGTCCCAGATCAGTTCCACAGGGCAAACTATCACTTGTCCACACAGCTGTGATAGCAGAAAACTGTATAAGTCCACAAAACACTGGCAACTCCACAGAAGCGAGGATGAGGCGTTCCACAAGACACAGGTAGAGCATACCTCTGAACCTTAAGACTGCGACTAACCTCCTTCCTCCCCTCTTCTCCTTCAGCTCTCCCTGGTCTGACCAAAAAACACTTTTTAAAACATTTCAAATTCCCACGGTGATCGCATCATCTGTGGGGTTGCCCAATTTCCTGATTGGTGGATTCAAGCATAAGGTATATCCCACCTTCAATCCACAGTTGTCCAACTGCTGCTCCCAACCCCTGCTGTGTCTGGTTCCACAAAGTCTGCTAGAGCCCAGAGGTTTACAAAGAATTGTAAACCCCCCTGTGGAGATGGTTCCTCTGCTATCTCTTTCCTGTAAATAGCAGCAAAATAGCAGGGTAATTGGATCACCCCCTGTGGAGATTGCCTTTTGGGAGGACAGTTTATGATAACCCTTTTCCTGTCAGGGCACGGGCAAATGGTATCAATGGTATAATGCTTACATGAATAAAGTCCTGGGAAATACAGACATACATAGGGAACAATAGGGCTAAAATGTACATTAATTACTGTGGAGTAGAGGATGTCACAATTCACTTATCGCCAATGCAATTCCTTCACATTTCCTCCCCCACATTTTAGTCCATGTTCCTGGTGTCCTGGGTAATGGCAAGGGCTGGTCTCCTGGTGTTAGGTGGCACTGGGTCTGGTTCCTGCTGACGGGATAGGCCATCCGCGTTTCCATGATCTTTACCCTTTTTGTGAGAAATAGAGAAGTTGTACAGTTGTAGGGCTAAGCTCCACCTCAGTAACCGTCCATTGTCTCCAGCTGTACGTTGTAGAAAACTAAGGGGGTTATGATCTGTTACCACTGAAAACTCACGCCCATACACATAGGGCTGCAACTTCTTTAGTGCCCAGACGATGGCTAGGCACTCCTTTTCAATGGTGGCGTAGGCTATCTCGCGGGCAACTAGTTTTCGGGAAATAAAGGCAACTGGGTGCTCACACCCATCCTCCCCTATTTGACTTAGCACAGCTCCTATTCCACAAGCTGAAGCATCTGTTTGCACAATGAACCGCCGGCGGAAGTCAGGGGCGGCTAACACTGGGGACCGGGACAAGATGTCCTTAAGCTGGGAGAAAGCCTGCTCGCAGTCAGGGGTCCAGTCAATGTTTCGGGTGTACTTTTTGGTCGTTAGGTCAGTCAGTGGTTTGGCAATGGTGCTGTACTGAGGAACAAATTTACGATAGTACCCCGCTGTGCCCAGGAAGGCACGTACCTGTTTTTGGTTAGTGGGGTGAGGCCACTTCAGAATGGCCTCAATTTTTGCTGGTTCTGGACGAATACGGCCTCCCCCAACCCTGTGGCCAAGGTACAGCACCTCTGCCATCCCCATCTGACACTTATCCGGTCTGATTGTCAACCCTGCCTGGCTAATCTCTGCTAAAACCTGGGCTACATGCTGCAGATGATCCTCCCAGGTCTCACTAAAAATTGCTATATCATCCAGGTAGGCCTGGGCAAACTCCTGACACCCTGTCAGTATGCGATCTACTGTACGCTGGAAGGTGGCAGGGGCATTCTTCATCCCGAAGGGCATGTCAGTAAATTCAAAAAGCCCAAATGGGGTATTGAACGCTGACCTCTCCTGTGCCTCTCTGGTAAGGGGTATCTGCCAGTACCCCTTGCTAAGGTCCAGGGTGGACACATAGCGAGCCATCCCCAACCTGTCTAACAGCTCATCTACCCGGGGCATGGGGTATGCGTCTGTCACTGTCACCTCATTCAGCTTCCTATAGTCCACGCAGAAGCGTGTACTCCCATCCTTCTTGGGCACTAAGACCACGCTGGAGGCCCAGGGACTATTTGATGGCACAATGACCCCAAGCGCCAGCATTTCGTCTACCTCTTTTTTCATCATATTGAGCACCTCGGGATTCAGCCGATATGCTGGTTGCCTAATGGGCCGAGTTGCTCCGGTGTCGACATGATGGGCTGCTACATGAGTGCGTCCTGGCCTGCTAGTGAACTGAGGCCCCACTAGCTCCAAAACCTCCCTCATTTGTCGGGTCTGGGTTTCAGTTAACTGTGTGCCTATGGGCACGGCCTCCACCCCCACATCCTTCTTGGTTGCTGCCAGAATGTCAGGGATGGGGTCAGTCTCTGGGTCATCCATTGGTGGGCAGCAGATTGCCACAGCCCCTATTTCCCTGGTGACATATTTTTTTAATCTATTTATGTGGTAGGTGCCCACCCGCTTCCCGGTTTGATCTAGGGCAATGATATAATCTACCTGCCCCTGTCGGTCCACTACAGTATATGGCCCTGCCCAGGTCGCCTGTAACTTGTGCTTTCGTACAGGTACCAGTACCATCACTTTCTGACCCACTTCCAACTCCCGTTCACGTGCATGCTGGTTGTAATACTTGCACTGCCTTCCCTGTGCCTCCAGCATATGGTCATGCGCAAGCTGCATTAGCCTTTGCAGTCTCTCCCTCATTTGGGCCACATATTCTAAGACCGGAACCTCCGGTTCCTGGAATGATCCTTCCCAGCTTTCCCTGACTAAGTCGAGAGGACCCCGGACCCTTCTGGCATATAGTAACTCAAAAGGGGAGAACCCGGTAGAATCTTGCCTTACTTCGCGGTATGCGAATAGAAGCTGTTGCAAGGATTTCTCCCAGTCTCCCCCCTCTGATTCAGCATATGCCCGTAGCAACTGCTTAAGGGTCGCATTATATCGCTCACACAATCCGTTTGTTTGGGGGTGATAGGCAGTAGTGCGAAAGGGATGGACCCCAAATTTGGCCCATATGGTCTGCAGTAAGTCCCCTTGAAATTGCGCACCTTGGTCGGTGACCACTTCTTCGGGAAATCCCACACGACTAAAGATATCCATGAGAGCCTGGGCAATATGCTCAGCATCTATGGATGCCAGCGCCACCGCCTCTGGGTACCTAGTCGCATAGTCAACCACAGTCAGTATGTATTTCTTTCCTGTTCTGCTCGGTTTCTTAAAAGGCCCAACAATGTCCATGGCCACTCTCTTGAATGGCTCACTGATCACAGGCATGGGTTGTAGGGGGACACGACGTGGGGGTCCCCCGAGGCGTTGACAGACCCCACATGACTCTCTATACTGTCTTACCTCCTGGTTTATTCCTGGCCAGAAGAAGTGCCGCAGCAGTCGGGCCCGGGTTTTACGAATCCCTAAATGGCCTGCTGAGGGGATGTCATGGGCAAGTGCTAGCAATCGCGCACGGTACTGCTGGGGAACAATTAACTGTTTCCTAGGGACTTCGGGCTCTAATGGGTCTGCTTTTGCTGGCACCCTGTACAGTCTCCCCTCCTCCCACTGAATGCGATCCTCCTGAGTTCCCCAATCACTCCGTCCTGCTGCCCTGCGGAGGCTAGCTAGGGACGGATCTGTTTGTTGGGCTTCCCTAAATTCCACTCTATCTACCTCCCCCAGATTCACGTCACAGTCAAGCAAGTCTGGTACCATGTTACTCACCGGCGGTGGCTCAGGGGCTGTAGCAGTAATTCCTGGTGCTGGCGGGAGAGGGCCCTCAGGTGCTATCTCTCCAGCCTGTGACTGGCTCCGGGTGATAGCTCCCACGAAACAACTGGCCAATCCACCACCCAAATCATTTCCTAGAATAACATGGGTGGGGAGCCCTTCCAGAAGTCCCACGTTCACTTCCCCAGAGTCCTGACCCCAATCCAAGTGTACCCGGGCCATGGGGATGACAGTGATCTGCCCCCCTGCCATGGAGATCTTAATTTTCCGTTGCTTCAGTAGTTGGCAGGGGGGGATTAATTCTGGGCGGATAAGGGTGATGGAGGCACCCGAATCTCTTAACCCCTGCAGTTCCTTCCCATTAACTTTTACAGGCTGTAGATGTGGCTTCATGTTATCCGGGGTGGCTTTTCCAATAGCTGCTACCACCTCCACCTGGTATACTACTTCCTCCGCCTCTGGCGCATCAGGACAGTACTCCCCTCCCCCTCCCCCAAATGATGGTTCCTGGCACACAGCTACTCGAGGCAAGGCATGTCGGGCACCTGGAAATGGTCCTCTTCCCCGGGGGCAATCTCGGCGGACATGACCCACCTTGTCACAGTTGTAGCAGCGACGGGCTCCTGGTAGCTCGGGTCCCCAAGGCCGGGGGTTGGGGGGCTGTGGAGCTGGGCGTTGGGGGGCCGCCGGTAGATCCCGATCTGGCTGGGCCCGTCGGAGATTAGTCTTTTCCTCGATGTTGGTCCCTCTCCACCGAGGCCTGTTAGCTGTGAACTCGTCCGCTAGTTGTGCCGCTTTCTCGGGGGTGGTAGGGGTCCGATCTGCTACCCATTCTCTGATCTCAAGAGGCATCTTGTTCAGCAGCTGCTCCAAGATAAAAGCATTTTTAATATCTTTTACAGTAAGGGCCTGCTTCACGGACAGCCACTTATCACAGTTCCTCCGCAACAGGTTATTAAACTCTGTAAATGAAGAATCGCCTTTTCGGGTTATGGTGCGAAACTTCACACGGTATGATTCAGCAGTCACCGCATATCTAGCAAGCAGGACACTTCGTACCTCCTCATATACCAGCACCTGCTCTGGGCTCAGGGCATGGAATGCTTCCAGAGCCCTTCCTCTCAGACTGGGGAACAGAAATCGAGGCCACTCTGCTGCCTCAATTCCATGCAAAGTCATAACAGATTCAAACATCTGCAAATGGGTATCAATATCCGAACCGGCATCATCAAAAGGTGGGATGTCATTATATCTCAGCCTGGCCACCTGGCTTACTGATGCTGCCGTAGTGGGTATAGAGGACTGCAACCCCAATGCAGCTCCCAAAACTGAGGCTCCTTGTCCCAGAGCTGCCAGCAAGTCCTGCAACTGATCTGCATTTCCAACAGGCAGCGCAGCCCCTGAAGCATTTGTCCTGTTGGCCCCCTGCACCTCGTTCCGCTCTAGGACGGGGTCCTCATCGTCCTCCTGTCCAGGGTGTTCTTGGTCCCATTGTGCCAGCTTTGCCATTAATGCTGCTCTGGTGTCCAATGCCTCAAACTCAATCTGCCTCGTACGGCACAGATCCTGCAGTTGATCCTTTTTGCTGTATCGGTAGCATAGTGGTGCTGGATCCATTCCCTGAGGTGTTTATGACTCGTTGCTCGAAGGTTGGTGTCTGAGTGGTCCCGCTGCTGCCGCCAAATGTGAGGGTACGAGTTCCTCAATCACTCAGACACCGAGCAGATGAAACCAGAAGAATGGTTTATTTTCCACAGCACGCACAAATAGACAATAAACAGTGGCAAAGGTAAATTGCAGAGTAGAAAGATATTCAGGTAGCAGGCCCAAACAGACAGTCCTTGTATAGTCACAGTCCCAGATCAGTTCCACAGGGCAAACTATCACTTGTCCACACAGCTGTGATAGCAGAAAACTGTATAAGTCCACAAAACACTGGCAACTCCACAGAAGCGAGGATGAGGCGTTCCACAAGACACAGGTAGAGCATACCTCTGAACCTTAAGACTGCGACTAACCTCCTTCCTCCCCTCTTCTCCTTCAGCTCTCCCTGGTCTGACCAAAAAACACTTTTTAAAACATTTCAAATTCCCACGGTGATCGCATCATCTGTGGGGTTGCCCAATTTCCTGATTGGTGGATTCAAGCATAAGGTATATCCCACCTTCAATCCACAGTTGTCCAACTGCTGCTCCCAACCCCTGCTGTGTCTGGTTCCACAAAGTCTGCTAGAGCCCAGAGGTTTACAAAGAATTGTAAACCCCCCTGTGGAGATGGTTCCTCTGCTATCTCTTTCCTGTAAATAGCAGCAAAATAGCAGGGTAATTGGATCACCCCCTGTGGAGATTGCCTTTTGGGAGGACAGTTTATGATAACCCTTTTCCTGTCAGGGCACGGGCAAATGGTATCAATGGTATAATGCTTACATGAATAAAGTCCTGGGAAATACAGACATACATAGGGAACAATAGGGCTAAAATGTACATTAATTACTGTGGAGTAGAGGATGTCACAATTCACTTATCGCCAATGCAATTCCTTCACACTCATCATCTGTTTTATATAGAATTCTCACTTAAAAAAATGAAAAGAGGCATGATAATATGTTCGCAGTATACAATGACCCTTAAGCCCTTTACACACTGGGAGTATAGGGGCCCCATCTATATAGTTAACTATATTAGTGGTTCCCCTATTCACACTGAACGAAATCGGTTACCGAAATCATCAGTGATGTCCCAGTGACCTGCTGAACATGCGGGTCATAGGCTATATGGCCAGAGTTGACCTGGATGTTCAAGTGAAGGCAGAGGTCGTTTAGGATGCGCGGGAGCGCACATCATTACTGATATTGAGTATACACACAAGAGATTTTTTTTTCAAAGAAAAGGGTTTGCTCAAAAATGCTCTTCTGAGTGATATCTTTTCTTTTTTCGTGTAGCGTGTATGGGGCTTTAGAAAAATGAGAGGGAGGGATCACCCACCTCTTTGTACATGCCTCTACTTTACAAATCAATGCAGCTATGATTTGTCTATTTAATGGATCATTTAGCATCTATCTTCCTATCCACCCATCTATCTGCCTATCCAATAATTGACTAACACTGGGGCAGATGTATTAAACCTTAACAAGAGATAAATGCAAGGGTGATAAAGAGAGATAAACGTCCAGCCAATCAGCTCCTTACTGACTTTTTTCAAACACAGCCTGTAATATGACAGTTAGCAGGTGATTGGCTAGATGTTTATCTCTCTTTATCATCTTTGCATTTATCTCTTGACTTAATACATCTGTCACTATGTACCTATCCAACCATCTATCTATCTAATGAATTATCATCCATCTACCTACACAGCCATTCATCTATATGTCTATCTAATGATATACTATCTATCGGCCTGCCCACCTATTTATCTTTATCTCTATTTATTTAATTACAGGTATTGCGCTCAGTGAAAAAAATATGTGGGTCCCAAAGGATAACAACTCCCTGCTGGCCAAGCTGCACTATTACACAAGGAGTGAGGGATCACCCACATATTTTTTTAAAAGGTATTGCACTTCACCCACCCACCTATCTAATAATTTACCATTTATCTACCCTCCCACCAACTTATATGTCTATCTAATAAGTCACTATCTATCCACCTACCCAACCACACACCTACCCATTTATATACCTAACCATCTATCTATCTATCTACAGTTAATGTGCTCAGTGAAAATAATATGTGGGTCCCAAAGGATAACAACTCCCTGCTGGCCAAGCTGCACTATTACACAAGGAGTGAGGGATCACCCACACATTCTTTTATAGGTATTGCACTTCACCCACCCACCTATCTAATAATTTACCATTTATCTACCCTCCTACCCACTTATCTGTCTATCTAATAAGTCACTATCTATCCACCTACCCAACCACACACCTACCCATTTATATACCTAACCATCTATCTATCTATCTACAGTTAATGTGCTCAGCGAAAATAATATGTGGGTCCCAAAGGATAAAAACTCCCTGCTGGCCAAGCTGCACTATTACACAAGGAGTGAGGGATCACCCACATATTTTTTTTACAGGTATTGCACTTCACCCACCCACCTATCTAATAATTTACCATTTATCTACCCTCCCACCAACTTTTCTGTCTATCTAATAAGTCACTATCTATCCACCTACCCAAACACACCTACCCATTTATATACCTAACCATCTATCTATCTATCTATCTATCTATCTACAGTTAATGTGCTCAGTGAAAATAATATGTGGGTCCCAAAGGATAACAACTCCCTGCTGGCCAAGCTGCACTATTACACAAGGAGTGAGGGATCACCCACACATTCTTTTATAGGTATTGCACTTCACCCACCCACCTATCTAATAATTTACCATTTATCTACCCTCCCACCCACTTATCTGTCTATCTAATAAGTCACTATCTATCCACCTACCCAAACACACCTACCCATTTATATACCTAACCATCTATCTATCTATCTATCTATCTATCTACAGTTAATGTGCTCAGTGAAAATAATATGTGGGTCCCAAAGGATAACAACTCCCTGCTGGCCAAGCTGCACTATTACACAAGGAGTGAGGGATCACCCACACATTCTTTTATAGGTATTGCACTTCACCCACCCACCTATCTAATAATTTACCATTTATCTACCCTCCCACCCACTTATCTGTCTATCTAATAAGTCACTATCTATCCACCTACCCAACCACACACCTACCCATTTATATACCTAACCATCTATCTATCTATCTACAGTTAATGTGCTCAGCGAAAATAATATGTGGGTCCCAAAGGATAAAAACTCCCTGCTGGCCAAGCTGCACTATTACACAAGGAGTGAGGGATCACCCACATATTTTTTTTACAGGTATTGCACTTCACCCACCCACCTATCTAATAATTTACCATTTATCTACCCTCCCACCCACTTATCTGTCTATCTAATGATTCACTATCTATCCACCTACCCAACCACACACCTACCCATTTATATACCAAACCATCTATCTATCTTTCTATCTATAGTTAATGTGCTCAGTGAAAAAAATATGTGGGTCCCAAAGGATAACAACTCCTTGCTGGCCAAGCTGCACTATTACACAAGGAGTGAGGGGTCACCCACATATTTTTTTTTACAGGTATTGCGCTTCACCCACCCACCTATCTATCTAATAATTTACCATTTATCTACCCTCCCACCCACTTATCTGTCTATCTAATGATTCACTATCTATCCACCTACCTAACCACACACCTACCCATTTATATACCTAACCATCTATCTATCTATCTACAGTTAATGTGCTCAGTGAAAATAATATGTGGGTCCCAAAGGATAACAACTCCCTGCTGGCCAAGCTGCACTATTACACAAGGAGTGAGGGATCACCCACACATTCTTTTATAGGTATTGCACTTCACCCACCTAATAATTTACCATTTATCTACCCTCCCACCCACTTATCTGTCTATCTAATGATTCACTATCTATCCACCTACCCAACCACACACCTACCCATTTATATACCAAACCATCTATCTATATTTCAATCTATTTACAGTTAATGTGCTCAGTGAAAATAATATGTGGGTCCCAAAGGATAACAACTCCCTGCTGGCCAAGCTGCACTATTACACAAGGAGTGAAGGGTCACCCACATATTTTTTTACAGGTATTTCACTTCACCCACGTGCCTATCTATCTAATAATTTACAATTTATCTACCCTCCCACCCACTTATCTGTCTATTTAATGAGTCACTATCTATCCACCTACCCAACCACACACCTACCCATTTATATACCTAACCATCTATCTATCTTTCTTTCTATCTACAGTTAATGCGCTCAGTGAAAAAATATGTGGGTCTCAAAGGATAGCAACTCCCTGCTGGCCAAGCTGCACTATTACACAAGGAGTGAGGGATCACCCACATATTTTTTTTACAGGTATTGCGCTTCACCCCCTACCTATCTAATAGTTTAACATTTATCTACCCACCCACTCATTTATCTATCTAATGATTCACTATCTACCTACCCACGCTCCCACCCACCCTCCCATTTATCTACCTATCTATCTACAGTTAATACACTCAGTGAAAAAAAAATGTGGGTCCCAAAGGTTAACAACTCCCTGCTGGCCAAGCTGCACTATTACACAAGGAGTGAGGGATCACCCGCATGTTTTTTTACAGGTATTGCGCTCCCCCCCACCCACCTATCTAATAGTTTAACATTTATCTACCCACCCATTTATCTATCTAATCTATCTAATGATTCACAAAATACCTACCTACCCACCTACGGACCTCACCCTTCCTGTTGGTCAAGCTGCTCTATTATACAAGGAGTGAGGGATCACCCACATATTTTTTGTGGGAGGTAGGGCACTGACTGAAATAAAAAGTGTGTTACTGAGTTCCCTTTCTTCACCTCTATGTCCGCCAAGCTGCCCTAGTGGACAGTGAAGGGGGAAGGTATGTTTATTTTTTACTCTTTTGATTTCTCTCTAGCTATCTCTATTTATTTAACTGTACACTTAGTTATCACAATATACAATAATAGAAGAGTCCCTAACGAGAACTCGCAATTGTGAATTTCAAATGTATACCAAAACATATTATCAGTAATTAATTTTCATTAATTACCTGACTTCATTTTTGTTCGTTGACTTGAGGACAATTCTGCAGTCCAGGTTACCTTGCAGTAGTCGGCTGTTATGACCTCATCATCTGTTTTATATAGAATTCTCACTTAAAAAAATGAAAAGAGGCATGATAATATGTTCGCAGTATACAATGACCCTTAAGCCCTTTACACACTGGGAGTATAGGGGCCCCATCTATATAGTTAACTATATTAGTGGTTCCCCTATTCACACTGAACGAAATCGGTTACCGAAATCATCAGTGATGTCCCAGTGACCTGCTGAACATGCGGGTCATAGGCTATATGGCCAGAGTTGACCTGGATGTTCAAGTGAAGGCAGAGGTCGTTTAGGATGCGCGGGAGCGCACATCATTACTGATATTGAGTATACACACGAGAGATTTTTTTTTCAAAGAAAAGGGTTTGCTCAAAAATGCTCTTCTGAGTGATATCTTTTCTTTTTTCGTGTAGCGTGTATGGGGCTTTAGAAAAATGAGAGGGAGGGATCACCCACCTCTTTGTACATGCCTCTACTTTACAAATCAATGCAGCTATGATTTGTCTATTTAATGGATCATTTAGCATCTATCTTCCTATCCACCCATCTATCTGCCTATCCAATAATTGACTAACACTGGGGCAGATGTATTAAACCTTAACAAGAGATAAATGCAAGGGTGATAAAGAGAGATAAACGTCCAGCCAATCAGCTCCTTACTGACTTTTTTCAAACACAGCCTGTAATATGACAGTTAGCAGGTGATTGGCTGGATGTTTATCTCTCTTTATCATCTTTGCATTTATCTCTTGACTTAATACATCTGTCACTATGTACCTATCCAACCATCTATCTATCTAATGAATTATCATCCATCTACCTACACAGCCATTCATCTATATGTCTATCTAATGATATACTATCTATCGGCCTGCCCACCTATTTATCTTTATCTCTATTTATTTAATTACAGGTATTGCGCTCAGTGAAAAAAATATGTGGGTCCCAAAGGATAACAACTCCCTGCTGGCCAAGCTGCACTATTACACAAGTAGTGAGGGATCACCCACATATTTTTTTACAGGTATTGCACTTCACCCACCCACCTATCTAATAATTTACCATTTATCTACCCTCCCACCAACTTATATGTCTATCTAATAAGTCACTATCTATCCACCTACCCAACCACACACCTACCCATTTATATACCTAACCATCTATCTATCTATCTACAGTTAATGTGCTCAGTGAAAATAATATGTGGGTCCCAAAGGATAACAACTCCCTGCTGGCCAAGCTGCACTATTACACAAGGAGTGAGGGATCACCCACACATTCTTTTATAGGTATTGCACTTCACACACCCACCTATCTAATAATTTACCATTTATCTACCCTCCCACCCACTTATCTGTCTATCTAATAAGTCACTATCTATCCACCTACCCAACCACACACCTACCCATTTATATACCTAACCATCTATCTATCTATCTACAGTTAATGTGCTCAGCGAAAATAATATGTGGGTCCCAAATGATAAAAACTCCCTGCTGGCCAAGCTGCACTATTACACAAGGAGTGAGGGATCACCCACATATTTTTTTTACAGGTATTGCACTTCACCCACCCACCTATCTAATAATTTACCATTTATCTACCCTCCCACCAACTTTTCTGTCTATCTAATAAGTCACTATCTATCCACCTACCCAAACACACCTACCCATTTATATACCTTACCATCTATCTATCTATCTACAGTTAATGTGCTCAGTGAAAATAATATGTGGGTCCCAAAGGATAACAACTCCCTGCTGGCCAAGCTGCACTATTACACAAGGAGTGAGGGATCACCCACACATTCTTTTATAGGTATTGCACTTCACCCACCCACCTATCTAATAATTTACCATTTATCTACCCTCCCACCCACTTATCTGTCTATCTAATGATTCACTATCTATCCACCTACCCAACCACACACCTACCCATTTATATACCAAACCATCTATCTATCTTTCAATCTATCTACAGTTAATGCACTCAGTGAAAAAAATATGTGGGTCCCAAACGATAACAACTCCCTGCTGGCCAAGCTGCACTATTACACAAGGAGTGAGGGGTCACCCACATATTTTTTTTTTTACAGGTATTGCGCTTCACCTATCTATCTAATAATTTACCATTTATCTACCCTCCCACCCACTTATCTGTCTATCTAATGATTCACTATCTATCCACCTACCCAACCACACACCTACCCATTTATATACCTAACCATCTATCTATCTACAGTTAATGTGCTCAGTGAAAATAATATGTGGGTCCCAAAGGATAACAACTCCTTGCTGGCCAAGCTGCACTATTACACAAGGAGTGAGGGATCACCCACACATTCTTTTATAGGTATTGCACTTCACCCACCCACCTATCTAATAATTTACCATTTATCTACCCTCCCACCCACTTATCTGTCTATCTAATGATTCACTATCTATCCACCTACCCAACCACACACCTACCCATTTATATACCAAACCATCTATCTATCTTTCAATCTATCTATCTACAGTTAATGCACTCAGTGAAAAAAATATGTGGGTTCCAAAGGATAACAACTCCCTGCTGGCCAAGCTGCACTATTACACAAGGAGTGAGGGGTCACCCACACATTTTTTTTTCAGGTATTGCGCTTCACCCACCCACCTATCTATCTAATAATTTACCATTTATCTACCCTCCCACCCACTTATCTGTCTATCTAATGATTCACTATCTATCCACCTACCCAACCACACATCTACCCATTTATATACCTAACCATCTATCTATCTATCTACAGTTAATGTGCTCAGTGAAAATAATATGTGAGTCCCAAAGGATAACAACTCCCTGCTGGCCAAGCTGCACTATTACACAAGGAGTGAGGGGTCACCCACATATTTTTTTTACAGGTATTGCACTTCACCCACCCACCTATCTAATAATTTACCATTTATCTACCCTCCCACCCACTTATCTGTCTATCTAATGATTCACTATCTATCCACCTACCCAACCACACACCTACCCATTTATATACCAAACCATCTATCTATCTTTCAATCTATCTACAGTTAATGCACTCAGTAAAAAAAAAATATGTGGGTCCCAAAGGATAACAACTCCCTGCTGGCCAAGCTGCACTATTACACAAGGAGTGAGGGGTCACCCACATATTTTTTTTACAGGTATTGCGCTTCACCCACCTATCTAATAATTTACCATTTATCTACCCTCCCACCCACTTATCTGTCTATCTAATGATTCACTATCTATCCACCTACCCAACCACACACCTACCCATTTATATACCTAACCATCTAACTATCTTTCTATCTATCTACAGTTAATGCACTCAGTGAAAAAAATATGTGGGTCCCAAAGGATACCAACTCCCTGCTGGCCAAGCTGCACTATTACACAAGGAGTGAGGGATCACCCACACATTCTTTTATAGGTATTGCACTTCACCCACCCACCTATCTAATAATTTACCATTTATCTACCCTCCCACCCACTTATCTGTCTATCTAATGATTCACTATCTATCCACCTACCCAACCACACACCTACCCATTTATATACCTAACCATCTAACTATCTTTCTATCTATCTACAGTTAATGCACTCAGTGAAAAAAATATGTGGGTCCCAAAGGATACCAACTCCCTGCTGGCCAAGCTGCACTATTACACAAGGAGTGAGGGATCACCCCCATATTTTTTTACAGGTATTGCACTTCACCCACCCACCTATCTAATAATTTACCATTTATCTACCCTCCCACCAACTTTTCTGTCTATCTAATAAGTCAAAATCTATCCACCTACCCAACCACACACCTACCCATTTATATACCTAACCATCTATCTATCTATCTATCTACAGTTAATGCACTCAGTGAAAAAAATATGTGGGTTCCAAAGGATAACAACTCCCTGCTGGCCAAGCTGCACTATTACACAAGGAGTGAGGGGTCACCCACATTTTTTTTTTACAGGTATTGCGCTTCACCCACCCACCTATCTATCTAATAATTTACCATTTATCTACCCTCCCACCCACTTATCTGTCTATCTAATGATTCACTATCTATCCACCTACCTAACCACACACCTACCCATTTATATACCTAACCATCTATCTATCTATCTACAGTTAATGTGCTCAGTGAAAATAATATGTGGGTCCCAAAGGATAACAACTCCCTGCTGGCCAAGCTGCACTATTACACAAGGAGTGAGGGATCACCCACACATTCTTTTATAGGTATTGCACTTCACCCACCTAATAATTACCATTTATCTACCCTCCCACCCACTTATCTGTCTATCTAATGATTCACTATCTATCCACCTACCCAACCACACACCTACCCATTTATATACCAAACCATCTATCTATATTTCAATCTATTTACAGTTAATGTGCTCAGTGAAAATAATATGTGGATCCCAAAGGATAACAACTCCCTGCTGGCCAAGCTGCACTATTACACAAGGAGTGAAGGGTCACCCACATATTTTTTTACAGGTATTTCACTTCACCCACGTGCCTATCTATCTAATAATTTACAATTTATCTACCCTCCCACCCACTTATCTGTCTATTTAATGAGTCACTATCTATCCACCTACCCAACCACACACCTACCCATTTATATACCTAACCATCTATCTATCTTTCTTTCTATCTACAGTTAATGCGCTCAGTGAAAAAATATGTGGGTCTCAAAGGATAGCAACTCCCTGCTGGCCAAGCTGCACTATTACACAAGGAGTGAGGGATCACCCACATATTTTTTTTACAGGTATTGCGCTTCACCCCCTACCTATCTAATTGTTTAACATTTATCTACCCACCCACTCATTTATCTATCTAATGATTCACTATCTACCTACCCACGCTCCCACCCACCCTCCCATTTATCTACCTATCTATCTACAGTTAATACACTCAGTGAAAAAAAAAATGTGGGTCCCAAAGGTTAACAACTCCCTGCTGGCCAAGCTGCACTATTACACAAGGAGTGAGGGATCACCCGCATGTTTTTTTACAGGTATTGCGCTCCCCCCCACCCACCTATCTAATAGTTTAACATTTATCTACCCACCCATTTATCTATCTAATCTATCTAATGATTCACAAAATACCTACCTACCCACCTACGGACCTCACCCTTCCTGTTGGTCAAGCTGCTCTATTATACAAGGAGTGAGGGATCACCCACATATTTTTTTGTGGGAGGTAGGGCACTGACTGAAATAAAAAGTGTGTTACTGAGTTCCCTTTCTTCACCTCTATGTCCGCCAAGCTGCCCTAGTGGACAGTGAAGGGGGAAGGTATGTTTATTTTTTACTCTTTTGATTTCTCTCTAGCTATCTCTATTTATTTAACTGTACACTTAGTTATCACAATATACAATAATAGAAGAGTCCCTAACGAGAACTCGCATTTGTGAATTTCAAATGTATACCAAAACATATTATCAGTAATTAATTTTCATTAATTACCTGACTTCATTTTTGTTCGTTGACTTGAGGACAATTCTGCAGTCCAGGTTACCTTGCAGTAGTCGGCTGTTATGACCTCATCATCTGTTTTATATAGAATTCTCACTTAAAAAAATGAAAAGAGGCATGATAATATGTTCGCAGTATACAATGACCCTTAAGCCCTTTACACACTGGGAGTATAGGGGCCCCATCTATATAGTTAACTATATTAGTGGTTCCCCTATTCACACTGAACGAAATCGGTTACCGAAATCATCAGTGATGTCCCAGTGACCTGCTGAACATGCGGGTCATAGGCTATATGGCCAGAGTTGACCTGGATGTTCAAGTGAAGGCAGAGGTCGTTTAGGATGCGCGGGAGCGCACATCATTACTGATATTGAGTATACACACAAGAGATTTTTTTTTCAAAGAAAAGGGTTTGCTCAAAAATGCTCTTCTGAGTGATATCTTTTCTTTTTTCGTGTAGCGTGTATGGGGCTTTAGAAAAATGAGAGGGAGGGATCACCCACCTCTTTGTACATGCCTCTACTTTACAAATCAATGCAGCTATGATTTGTCTATTTAATGGATCATTTAGCATCTATCTTCCTATCCACCCATCTATCTGCCTATCCAATAATTGACTAACACTGGGGCAGATGTATTAAACCTTAACAAGAGATAAATGCAAGGGTGATAAAGAGAGATAAACGTCCAGCCAATCAGCTCCTTACTGACTTTTTTCAAACACAGCCTGTAATATGACAGTTAGCAGGTGATTGGCTGGATGTTTATCTCTCTTTATCATCTTTGCATTTATCTCTTGACTTAATACATCTGTCACTATGTACCTATCCAACCATCTATCTATCTAATGAATTATCATCCATCTACCTACACAGCCATTCATCTATATGTCTATCTAATGATATACTATCTATCGGCCTGCCCACCTATTTATCTTTATCTCTATTTATTTAATTACAGGTATTGCGCTCAGTGAAAAAAATATGTGGGTCCCAAAGGATAACAACTCCCTGCTGGCCAAGCTGCACTATTACACAAGGAGTGAGGGATCACCCACATATTTTTTTACAGGTATTGCACTTCACCCACCCACCTATCTAATAATTTACCATTTATCTACCCTCCCACCAACTTATATGTCTATCTAATAAGTCACTATCTATCCACCTACCCAACCACACACCTACCCATTTATATACCTAACCATCTATCTATCTATCTACAGTTAATGTGCTCAGTGAAAATAATATGTGGGTCCCAAAGGATAACAACTCCCTGCTGGCCAAGCTGCACTATTACACAAGGAGTGAGGGATCACCCACACATTCTTTTATAGGTATTGCACTTCACCCACCCACCTATCTAATAATTTACCATTTATCTACCCTCCTACCCACTTATCTGTCTATCTAATAAGTCACTATCTATCCACCTACCCAACCACACACCTACCCATTTATATACCTAACCATCTATCTATCTATCTACAGTTAATGTGCTCAGCGAAAATAATATGTGGGTCCCAAAGGATAAAAACTCCCTGCTGGCCAAGCTGCACTATTACACAAGGAGTGAGGGATCACCCACATATTTTTTTTACAGGTATTGCACTTCACCCACCCACCTATCTAATAATTTACCATTTATCTACCCTCCCACCAACTTTTCTGTCTATCTAATAAGTCACTATCTATCCACCTACCCAAACACACCTACCCATTTATATACCTAACCATCTATCTATCTATCTATCTATCTATCTATCTACAGTTAATGTGCTCAGTGAAAATAATATGTGGGTCCCAAAGGATAACAACTCCCTGCTGGCCAAGCTGCACTATTACACAAGGAGTGAGGGATCACCCACACATTCTTTTATAGGTATTGCACTTCACCCACCCACCTATCTAATAATTTACCATTTATCTACCCTCCCACCCACTTATCTGTCTATCTAATAAGTCACTATCTATCCACCTACCCAAACACACCTACCCATTTATATACCTAACCATCTATCTATCTATCTATCTATCTATCTATCTATCTATCTACAGTTAATGTGCTCAGTGAAAATAATATGTGGGTCCCAAAGGATAACAACTCCCTGCTAGCCAAGCTGCACTATTACACAAGGAGTGAGGGATCACCCACACATTCTTTTATAGGTATTGCACTTCACCCACCCACCTATCTAATAATTTACCATTTATCTACCCTCCCACCCACTTATCTGTCTATCTAATAAGTCACTATCTATCCACCTACCCAACCACACACCTACCCATTTATATACCTAACCATCTATCTATCTATCTACAGTTAATGTGCTCAGCGAAAATAATATGTGGGTCCCAAAGGATAAAAACTCCCTGCTGGCCAAGCTGCACTATTACACAAGGAGTGAGGGATCACCCACATATTTTTTTTACAGGTATTGCACTTCACCCACCCACCTATCTAATAATTTACCATTTATCTACCCTCCCACCAACTTTTCTGTCTATCTAATAAGTCACTATCTATCCACCTACCCAAACACACCTACCCATTTATATACCTAACCATCTATCTATCTATCTACAGTTAATGTGCTCAGTGAAAATAATATGTGGGTCCCAAAGGATAACAACTCCCTGCTGGCCAAGCTGCACTATTACACAAGGAGTGAGGGATCACCCACACATTCTTTTATAGGTATTGCACTTCACCCACCCACCTATCTAATAATTTACCATTTATCTACCCTCCCACCCACTTATCTGTCTATCTAATGATTCACTATCTATCCACCTACCCAACCACACACCTACCCATTTATATACCAAACATCTATCTATCTTTCAATCTATCTACAGTTAATGCACTCAGTGAAAAAAATATGTGGGTCCCAAAGGATAACAACTCCCTGCTGGCCAAGCTGCACTATTACACAAGGAGTGAGGGGTCACCCACATATTTTTTTTTTTACAGGTATTGCGCTTCACCCACCCACCTATCTATCTAATAATTTACCATTTATCTACCCTCCCACCCACTTATCTGTCTATCTAATGATTCACTATCTATCCACCTACCCAACCACACACCTACCCATTTATATACCTAACCATCTATCTATCTACAGTTAATGTGCTCAGTGAAAATAATATGTGGGTCCCAAAGGATAACAACTCCCTGCTGGCCAAGCTGCACTATTACACAAGGAGTGAGGGATCACCCACACATTCTTTTATAGGTATTGCACTTCACCCACCCACCTATCTAATAATTTACCATTTATCTACCCTCCCACCCACTTATCTGTCTATCTAATGATTCACTATCTATCCACCTACCCAACCACACACCTACCCATTTATATACCAAACCATCTATCTATCTTTCAATCTATCTACAGTTAATGCACTCAGTGAAAAAAATATGTGGGTTCCAAAGGATAACAACTCCCTGCTGGCCAAGCTGCACTATTACACAAGGAGTGAGGGGTCACCCACACATTTTTTTTTCAGGTATTGCGCTTCACCCACCCACCTATCTATCTAATAATTTACCATTTATCTACCCTCCCACCCACTTATCTGTCTATCTAATGATTCACTATCTATTCACCTACCCAACCACACACCTACCCATTTATATACCTAACCATCTATCTATCTTTCTATCTATCTACAGTTAATGTGCTCAGTGAAAAAAATATGTGGGTCCCAAAGGATAACAACTCCCTGCTGGCCAAGCTGCACTATTACACAAGGAGTGAGGGATCACCCACATATTTTTTTAAGAGGTATTGCACTTCACCAACCCACCTATCTAATAATTTACCATTTATCTACCCTCCCACCCACTTATCTGTCTATCTAATGATTCACTATCTATCCACCTACCCAACCACACACCTACCCATTTATATACCAAACCATCTATCTTTCTATCTATCTACAGTTAATGTGCTCAGTGAAAAAAATATGTGGGTCCCAAAGGATAACAACTCCCTGCTGGCCAAGCTGCACTATTACACAAGGAGTGAGGGATCACCCACATATTTTTTTTAGAGGTATTGCACTTCACCCACCCACCTATCTAATAATTTACCATTTATCTACCCTCCCACCCACTTATCTGTCTATCTGATGATTCACTATCTATCCACCTACCCAATCACACACCTACCCATTTATATTCCAAACCATCTATCTATCTTTCAATCTATCTACAGTTAATGCACTCAGTGAAAAAAATATGTGAGTCCCAAAGGATAACAACTCCCTGCTGGCCAAGCTGCACTATTACACAAGAAGTGAGGGGTCACCCACACATTTTTTTTTACAGGTATTGCGCTTCACCCACCCACCTATCTAATAATTTACCATTTATCTACCCTCCCACCCACTTATCTGTCTATCTAATGATTCACTATCTATCCACCTACCCAATCACACACCTACCCATTTATATACCAAACCATCTATCTATCTTTCTATCTATCTACAGTTAATGTGCTCAGTGAAAAAAATATGTGGGTCCCAAAGGATAACAACTCCCTGCTGGCCAAGCTGCACTATTACACAAGGAGTGAGGGATCACCCACATATTTTTTTAAGAGGTATTGCACTTCACCAACCCACCTATCTAATAATTTACCATTTATCTACCCTCCCACCCACTTATCTGTCTATCTAATGATTCACTATCTATCCACCTACCCAACCACACACCTACCCATTTATATACCAAACCATCTATCTATCTTTCAATCTATCTACAGTTAATGCACTCAGTGAAAAAAATATGTGGGTCCCAAAGGATACCAACTCCCTGCTGGCCAAGCTGCACTATTACACAAGGAGTGAGGGATCACCCCCATATTTTTTTACAGGTATTGCACTTCACCCACCCACCTATCTAATAATTTACCATTTATCTACCCTCCCACCAACTTTTCTGTCTATCTAATAAGTCAAAATCTATCCACCTACCCAACCACACACCTACCCATTTATATACCTAACCATCTATCTATCTATCTACAGTTAATGCACTCAGTGAAAAAAATATGTGGGTCCCAAAGGATAACAACTCCCTGCTGGCCAAGCTGCACTATTACACAAGGAGTGAGGGGTCACCCACATATTTTTTTTTACAGGTATTGCGCTTCACCCACCCACCTATCTATCTAATAATTTACCATTTATCTACCCTCCCACCCACTTATCTGTCTATCTAATGATTCACTATCTATCCACCTACCCAACCACACACCTACCCATTTATATACCTAACCATCTATCTATCTACAGTTAATGTGCTCAGTGAAAATAATATGTGGGTCCCAAAGGATAACAACTCCCTGCTGGCCAAGCTGCACTATTACACAAGGAGTGAGGGATCACCCACACATTCTTTTATAGGTATTGCACTTCACCCACCCACCTATCTAATAATTTACCATTTATCTACCCTCCCACCCACTTATCTGTCTATCTAATGATTCACTATCTATCCACCTACCCAACCACACACCTACCCATTTATATACCAAACCATCTATCTATCTTTCAATCTATCTACAGTTAATGCACTCAGTGAAAAAAATATGTGGGTCCCAAAGGATAACAACTCCCTGCTGGCCAAGCTGCACTATTACACAAGGAGTGAGGGATCACCCACATATTTTTTTTACAGGTATTGCACTTCACCCACCCACCTATCTAATAATTTACCATTTATCTACCCTCCCACCAACTTTTCTGTCTATCTAATAAGTCACTATCTATCCACCTACCCAACCACACACCTACCCATTTATATACCTAACCTTCTATCTATCTATCTATCTACAGTTAATGTGCTCAGTGAAAATAATATGTGGGTCCCAAAGGATAACAACTCCCTGCTGGCCAAGCTGCACTATTACACAAGGAGTGAGGGATCACCCGCATGTTTTTTTACAGGTATTGCGCTCCCCCCCACCCACCTATCTAATAGTTTAACATTTATCTACCCACCCATTTATCTAATTAATCTATCTAATGATTCACAAAATACCTACCTACCCATTTATATACCAAACCATCTATCTATCTTTCTATCTATCTACAGTTAATGTGCTCAGTGAAAAAAATATGTGGGTCCCAAAGGATAACAACTCCCTGCTGGCCAAGCTGCACTATTACACAAGGAGTGAGGGGTTACCCACATATTTTTTTTTACAGGTATTGCGCTTCACCCACCCACCTATCTATCTAATAATATACCATTTATCTACCCTCCCACCACTTATCTGTCTATCTAATGATTCACTATCTATCCACCTACCCAACCACACACCTACCCATTTATATACCTAACCATCTATCTATCTATCTATCTATCTATCTACAGTTAATGTGCTCAGTGAAAATAATATGTGGGTCCCAAAGGATAACAACTCCCTGCTGGCCAAGCTGCACTATTACACAAGGAGTGAGGGATCACCCACACATTCTTTTATAGGTATTGCACTTCACCCACCCACCTATCTAATAATTTACCATTTATCTACCCTCCCACCCACTTATCTGTCTATCTAATGATTCACTATCTATCCACCTACCCAACCACACACCTACCCATTTATATACCAAACCATCTATCTATCTTTATATCTATCTACAGTTAATGCACTCAGTGAAAAAAATATGTGGGTCCCAAAGGATACCAACTCCCTGCTGGCCAAGCTGCACTATTACACAAGGAGTGAGGGATCACCCCCATATTTTTTTACAGGTATTGCACTTCACCCACCCACCTATCTAATAATTTACCATTTATCTACCCTCCCACCAACTTTTCTGTCTATCTAATAAGTCAAAATCTATCCACCTACCCAACCACACACCTACCCATTTATATACCTAACCATCTATCTATCTATCTACAGTTAATGCACTCAGTGAAAAAAATATGTGGGTCCCAAAGGATAACAACTCCCTGCTGGCCAAGCTGCACTATTACACAAGGAGTGAGGGGTCACCCACATATTTTTTTTTACAGGTATTGCGCTTCACCCACCCACCTATCTATCTAATAATTTACCATTTATCTACCCTCCCACCCACTTATCTGTCTATCTAATGATTCACTATCTATCCACCTACCCAACCACACACCTACCCATTTATATACCTAACCATCTATCTATCTACAGTTAATGTGCTCAGTGAAAATAATATGTGGGTCCCAAAGGATAACAACTCCCTGCTGGCCAAGCTGCACTATTACACAAGGAGTGAGGGATCACCCACACATTCTTTTATAGGTATTGCACTTCACCCACCCACCTATCTAATAATTTACCATTTATCTACCCTCCCACCCACTTATCTGTCTATCTAATGATTCACTATCTATCCACCTACCCAACCACACACCTACCCATTTATATACCAAACCATCTATCTATCTTTCAATCTATCTACAGTTAATGCACTCAGTGAAAAAAATATGTGGGTCCCAAAGGATAACAACTCCCTGCTGGCCAAGCTGCACTATTACACAAGGAGTGAGGGATCACCCACATATTTTTTTTACAGGTATTGCACTTCACCCACCCACCTATCTAATAATTTACCATTTATCTACCCTCCCACCAACTTTTCTGTCTATCTAATAAGTCACTATCTATCCACCTACCCAACCACACACCTACCCATTTATATACCTAACCTTCTATCTATCTATCTATCTACAGTTAATGTGCTCAGTGAAAATAATATGTGGGTCCCAAAGGATAACAACTCCCTGCTGGCCAAGCTGCACTATTACACAAGGAGTAAGGGATCACCCGCATGTTTTTTTACAGGTATTGCGCTCCCCCCCACCCACCTATCTAATAGTTTAACATTTATCTACCCACCCATTTATCTATCTAATCTATCTAATGATTCACAAAATACCTACCTACCCATTTATATACCAAACCATCTATCTATCTTTCTATCTATCTACAGTTAATGTGCTCAGTGAAAAAAATATGTGGGTCCCAAAGGATAACAACTCCCTGCTGGCCAAGCTGCACTATTACACAAGGAGTGAGGGGTTACCCACATATTTTTTTTTACAGGTATTGCGCTTCACCCACCCACCTATCTATCTAATAATATACCATTTATCTACCCTCCCACCACTTATCTGTCTATCTAATGATTCACTATCTATCCACCTACCCAACCACACACCTACCCATTTATATACCTAACCATCTATCTATCTATCTATCTATCTACAGTTAATGTGCTCAGTGAAAATAATATGTGGGTCCCAAAGGATAACAACTCCCTGCTGGCCAAGCTGCACTATTACACAAGGAGTGAGGGATCACCCACACATTCTTTTATAGGTATTGCACTTCACCCACCCACCTATCTAATAATTTACCATTTATCTACCCTCCCACCCACTTATCTGTCTATCTAATGATTCACTATCTATCCACCTACCCAACCACACACCTACCCATTTATATACCAAACCATCTATCTATCTTTCTATCTATCTACAGTTAATGCACTCAGTGAAAAAAATATGTGGGTCCCAAAGGATACCAACTCCCTGCTGGCCAAGCTGCACTATTACACAAGGAGTGAGGGATCACCCCCATATTTTTTTACAGGTATTGCACTTCACCCACCCACCTATCTAATAATTTACCATTTATCTACCCTCCCACCAACTTTTCTATCTATCTAATAAGTCAAAATCTACCCACCTACATAACCACACACCAACCCTTTTATATACCTAACCATCTATCTATCTATCTATCTATCTATCTATCTACAGTTAATGTGCTCAGTGAAAATAATATGTGGGTCCCAAAGGATAACAACTCCCTGCTGGCCAAGCTGCACTATTACACAAGGAGTGAGGGGTCACCCACATATTTTTTTTTACAGGTATTGCACTTCACCCACCCACCTATCTAATAATTTACCATTTATCTACCCTCCCACCCACTTATCTGTCTATCTAATGATTCACTATCTATCCACCTACCCAACCACACACCTACCCATTTATATACCAAACCATCTATCTAACTTTCTATCTATAGTTAATGTGCTCAGTGAAAAAAATATGTGGGTCCCAAAGGATAAAAACTCCCTGCTGGCCAAGCTGCACTATTACACAAGGAGTGAGGGGTCACCCACATATTTTTTTTTACAGGTATTGCGCTTCACCCACCTATCTATCTAATAATTTACCATTTATCTACCCTCCCACCCACTTATCTGTCTATCTAATGATTCACTATCTATCCACCTACCCAACCACACACCTACCCATTTATATACCAAACCATCTATCTATCTTTCTATCTATCTACAGTTAATGTGCTCAGTGAAAAAAATATGTGGGTCCCAAAGGATAACAACTCCCTGCTGGCCAAGCTGCACTATTACACAAGGAGTGAGGGATCACCCACATATTTTTTTAGAGGTATTGCACTTCACCCACCCACCTATCTAATAATTTACCATTTATCTACCCTCCCACCCACTTATCTGTCTATCTGATGATTTACTATCTATCCACCTACCCAATCACACACCTACCCATTTATATACCAAACCATCTATCTATCTTTCAATCTATCTACAGTTAATGCACTCAGTGAAAAACATATGTGGGTCCCAAAGGATAACAACTCCCTGCTGGCCAAGCTGCACTATTACACAAGGAGTGAGGGGTCACCCACACATTTTTTTTTCAGGTATTGCGCTTCACCCACCCACCTATCTATCTAATAATTTACCATTTATCTACCCTCCCACCCACTTATCTGTCTATCTAATGATTCACTATCTATCCACCTACCCAACCACACACCTACCCATTTATATACCTAACCATCTATCTATCTACAGTTAATGTGCTCAGTGAAAATAATATGTGGGTCCCAAAGGATAACAACTCCCTGCTGGCCAAGCTGCACTATTACACAAGGAGTGAGGGATCACCCACACATTCTTTTATAGGTATTGCACTTCACCCACCCACCTATCTAATAATTTACCATTTATCTACCCTCCCACCCACTTATCTGTCTATCTAATGATTCACTATCTATCCACCTACCCAACCACACACCTACCCATTTATATACCAAACCATCTATCTATCTTTCAATCTATCTACAGTTAATGCACTCAGTGAAAAAAATAGGTGGGTCCCAAAGGATAACAACTCCCTGCTGGCCAAGCTGCACTATTACACAAGGAGTGAGGGATCACCCACATATTTTTTTTACAGGTATTGCACTTCACCCACCCACCTATCTAATAATTTACCATTTATCTACCCTCCCACCAACTTTTCTGTCTATCTAATAAGTCACTATCTATCCACCTACCCAACCACACACCTACCCATTTATATACCTAACCTTCTATCTATCTATCTATCTATCTACAGTTAATGTGCTCAGTGAAAATAATATGTGGGTCCCAAAGGATAACAACTCCCTGCTGGCCAAGCTGCACTATTACACAAGGAGTGAGGGATCACCCGCATGTTTTTTTACAGGTATTGCGCTCCCCCCCACCCACCTATCTAATAGTTTAACATTTATCTACCCACCCATTTATCTATCTAATCTATCTAATGATTCACAAAATACCTACCTACCCATTTATATACCAAACCATCTATCTATCTTTCTATCTATCTACAGTTAATGTGCTCAGTGAAAAAAATATGTGGGTCCCAAAGGATAACAACTCCCTGCTGGCCAAGCTGCACTATTACACAAGGAGTGAGGGGTTACCCACATATTTTTTTTTACAGGTATTGCGCTTCACCCACCCACCTATCTATCTAATAATATACCATTTATCTACCCTCCCACCACTTATCTGTCTATCTAATGATTCACTATCTATCCACCTACCCAACCACACACCTACCCATTTATATACCTAACCATCTATCTATCTATCTATCTATCTATCTACAGTTAATGTGCTCAGTGAAAATAATATGTGGGTCCCAAAGGATAACAACTCCCTGCTGGCCAAGCTGCACTATTACACAAGGAGTGAGGGATCACCCACACATTCTTTTATAGGTATTGCACTTCACCCACCCACCTATCTAATAATTTACCATTTATCTACCCTCCCACCCACTTATCTGTCTATCTAATGATTCACTATCTATCCACCTACCCAACCACACACCTACCCATTTATATACCAAACCATCTATCTATCTTTCTATCTATCTACAGTTAATGCACTCAGTGAAAAAAATATGTGGGTCCCAAAGGATACCAACTCCCTGCTGGCCAAGCTGCACTATTACACAAGGAGTGAGGGATCACCCCCATATTTTTTTACAGGTATTGCACTTCACCCACCCACCTATCTAATAATTTACCATTTATCTACCCTCCCACCAACTTTTCTATCTATCTAATAAGTCAAAATCTATCCACCTACATAACCACACACCTACCCTTTTATATACCTAACCATCTATCTATCTATCTATCTACAGTTAATGTGCTCAGTGAAAATAATATGTGGGTCCCAAAGGATAACAACTCCCTGCTGGCCAAGCTGCACTATTACACAAGGAGTGAGGGATCACCCACACATTCTTTTATAGGTATTGCACTTCACCCACCCACCTATCTAATAATTTACCATTTATCTACCCTCCCACCCACTTATCTGTCTATCTAATGATTCACTATCTATCCACCTACCCAACCACACACCTACCCATTTATATACCAAACCATCTATCTAACTTTCTATCTATAGTTAATGTGCTCAGTGAAAAAAATATGTGGGTCCCAAAGGATAAAAACTCCCTGCTGGCCAAGCTGCACTATTACACAAGGAGTGAGGGGTCACCCACATATTTTTTTTACAGGTATTGCGCTTCACCCACCTATCTATCTAATAATTTACCATTTATCTACCCTCCCACCCACTTATCTGTCTATCTAATGATTCACTATCTATCCACCTACCCAACCACACACCTACCCATTTATATACCAAACCATCTATCTATCTTTCTATCTATCTATCTACAGTTAATGTGCTCAGTGAAAAAAATATGTGGGTCCCAAAGGATAACAACTCCCTGCTGGCCAAGCTGCACTATTACACAAGGAGTGAGGGATCACCCACATATTTTTTTAGAGGTATTGCACTTCACCCACCCACCTATCTAATAATTTACCATTTATCTACCCTCCCACCCACTTATCTGTCTATCTGATGATTTACTATCTATCCACCTACCCAATCACACACCTACCCATTTATATACCAAACCATCTATCTATCTTTCAATCTATCTACAGTTAATGCACTCAGTGAAAAACATATGTGGGTCCCAAAGGATAACAACTCCCTGCTGGCCAAGCTGCACTATTACACAAGGAGTGAGGGGTCACCCACATATTTTTTTTTACAGGTATTGCGCTTCACCCACCCACCTATCTATCTAATAATTTACCATTTATCTACCCTCCCACCCACTTATCTGTCTATCTAATGATTCACTATCTATCCACCTACCTAACCACACACCTACCCATTTATATACCTAACCATCTATCTATCTATCTACAGTTAATGTGCTCAGTGAAAATAATATGTGAGTCCCAAAGGATAACAACTCACTGCTGGCCAAGCTGCACTATTACACAAGGAGTGAGGGATCACCCACACATTCTTTTATAGGTATTGCACTTCACCCACCTAATAATTTACCATTTATCTACCCTCCCACCCACTTATCTGTCTATCTAATGATTCACTATCTATCCACCTACCCAACCACACACCTACCCATTTATATACCAAACCATCTATCTATATTTCAATCTATTTACAGTTAATGTGCTCAGTGAAAATAATATGTGGGTCCCAAAGGATAACAACTCCATGCTGGCCAAGCTGCACTATTACACAAGGAGTGAAGGGTCACCCACATATTTTTTTACAGGTATTTCACTTCACCCACGTGCCTATCTATCTAATAATTTACAATTTATCTACCCTCCCACCCACTTATCTGTCTATTTAATGAGTCACTATCTATACACCTACCCAACCACACACCTACCCATTTATATACCTAACCATCTATCTATCTTTCTTTCTATCTACAGTTAATGCGCTCAGTGAAAAAATATGTGGGTCTCAAAGGATAGCAACTCCCTGCTGGCCAAGCTGCACTATTACACAAGGAGTGAGGGATCACCCACATATTTTTTTTACAGGTATTGCGCTTCACCCCCTACCTATCTAATAGTTTAACATTTATCTACCCACCCACTCATTTATCTATCTAATGATTCACTATCTACCTACCCACGCTCCCACCCACCCTCCCATTTATCTACCTATCTATCTACAGTTAATACACTCAGTGAAAAAAAAATGTGGGTCCCAAAGGTTAACAACTCCCTGCTGGCCAAGCTGCACTATTACACAAGGAGTGAGGGATCACCCGCATGTTTTTTTACAGGTATTGCGCTCCCCCCCACCCACCTATCTAATAGTTTAACATTTATCTACCCACCCATTTATCTATCTAATCTATCTAATGATTCACAAAATACCTACCTACCCACCTACGGACCTCACCCTTCCTGTTGGTCAAGCTGCTCTATTATACAAGGAGTGAGGGATCACCCACATATTTTTTGTGGGAGGTAGGGCACTGACTGAAATAAAAAGTGTGTTACTGAGTTCCCTTTCTTCACCTCTATGTCCGCCAAGCTGCCCTAGTGGACAGTGAAGGGGGAAGGTATGTTTATTTTTTACTCTTTTGATTTCTCTCTAGCTATCTCTATTTATTTAACTGTACACTTAGTTATCACAATATACAATAATAGAAGAGTCCCTAACGAGAACTCGCATTTGTGAATTTCAAATGTATACCAAAACATATTATCAGTAATTAATTTTCATTAATTACCTGACTTCATTTTTGTTCGTTGACTTGAGGACAATTCTGCAGTCCAGGTCACCTCGCAGTAGTCGGCTGTTATGACCTCATCATCTGTTTTATATAGAATTCTCACTTAAAAAATGAAAAGAGGCATGATAATATGTTCGCAGTATACAATGACCCTTAAGCCCTTTACACACTGGGAGTATAGGGGCCCCATCTATATAGTTAACTATATTAGTGGTTCCCCTATTCACACTGAACGAAATCGGTTACCGAAATCATCAGTGATGTCCCAGTGACCTGCTGAACATGCGGGTCATAGGCTATATGGCCAGAGTTGACCTGGATGTTCAAGTGAAGGCAGAGGTCGTTTAGGATGCGCGGGAGCGCACATCATTACTGATATTGAGTATACACACGAGAGATTTTTTTTTCAAAGAAAAGAGTTTGCTCAAAAATGCTCTTCTGAATGATATCTTTTCTTTTTTCGTGTAGCGTGTATGGGGCTTTAGAAAAATGAGAGGGAGGGATCACCCACCTCTTTGTACATGCCTCTACTTTACAAATCAATGCAGCTATGATTTGTCTATTTAATAGATCATTTAGCATCTATCTTCCTATCCACCCATCTATCTGCCTATCCAATAATTGACTAACACTGGGGCAGATGTATTAAACCTTAACAAGAGATAAATGCAAGGGTGATAAAGAGAGATAAACGTCCAGCCAATCAGCTCCTTACTGACTTTTTTCAAACACAGCCTGTAATATGACAGTTAGCAGGTGATTGGCTGGATGTTTATCTCTCTTTATCATCTTTGCATTTATCTCTTGACTTAATACATCTGTCACTATGTACCTATCCAACCATCTATCTATCTAATGAATTATCATCCATCTACCTACACAGCCATTCATCTATATGTCTATCTAATGATATACTATCTATCGGCCTGCCCACCTATTTATCTTTATCTCTATTTATTTAATTACAGGTATTGCGCTCAGTGAAAAAAATATGTGGGTCCCAAAGGATAACAACTCCCTGCTGGCCAAGCTGCACTATTACACAAGGAGTGAGGGATCACCCACATATTTTTTTACAGGTATTGCACTTCACCCACCCACCTATCTAATAATTTACCATTTATCTACCCTCCCACCAACTTATATGTCTATCTAATAAGTCACTATCTATCCACCTACCCAACCACACACCTACCCATTTATATACCTAACCATCTATCTATCTATCTACAGTTAATGTGCTCAGTGAAAATAATATGTGGGTCCCAAAGGATAACAACTCCCTGCTGGCCAAGCTGCACTATTACACAAGGAGTGAGGGATCACCCACACATTATTTTATAGGTATTGCACTTCACCCACCCACCTATCTAATAATTTACCATTTATCTACCCTCCCACCCACTTATCTGTCTATCTAATAAGTCACTATCTATCCACCTACCCAACCACACACCTACCCATTTATATACCTAACCATCTATCTATCTATCTACAGTTAATGTGCTCAGCGAAAATAATATGTGGGTCCCAAAGGATAAAAACTCCCTGCTGGCCAAGCTGCACTATTACACAAGGAGTGAGGGATCACCCACATATTTTTTTTACAGGTATTGCACTTTACCCACCCACCTATCTAATAATTTACCATTTATCTACCCTCCCACCAACTTTTCTGTCTGTCTAATAAGTCACTATCTATCCACCTACCCAAACACACCTACCCATTTATATACCTAACCATCTATCTATCTATCTACAGTTAATGTGCTCAGTGAAAATAATATGTGGGTCCCAAAGGATAACAACTCCCTGCTGGCCAAGCTGCACTATTACACAAGGAGTGAGGGATCACCCACACATTCTTTTATAGGTATTGCACTTCACCCACCCACCTATCTAATAATTTACCATTTATCTACCCTCCCACCCACTTATCTGTCTATCTAATGATTCACTATCTATCCACCTACCCAACCACACACCTACCCATTTATATACCAAACATCTATCTATCTTTCAATCTATCTACAGTTAATGCACTCAGTGAAAAAAATATGTGGGTCCCAAAGGATAACAACTCCCTGCTGGCCAAGCTGCACTATTACACAAGGAGTGAGGGGTCACCCACATATTTTTTTTTTACAGGTATTGCGCTTCACCCACCCACCTATCTATCTAATAATTTACCATTTATCTACCCTCCCACCCACTTATCTGTCTATCTAATGATTCACTATCTATCCACCTACCCAACCACACACCTACCCATTTATATACCTAACCATCTATCTATCTACAGTTAATGTGCTCAGTGAAAATAATATGTGGGTCCCAAAGGATAACAACTCCCTGCTGGCCAAGCTGCACTATTACACAAGGAGTGAGGGATCACCCACACATTCTTTTATAGGTATTGCACTTCACCCACCCACCTATCTAATAATTTACCATTTATCTACCCTCCCACCCACTTATCTGTCTATCTAATGATTCACTATCTATCCACCTACCCAACCACACACCTACCCATTTATATACCAAACCATCTATCTATCTTTCAATCTATCTACAGTTAATGCACTCAGTGAAAAAAATATGTGGGTTCCAAAGGATAACAACTCCCTGCTGGCCAAGCTGCACTATTACACAAGGAGTGAGGGGTCACCCACACATTTTTTTTTCAGGTATTGCGCTTCACCCACCCACCTATCTATCTAATAATTTACCATTTATCTACCCTCCCACCCACTTATCTGTCTATCTAATGATTCACTATCTATTCACCTACCCAACCACACACCTACCCATTTATATACCTAACCATCTATCTATCTTTCTATCTATCTACAGTTAATGTGCTCAGTGAAAAAAATATGTGGGTCCCAAAGGATAACAACTCCCTGCTGGCCAAGCTGCACTATTACACAAGGAGTGAGGGATCACCCACATATTTTTTTAAGAGGTATTGCACTTCACCAACCCACCTATCTAATAATTTACCATTTATCTACCCTCCCACCCACTTATCTGTCTATCTAATGATTCACTATCTATCCACCTACCCAACCACACACCTACCCATTTATATACCAAACCATCTATCTTTCTATCTATCTACAGTTAATGTGCTCAGTGAAAAAAATATGTGGGTCCCAAAGGATAACAACTCCCTGCTGGCCAAGCTGCACTATTACACAAGGAGTGAGGGATCACCCACATATTTTTTTAGAGGTATTGCACTTCACCCACCCACCTATCTAATAATTTACCATTTATCTACCCTCCCACCCACTTATCTGTCTATCTGATGATTCACTATCTATCCACCTACCCAATCACACACCTACCCATTTATATACCAAACCATCTATCTATCTTTCAATCTATCTACAGTTAATGCACTCAGTGAAAAAAATATGTGAGTCCCAAAGGATAACAACTCCCTGCTGGCCAAGCTGCACTATTACACAAGAAGTGAGGGGTCACCCACACATTTTTTTTTACAGGTATTGCGCTTCACCCACCCACCTATCTAATAATTTACCATTTATCTACCCTCCCACCCACTTATCTGTCTATCTAATGATTCACTATCTATCCACCTACCCAATCACACACCTACCCATTTATATACCAAACCATCTATCTATCTTTCTATCTATCTACAGTTAATGTGCTCAGTGAAAAAAATATGTGGGTCCCAAAGGATAACAACTCCCTGCTGGCCAAGCTGCACTATTACACAAGGAGTGAGGGATCACCCACATATTTTTTTAAGAGGTATTGCACTTCACCAACCCACCTATCTAATAATTTACCATTTATCTACCCTCCCACCCACTTATCTGTCTATCTAATGATTCACTATCTATCCACCTACCCAACCACACACCTACCCATTTATATACCAAACCATCTATCTATCTTTCAATCTATCTACAGTTAATGCACTCAGTGAAAAAAATATGTGGGTCCCAAAGGATACCAACTCCCTGCTGGCCAAGCTGCACTATTACACAAGGAGTGAGGGATCACCCCCATATTTTTTTACAGGTATTGCACTTCACCCACCCACCTATCTAATAATTTACCATTTATCTACCCTCCCACCCACTTATCTAATGATTCACTATCTATCCACCTACCCAACCACACACCTACCCATTTATATACCAAACCATCTATCTAACTTTCTATCTATAGTTAATGTGCTCAGTGAAAAAAATATGTGGGTCCCAAAGGATAAAAACTCCCTGCTGGCCAAGCTGCACTATTACACAAGGAGTGAGGGGTCACCCACATATTTTTTTTTACAGGTATTGCGCTTCACCCACCTATCTATCTAATAATTTACCAATTATCTGCCCTCCCACCCACTTATCTGTCTATCTAATGATTCACTATCTATCCACCTACCCAACCACACACCTACCCATTTATATACCAAACCATCTATCTATCTTTCTATCTATCTACAGTTAATGTGCTCAGTGAAAAAAATATGTGGGTCCCAAAGGATAACAACTCCCTGCTGGCCAAGCTGCACTATTACACAAGGAGTGAGGGATCACCCACATATTTTTTTAGAGGTATTGCACTTCACCCACCCACCTATCTAATAATTTACCATTTATCTACCCTCCCACCCACTTATCTGTCTATCTGATGATTTACTATCTATCCACCTACCCAATCACACACCTACCCATTTATATACCAAACCATCTATCTATCTTTTAATCTATCTACAGTTAATGCACTCAGTGAAAAACATATGTGGGTCCCAAAGGATAACAACTCCCTGCTGGCCAAGCTGCACTATTACACAAGGAGTGAGGGGTCACCCACACATTTTTTTTTCAGGTATTGCGCTTCACCCACCCACCTATCTATCTAATAATTTACCATTTATCTACCCTCCCACCCACTTATCTGTCTATCTAATGATTCACTATCTATCCACCTACCCAAACACACACCTACCCATTTATATACCTAACCATCTATCTATCTATCTACAGTTAATGTGCTCAGTGAAAATAATATGTGGGTCCCAAAGGATAACAACTCCCTGCTGGCCAAGCTGCACTATTACACAAGGAGTGAGGGGTCACCCACATATTTTTTTTTACAGGTATTGCGCTTCACCCACCCACCTATCTATCTAATAATTTACCATTTATCTACCCTCCCACCCACTTTTCTGTCTATCTAATGATTCACTATCTATCCACCTACCTAACCACACACCTACCCATTTATATACCTAACCATCTATCTATCTATCTACAGTTAATGTGCTCAGTGAAAATAATATGTGAGTCCCAAAGGATAACAACTCCCTGCTGGCCAAGCTGCACTATTACACAAGGAGTGAGGGATCACCCACACATTCTTTTATAGGTATTGCACTTCACCCACCTAATAATTTACCATTTATCTACCCTCCCACCCACTTATCTGTCTATCTAATGATTCACTATCTATCCACCTACCCAACCACACACCTACCCATTTATATACCAAACCATCTATCTATATTTCAATCTATTTACAGTTAATGTGCTCAGTGAAAATAATATGTGGGTCCCAAAGGATAACAACTCCATGCTGGCCAAGCTGCACTATTACACAAGGAGTGAAGGGTCACCCACATATTTTTTTACAGGTATTTCACTTCACCCACGTGCCTATCTATCTAATAATTTACAATTTATCTACCCTCCCACCCACTTATCTGTCTATTTAATGAGTCACTATCTATACACCTACCCAACCACACACCTACCCATTTATATACCTAACCATCTATCTATCTTTCTTTCTATCTACAGTTAATGCGCTCAGTGAAAAAATATGTGGGTCTCAAAGGATAGCAACTCCCTGCTGGCCAAGCTGCACTATTACACAAGGAGTGAGGGATCACCCACATATTTTTTTTTACAGGTATTGCGCTTCACCCCCTACCTATCTAATAGTTTAACATTTATCTACCCACCCACTCATTTATCTATCTAATGATTCACTATCTACCTACCCACGCTCCCACCCACCCTCCCATTTATCTACCTATCTATCTACAGTTAATACACTCAGTGAAAAAAAAATGTGGGTCCCAAAGGTTAACAACTCCCTGCTGGCCAAGCTGCACTATTACACAAGGAGTGAGGGATCACCCGCATGTTTTTTTACAGGTATTGCGCTCCCCCCCACCCACCTATCTAATAGTTTAACATTTATCTACCCACCCATTTATCTATCTAATCTATCTAATGATTCACAAAATACCTACCTACCCACCTACGGACCTCACCCTTCCTGTTGGTCAAGCTGCTCTATTATACAAGGAGTGAGGGATCACCCACATATTTTTTGTGGGAGGTAGGGCACTGACTGAAATAAAAAGTGTGTTACTGAGTTCCCTTTCTTCACCTCTATGTCCGCCAAGCTGCCCTAGTGGACAGTGAAGGGGGAAGGTATGTTTATTTTTTACTCTTTTGATTTCTCTCTAGCTATCTCTATTTATTTAACTGTACACTTAGTTATCACAATATACAATAATAGAAGAGTCCCTAACGAGAACTCGTATTTGTGAATTTCAAATGTATACCAAAACATATTATCAGTAATTAATTTTCATTAATTACCTGACTTCATTTTTGTTCGTTGACTTGAGGACAATTCTGCAGTCCAGGTCACCTCGCAGTAGTCGGCTGTTATGACCTCATCATCTGTTTTATATAGAATTCTCACTTAAAAAATGAAAAGAGGCATGATAATATGTTCGCAGTATACAATGACCCTTAAGCCCTTTACACACTGGGAGTATAGGGGCCCCATCTATATAGTTAACTATATTAGTGGTTCCCCTATTCACACTGAACGAAATCGGTTACCGAAATCATCAGTGATGTCCCAGTGACCTGCTGAACATGCGGGTCATAGGCTATATGGCCAGAGTTGACCTGGATGTTCAAGTGAAGGCAGAGGTCGTTTAGGATGCGCGGGAGCGCACATCATTACTGATATTGAGTATACACACGAGAGATTTTTTTTTCAAAGAAAAGAGTTTGCTCAAAAATGCTCTTCTGAATGATATCTTTTCTTTTTTCGTGTAGCGTGTATGGGGCTTTAGAAAAATGAGAGGGAGGGATCACCCACCTCTTTGTACATGCCTCTACTTTACAAATCAATGCAGCTATGATTTGTCTATTTAATAGATCATTTAGCATCTATCTTCCTATCCACCCATCTATCTGCCTATCCAATAATTGACTAACACTGGGGCAGATGTATTAAACCTTAACAAGAGATAAATGCAAGGGTGATAAAGAGAGATAAACGTCCAGCCAATCAGCTCCTTACTGACTTTTTTCAAACACAGCCTGTAATATGACAGTTAGCAGGTGATTGGCTGGATGTTTATCTCTCTTTATCATCTTTGCATTTATCTCTTGACTTAATACATCTGTCACTATGTACCTATCCAACCATCTATCTATCTAATGAATTATCATCCATCTACCTACACAGCCATTCATCTATATGTCTATCTAATGATATACTATCTATCGGCCTGCCCACCTATTTATCTTTATCTCTATTTATTTAATTACAGGTATTGCGCTCAGTGAAAAAAATATGTGGGTCCCAAAGGATAACAACTCCCTGCTGGCCAAGCTGCACTATTACACAAGGAGTGAGGGATCACCCACATATTTTTTACAGGTATTGCACTTCACCCACCCACCTATCTAATAATTTACCATTTATCTACCCTCCCACCAACTTATATGTCTATCTAATAAGTCACTATCTATCCACCTACCCAACCACACACCTACCCATTTATATACCTAACCATCTATCTATCTATCTACAGTTAATGTGCTCAGTGAAAATAATATGTGGGTCCCAAAGGATAACAACTCCCTGCTGGCCAAGCTGCACTATTACACAAGGAGTGAGGGATCACCCACACATTCTTTTATAGGTATTGCACTTCACCCACCCACCTATCTAATAATTTACCATTTATCTACCCTCCCACCCACTTATCTGTCTATCTAATAAGTCACTATCTATCCACCTACCCAACCACACACCTACCCATTTATATACCTAACCATCTATCTATCTATCTACAGTTAATGTGCTCAGCGAAAATAATATGTGGGTCCCAAAGGATAAAAACTCCCTGCTGGCCAAGCTGCACTATTACACAAGGAGTGAGGGATCACCCACATATTTTTTTTACAGGTATTGCACTTCACCCACCCACCTATCTAATAATTTACCATTTATCTACCCTCCCACCAACTTTTCTGTCTATCTAATAAGTCACTATCTATCCACCTACCCAAACACACCTACCCATTTATATACCTAACCATCTATCTATCTATCTATCTACAGTTAATGTGCTCAGTGAAAATAATATGTGGGTCCCAAAGGATAACAACTCCCTGCTGGCCAAGCTGCACTATTACACAAGGAGTGAGGGATCACCCACACATTCTTTTATAGGTATTGCACTTCACCCACCCACCTATCTAATAATTTACCATTTATCTACCCTCCCACCCACTTATCTGTCTATCTAATGATTCACTATCTATCCACCTACCCAACCACACACCTACCCATTTATATACCAAACCATCTATCTATCTTTCAATCTATCTACAGTTAATGCACTCAGTGAAAAAAATATGTGGGTCCCAAAGGATAACAACTCCCTGCTGGCCAAGCTGCACTATTACACAAGGAGTGAGGGGTCACCCACATATTTTTTTTTTTACAGGTATTGCGCTTCACCCACCCACCTATCTATCTAATAATTTACCATTTATCTACCCTCCCACCCACTTATCTGTCTATCTAATGATTCACTATCTATCCACCTACCCAACCACACACCTACCCATTTATATACCTAACCATCTATCTATCTACAGTTAATGTGCTCAGTGAAAATAATATGTGGGTCCCAAAGGATAACAACTCCCTGCTGGCCAAGCTGCACTATTACACAAGGAGTGAGGGATCACCCACACATTCTTTTATAGGTATTGCACTTCACCCACCCACCTATCTAATAATTTACCATTTATCTACCCTCCCACCCACTTATCTGTCTATCTAATGATTCACTATCTATCCACCTACCCAACCACACACCTACCCATTTATATACCAAACCATCTATCTATCTTTCAATCTATCTACAGTTAATGCACTCAGTGAAAAAAATATGTGGGTTCCAAAGGATAACAACTCCCTGCTGGCCAAGCTGCACTATTACACAAGGAGTGAGGGGTCACCCACACATTTTTTTTTCAGGTATTGCGCTTCACCCACCCACCTATCTATCTAATAATTTACCATTTATCTACCCTCCCACCCACTTATCTGTCTATCTAATGATTCACTATCTATCCACCTACCCAACCACACACCTACCCATTTATATACCTAACCATCTATCTATCTTTCTATCTATCTACAGTTAATGTGCTCAGTGAAAAAAATATGTGGGTCCCAAAGGATAACAACTCCCTGCTGGCCAAGCTGCACTATTACACAAGGAGTGAGGGATCACCCACATATTTTTTTAAGAGGTATTGCACTTCACCAACCCACCTATCTAATAATTTACCATTTATCTACCCTCCCACCCACTTATCTGTCTATCTAATGATTCACTATCTATCCACCTACCCAACCACACACCTACCCATTTATATACCAAACCATCTATCTTTCTATCTATCTACAGTTAATGTGCTCAGTGAAAAAAATATGTGGGTCCCAAAGGATAACAACTCCCTGCTGGCCAAGCTGCACTATTACACAAGGAGTGAGGGATCACCCACATATTTTTTTAGAGGTATTGCACTTCACCCACCCACCTATCTAATAATTTACCATTTATCTACCCTCCCACCCACTTATCTGTCTATCTGATGATTCACTATCTATCCACCTACCCAATCACACACCTACCCATTTATATACCAAACCATCTATCTATCTTTCAATCTATCTACAGTTAATGCACTCAGTGAAAAAAATATGTGAGTCCCAAAGGATAACAACTCCCTGCTGGCCAAGCTGCACTATTACACAAGAAGTGAGGGGTCACCCACACATTTTTTTTTACAGGTATTGCGCTTCACCCACCCACCTATCTAATAATTTACCATTTATCTACCCTCCTACCCACTTATCTGTCTATCTAATGATTCACTATCTATCCACCTACCCAATCACACACCTACCCATTTATATACCAAACCATCTATCTATCTTTCTATCTATCTACAGTTAATGTGCTCAGTGAAAAAAATATGTGGGTCCCAAAGGATAACAACTCCCTGCTGGCCAAGCTGCACTATTACACAAGGAGTGAGGGATCACCCACATATTTTTTTAAGAGGTATTGCACTTCACCAACCCACCTATCTAATAATTTACCATTTATCTACCCTCCCACCCACTTATCTGTCTATCTAATGATTCACTATCTATCCACCTACCCAACCACACACCTACCCATTTATATACCAAACCATCTATCTATCTTTCAATCTATCTACAGTTAATGCACTCAGTGAAAAAAATATGTGGGTCCCAAAGGATACCAACTCCCTGCTGGCCAAGCTGCACTATTACACAAGGAGTGAGGGATCACCCCCATATTTTTTTACAGGTATTGCACTTCACCCACCCACCTATCTAATAATTTACCATTTATCTACCCTCCCACCAACTTTTCTGTCTATCTAATAAGTCAAAATCTATCCACCTACCCAACCACACACCTACCCATTTATATACCTAACCATCTATCTATCTATCTACAGTTAATGCACTCAGTGAAAAAAATATGTGGGTCCCAAAGGATAACAACTCCCTGCTGGCCAAGCTGCACTATTACACAAGGAGTGAGGGATCACCCACACATTCTTTTATAGGTATTGCACTTCACCCACCCACCTATCTAATAATTTACCATTTATCTACCCTCCCACCCACTTATCTGTCTATCTAATGATTCACTATCTATCCACCTACCCAACCACACACCTACCCATTTATATACCAAACCATCTATCTATCTTTCAATCTATCTACAGTTAATGCACTCAGTGAAAAAAATATGTGGGTCCCAAAGGATAACAACTCCCTGCTGGCCAAGCTGCACTATTACACAAGGAGTGAGGGATCACCCACATATTTTTTTTACAGGTATTGCACTTCACCCACCCACCTAATAATTTACCATTTATCTACCCTCCCACCAACTTTTCTGTCTATCTAATAAGTCACTATCTATCCACCTACCCAACCACACACCTACCCATTTATATACCTAACCTTCTATCTATCTATCTATCTATCTACAGTTAATGTGCTCAGTGAAAATAATATGTGGGTCCCAAAGGATAACAACTCCCTGCTGGCCAAGCTGCACTATTACACAAGGAGTGAGGGATCACCCGCATGTTTTTTTACAGGTATTGCGCTCCCCCCCACCCACCTATCTAATAGTTTAACATTTATCTACCCACCCATTTATCTATATAATCTATCTAATGATTCACAAAATACCTACCTACCCATTTATATACCAAACCATCTATCTATCTTTCTATCTATCTACAGTTAATGTGCTCAGTAAAAAAAAATGTGGGTCCCAAAGGATAACAACTCCCTGCTGGCCAAGCTGCACTATTACACAAGGAGTGAGGGGTTACCCACATATTTTTTTTTACAGGTATTGCGCTTCACCCACCCACCTATCTATCTAATAATATACCATTTATCTACCCTCCCACCCACTTATCTGTCTATCTAATGATTCACTATCTATCCACCTACCCAACCACACACCTACCCATTTATATACCTAACCATCTATCTATCTATCTATCTATCTATCTATCTATCTATCTACAGTTAATGTGCTCAGTGAAAATAATATGTGGGTCCCAAAGGATAACAACTCCCTGCTGGCCAAGCTGCACTATTACACAAGGAGTGAGGGATCACCCACACATTCTTTTATAGGTATTGCACTTCACCCACCCACCTATCTAATAATTTACCATTTATCTACCCTCCCACCCACTTATCTGTCTATCTAATGATTCACTATCTATCCACCTACCCAACCACACACCTACCCATTTATATACCAAACCATCTATCTATCTTTCTATCTATCTACAGTTAATGCACTCAGTGAAAAAAATATGTGGGTCCCAAAGGATACCAACTCCCTGCTGGCCAAGCTGCACTATTACACAAGGAGTGAGGGATCACCCCCATATTTTTTTACAGGTATTGCATTTCACCCACCCACCTATCTAATAATTTACCATTTATCTACCCTCCCACCAACTTTTCTATCTATCTAATAAGTCAAAATCTATCCACCTACATAACCACACACCTACCCTTTTATATACCTAACCATCTATCTATCTATCTATCTATCTACAGTTAATGTGCTCAGTGAAAATAATATGTGGGTCCCAAAGGATAACAACTCCCTGCTGGCCAAGCTGCACTATTACACAAGGAGTGAGGGATCACCCACACATTCTTTTATAGGTATTGCACTTCACCCACCCACCTATCTAATAATTTACCATTTATCTACCCTCCCACCCACTTATCTGTCTATCTAATGATTCACTATCTATCCACCTACCCAACCACACACCTACCCATTTATATACCAAACCATCTATCTAACTTTCTATCTATAGTTAATGTGCTCAGTGAAAAAAATATGTGGGTCCCAAAGGATAAAAACTCCCTGCTGGCCAAGCTGCACTATTACACAAGGAGTGAGGGGTCACCCACATATTTTTTTTTACAGGTATTGCGCTTCACCCACCCACCTATCTATCTAATAATTTACCATTTATCTACCCTCCCACCCACTTATCTGTCTATCTAATGATTCACTATCTATCCACCTACCCAACCACACACCTACCCATTTATATACCAAACCATCTATCTATCTTTCTATCTATCTACAGTTAATGTGCTCAGTGAAAAAAATATGTGGGTCCCAAAGGATAACAACTCCCTGCTGGCCAAGCTGCACTATTACACAAGGAGTGAGGGATCACCCACATATTTTTTTAGAGGTATTGCACTTCACCCACCCACCTATCTAATAATTTACCATTTATCTACCCTCCCACCCACTTATCTGTCTATCTGATGATTTACTATCTATCCACCTACCCAATCACACACCTACCCATTTATATACCAAACCATCTATCTATCTTTCAATCTATCTACAGTTAATGCACTCAGTGAAAAACATATGTGGGTTCCAAAGGATAACAACTCCCTGCTGGCCAAGCTGCACTATTACACAAGGAGTGAGGGGTCACCCACACATTTTTTTTTCAGGTATTGCGCTTCACCCACCCACCTATCTATCTAATAATTTACCATTTATCTACCCTCCCACCCACTTATCTGTCTATCTAATGATTCACTATCTATCCACCTACCCAAACACACACCTACCCATTTATATACCTAACCATCTATCTATCTATCTACAGTTAATGTGCTCAGTGAAAATAATATGTGGGTCCCAAAGGATAACAACTCCCTGCTGGCCAAGCTGCACTATTACACAAGGAGTGAGGGGTCACCCACATATTTTTTTTTTTACAGGTATTGCGCTTCACCCACCCACCTATCTATCTAATAATTTACCATTTATCTACCCTCCCACCCACTTATCTGTCTATCTAATGATTCACTATCTATCCACCTACCCAACCACACACCTACCCATTTATATACCTAACCATCTATCTATCTACAGTTAATGTGCTCAGTGAAAATAATATGTGGGTCCCAAAGGATAACAACTCCCTGCTGGCCAAGCTGCACTATTACACAAGGAGTGAGGGATCACCCACACATTCTTTTATAGGTATTGCACTTCACCCACCCACCTATCTAATAATTTACCATTTATCTACCCTCCCACCCACTTATCTGTCTATCTAATGATTCACTATCTATCCACCTACCCAACCACACACCTACCCATTTATATACCAAACCATCTATCTATCTTTCAATCTATCTACAGTTAATGCACTCAGTGAAAAAAATATGTGGGTTCCAAAGGATAACAACTCCCTGCTGGCCAAGCTGCACTATTACACAAGGAGTGAGGGGTCACCCACACATTTTTTTTTCAGGTATTGCGCTTCACCCACCCACCTATCTATCTAATAATTTACCATTTATCTACCCTCCCACCCACTTATCTGTCTATCTAATGATTCACTATCTATCCACCTACCCAACCACACACCTACCCATTTATATACCTAACCATCTATCTATCTTTCTATCTATCTACAGTTAATGTGCTCAGTGAAAAAAATATGTGGGTCCCAAAGGATAACAACTCCCTGCTGGCCAAGCTGCACTATTACACAAGGAGTGAGGGATCACCCACATATTTTTTTAAGAGGTATTGCACTTCACCAACCCACCTATCTAATAATTTACCATTTATCTACCCTCCCACCCACTTATCTGTCTATCTAATGATTCACTATCTATCCACCTACCCAACCACACACCTACCCATTTATATACCAAACCATCTATCTTTCTATCTATCTACAGTTAATGTGCTCAGTGAAAAAAATATGTGGGTCCCAAAGGATAACAACTCCCTGCTGGCCAAGCTGCACTATTACACAAGGAGTGAGGGATCACCCACATATTTTTTTAGAGGTATTGCACTTCACCCACCCACCTATCTAATAATTTACCATTTATCTACCCTCCCACCCACTTATCTGTCTATCTGATGATTCACTATCTATCCACCTACCCAATCACACACCTACCCATTTATATACCAAACCATCTATCTATCTTTCAATCTATCTACAGTTAATGCACTCAGTGAAAAAAATATGTGAGTCCCAAAGGATAACAACTCCCTGCTGGCCAAGCTGCACTATTACACAAGAAGTGAGGGGTCACCCACACATTTTTTTTTACAGGTATTGCGCTTCACCCACCCACCTATCTAATAATTTACCATTTATCTACCCTCCCACCCACTTATCTGTCTATCTAATGATTCACTATCTATCCACCTACCCAATCACACACCTACCCATTTATATACCAAACCATCTATCTATCTTTCTATCTATCTACAGTTAATGTGCTCAGTGAAAAAAATATGTGGGTCCCAAAGGATAACAACTCCCTGCTGGCCAAGCTGCACTATTACACAAGGAGTGAGGGATCACCCACATATTTTTTTAAGAGGTATTGCACTTCACCAACCCACCTATCTAATAATTTACCATTTATCTACCCTCCCACCCACTTATCTGTCTATCTAATGATTCACTATCTATCCACCTACCCAACCACACACCTACCCATTTATATACCAAACCATCTATCTATCTTTCAATCTATCTACAGTTAATGCACTCAGTGAAAAAAATATGTGGGTCCCAAAGGATACCAACTCCCTGCTGGCCAAGCTGCACTATTACACAAGGAGTGAGGGATCACCCCCATATTTTTTTACAGGTATTGCACTTCACCCACCCACCTATCTAATAATTTACCATTTATCTACCCTCCCACCAACTTTTCTGTCTATCTAATAAGTCAAAATCTATCCACCTACCCAACCACACACCTACCCATTTATATACCTAACCATCTATCTATCTATCTACAGTTAATGCACTCAGTGAAAAAAATATGTGGGTCCCAAAGGATAACAACTCCCTGCTGGCCAAGCTGCACTATTACACAAGGAGTGAGGGATCACCCACACATTCTTTTATAGGTATTGCACTTCACCCACCCACCTATCTAATAATTTACCATTTATCTACCCTCCCACCCACTTATCTGTCTATCTAATGATTCACTATCTATCCACCTACCCAACCACACACCTACCCATTTATATACCAAACCATCTATCTATCTTTCAATCTATCTACAGTTAATGCACTCAGTGAAAAAAATATGTGGGTCCCAAAGGATAACAACTCCCTGCTGGCCAAGCTGCACTATTACACAAGGAGTGAGGGATCACCCACATATTTTTTTTACAGGTATTGCACTTCACCCACCCACCTAATAATTTACCATTTATCTACCCTCCCACCAACTTTTCTGTCTATCTAATAAGTCACTATCTATCCACCTACCCAACCACACACCTACCCATTTATATACCTAACCTTCTATCTATCTATCTATCTATCTACAGTTAATGTGCTCAGTGAAAATAATATGTGGGTCCCAAAGGATAACAACTCCCTGCTGGCCAAGCTGCACTATTACACAAGGAGTGAGGGATCACCCGCATGTTTTTTTACAGGTATTGCGCTCCCCCCCACCCACCTATCTAATAGTTTAACATTTATCTACCCACCCATTTATCTATATAATCTATCTAATGATTCACAAAATACCTACCTACCCATTTATATACCAAACCATCTATCTATCTTTCTATCTATCTACAGTTAATGTGCTCAGTAAAAAAAAATGTGGGTCCCAAAGGATAACAACTCCCTGCTGGCCAAGCTGCACTATTACACAAGGAGTGAGGGGTTACCCACATATTTTTTTTTACAGGTATTGCGCTTCACCCACCCACCTATCTATCTAATAATATACCATTTATCTACCCTCCCACCCACTTATCTGTCTATCTAATGATTCACTATCTATCCACCTACCCAACCACACACCTACCCATTTATATACCTAACCATCTATCCATCTATCTATCTATCTATCTATCTACAGTTAATGTGCTCAGTGAAAATAATATGTGGGTCCCAAAGGATAACAACTCCCTGCTGGCCAAGCTGCACTATTACACAAGGAGTGAGGGATCACCCACACATTCTTTTATAGGTATTGCACTTCACCCACCCACCTATCTAATAATTTACCATTTATCTACCCTCCCACCCACTTATCTGTCTATCTAATGATTCACTATCTATCCACCTACCCAACGACACACCTACCCATTTATATACCAAACCATCTATCTATCTTTCTATCTATCTACAGTTAATGCACTCAGTGAAAAAAATATGTGGGTCCCAAAGGATACCAACTCCCTGCTGGCCAAGCTGCACTATTACACAAGGAGTGAGGGATCACCCCCATATTTTTTTACAGGTATTGCATTTCACCCACCCACCTATCTAATAATTTACCATTTATCTACCCTCCCACCAACTTTTCTATCTATCTAATAAGTCAAAATCTATCCACCTACATAACCACACACCTACCCTTTTATATACCTAACCATCTATCTATCTATCTATCTATCTATCTACAGTTAATGTGCTCAGTGAAAATAATATGTGGGTCCCAAAGGATAACAACTCCCTGCTGGCCAAGCTGCACTATTACACAAGGAGTGAGGGATCACCCACACATTCTTTTATAGGTATTGCACTTCACCCACCCACCTATCTAATAATTTACCATTTATCTACCCTCCCACCCACTTATCTGTCTATCTAATGATTCACTATCTATCCACCTACCCAACCACACACCTACCCATTTATATACCAAACCATCTATCTAACTTTCTATCTATAGTTAATGTGCTCAGTGAAAAAAATATGTGGGTCCCAAAGGATAAAAACTCCCTGCTGGCCAAGCTGCACTATTACACAAGGAGTGAGGGGTCACCAACATATTTTTTTTTACAGGTATTGCGCTTCACCCACCCACCTATCTATCTAATAATTTACCATTTATCTACCCTCCCACCCACTTATCTGTCTATCTAATGATTCACTATCTATCCACCTACCCAACCACACACCTACCCATTTATATACCAAACCATCTATCTATCTTTCTATCTATCTACAGTTAATGTGCTCAGTGAAAAAAATATGTGGGTCCCAAAGGATAACAACTCCCTGCTGGCCAAGCTGCACTATTACACAAGGAGTGAGGGATCACCCACATATTTTTTTAGAGGTATTGCACTTCACCCACCCACCTATCTAATAATTTACCATTTATCTACCCTCCCACCCACTTATCTGTCTATCTGATGATTTACTATCTATCCACCTACCCAATCACACACCTACCCATTTATATACCAAACCATCTATCTATCTTTCAATCTATCTACAGTTAATGCACTCAGTGAAAAACATATGTGGGTTCCAAAGGATAACAACTCCCTGCTGGCCAAGCTGCACTATTACACAAGGAGTGAGGGGTCACCCACACATTTTTTTTTCAGGTATTGCGCTTCACCCACCCACCTATCTATCTAATAATTTACCATTTATCTACCCTCCCACCCACTTATCTGTCTATCTAATGATTCACTATCTATCCACCTACCCAAACACACACCTACCCATTTATATACCTAACCATCTATCTATCTATCTACAGTTAATGTGCTCAGTGAAAATAATATGTGGGTCCCAAAGGATAACAACTCCCTGCTGGCCAAGCTGCACTATTACACAAGGAGTGAGGGGTCACCCACATATTTTTTTTTTTACAGGTATTGCGCTTCACCCACCCACCTATCTATCTAATAATTTACCATTTATCTACCCTCCCACCCACTTATCTGTCTATCTAATGATTCACTATCTATCCACCTACCCAACCACACACCTACCCATTTATATACCTAACCATCTATCTATCTACAGTTAATGTGCTCAGTGAAAATAATATGTGGGTCCCAAAGGATAACAACTCCCTGCTGGCCAAGCTGCACTATTACACAAGGAGTGAGGGATCACCCACACATTCTTTTATAGGTATTGCACTTCACCCACCCACCTATCTAATAATTTACCATTTATCTACCCTCCCACCCACTTATCTGTCTATCTAATGATTCACTATCTATCCACCTACCCAACCACACACCTACCCATTTATATACCAAACCATCTATCTATCTTTCAATCTATCTACAGTTAATGCACTCAGTGAAAAAAATATGTGGGTTCCAAAGGATAACAACTCCCTGCTGGCCAAGCTGCACTATTACACAAGGAGTGAGGGGTCACCCACACATTTTTTTTTCAGGTATTGCGCTTCACCCACCCACCTATCTATCTAATAATTTACCATTTATCTACCCTCCCACCCACTTATCTGTCTATCTAATGATTCACTATCTATCCACCTACCCAACCACACACCTACCCATTTATATACCTAACCATCTATCTATCTTTCTATCTATCTACAGTTAATGTGCTCAGTGAAAAAAATATGTGGGTCCCAAAGGATAACAACTCCCTGCTGGCCAAGCTGCACTATTACACAAGGAGTGAGGGATCACCCACATATTTTTTAAGAGGTATTGCACTTCACCAACCCACCTATCTAATAATTTACCATTTATCTACCCTCCCACCCACTTATCTGTCTATCTAATGATTCACTATCTATCCACCTACCCAACCACACACCTACCCATTTATATACCAAACCATCTATCTTTCTATCTATCTACAGTTAATGTGCTCAGTGAAAAAAATATGTGGGTCCCAAAGGATAACAACTCCCTGCTGGCCAAGCTGCACTATTACACAAGGAGTGAGGGATCACCCACATATTTTTTTAGAGGTATTGCACTTCACCCACCCACCTATCTAATAATTCACCATTTATCTACCCTCCCACCCACTTATCTGTCTATCTGATGATTCACTATCTATCCACCTACCCAATCACACACCTACCCATTTATATACCAAACCATCTATCTATCTTTCAATCTATCTACAGTTAATGCACTCAGTGAAAAAAATATGTGAGTCCCAAAGGATAACAACTCCCTGCTGGCCAAGCTGCACTATTACACAAGAAGTGAGGGGTCACCCACACATTTTTTTTTACAGGTATTGCGCTTCACCCACCCACCTATCTAATAATTTACCATTTATCTACCCTCCCACCCACTTATCTGTCTATCTAATGATTCACTATCTATCCACCTACCCAATCACACACCTACCCATTTATATACCAAACCATCTATCTATCTTTCTATCTATCTACAGTTAATGTGCTCAGTGAAAAAAATATGTGGGTCCCAAAGGATAACAACTCCCTGCTGGCCAAGCTGCACTATTACACAAGGAGTGAGGGATCACCCACATATTTTTTTAAGAGGTATTGCACTTCACCAACCCACCTATCTAATAATTTACCATTTATCTACCCTCCCACCCACTTATCTGTCTATCTAATGATTCACTATCTATCCACCTACCCAACCACACACCTACCCATTTATATACCAAACCATCTATCTATCTTTCAATCTATCTACAGTTAATGCACTCAGTGAAAAAAATATGTGGGTCCCAAAGGATACCAACTCCCTGCTGGCCAAGCTGCACTATTACACAAGGAGTGAGGGATCACCCCCATATTTTTTTACAGGTATTGCACTTCACCCACCCACCTATCTAATAATTTACCATTTATCTACCCTCCCACCAACTTTTCTGTCTATCTAATAAGTCAAAATCTATCCACCTACCCAACCACACACCTACCCATTTATATACCTAACCATCTATCTATCTATCTACAGTTAATGCACTCAGTGAAAAAAATATGTGGGTCCCAAAGGATAACAACTCCCTGCTGGCCAAGCTGCACTATTACACAAGGAGTGAGGGATCACCCACACATTCTTTTATAGGTATTGCACTTCACCCACCCACCTATCTAATAATTTACCATTTATCTACCCTCCCACCCACTTATCTGTCTATCTAATGATTCACTATCTATCCACCTACCCAACCACACACCTACCCATTTATATACCAAACCATCTATCTATCTTTCAATCTATCTACAGTTAATGTACTCAGTGAAAAAAATATGTGGGTCCCAAAGGATAACAACTCCCTGCTGGCCAAGCTGCACTATTACACAAGGAGTGAGGGATCACCCACATATTTTTTTTACAGGTATTGCACTTCACCCACCCACCTAATAATTTACCATTTATCTACCCTCCCACCCACTTATCTGTCTATCTAATGATTCACTATCTATCCACCTACCCAACCACACACCTACCCATTTATATACCAAACCATCTATCTTTCTATCTATCTACAGTTAATGTGCTCAGTGAAAAAAATATGTGGGTCCCAAAGGATAACAACTCCCTGCTGGCCAAGCTGCACTATTACACAAGGAGTGAGGGATCACCCACATATTTTTTTAGAGGTATTGCACTTCACCCACCCACCTATCTAATAATTTACCATTTATCTACCCTCCCACCCACTTATCTGTCTATCTGATGATTCACTATCTATCCACCTACCCAATCACACACCTACCCATTTATATACCAAACCATCTATCTATCTTTCAATCTATCTACAGTTAATGCACTCAGTGAAAAAAATATGTGAGTCCCAAAGGATAACAACTCCCTGCTGGCCAAGCTGCACTATTACACAAGAAGTGAGGGGTCACCCACACATTTTTTTTTACAGGTATTGCGCTTCACCCACCCACCTATCTAATAATTTACCATTTATCTACCCTCCCACCCACTTATCTGTCTATCTAATGATTCACTATCTATCCACCTACCCAATCACACACCTACCCATTTATATACCAAACCATCTATCTATCTTTCTATCTATCTACAGTTAATGTGCTCAGTGAAAAAAATATGTGGGTCCCAAAGGATAACAACTCCCTGCTGGCCAAGCTGCACTATTACACAAGGAGTGAGGGATCACCCACATATTTTTTTAAGAGGTATTGCACTTCACCAACCCACCTATCTAATAATTTACCATTTATCTACCCTCCCACCCACTTATCTGTCTATCTAATGATTCACTATCTATCCACCTACCCAACCACACACCTACCCATTTATATACCAAACCATCTATCTATCTTTCAATCTATCTACAGTTAATGCACTCAGTGAAAAAAATATGTGGGTCCCAAAGGATACCAACTCCCTGCTGGCCAAGCTGCACTATTACACAAGGAGTGAGGGATCACCCCCATATTTTTTTACAGGTATTGCACTTCACCCACCCACCTATCTAATAATTTACCATTTATCTACCCTCCCACCAACTTTTCTGTCTATCTAATAAGTCAAAATCTATCCACCTACCCAACCACACACCTACCCATTTATATACCTAACCATCTATCTATCTATCTACAGTTAATGCACTCAGTGAAAAAAATATGTGGGTCCCAAAGGATAACAACTCCCTGCTGGCCAAGCTGCACTATTACACAAGGAGTGAGGGATCACCCACACATTCTTTTATAGGTATTGCACTTCACCCACCCACCTATCTAATAATTTACCATTTATCTACCCTCCCACCCACTTATCTGTCTATCTAATGATTCACTATCTATCCACCTACCCAACCACACACCTACCCATTTATATACCAAACCATCTATCTATCTTTCAATCTATCTACAGTTAATGCACTCAGTGAAAAAAATATGTGGGTCCCAAAGGATAACAACTCCCTGCTGGCCAAGCTGCACTATTACACAAGGAGTGAGGGATCACCCACATATTTTTTTTACAGGTATTGCACTTCACCCACCCACCTAATAATTTACCATTTATCTACCCTCCCACCAACTTTTCTGTCTATCTAATAAGTCACTATCTATCCACCTACCCAACCACACACCTACCCATTTATATACCTAACCTTCTATCTATCTATCTATCTATCTACAGTTAATGTGCTCAGTGAAAATAATATGTGGGTCCCAAAGGATAACAACTCCCTGCTGGCCAAGCTGCACTATTACACAAGGAGTGAGGGATCACCCGCATGTTTTTTTACAGGTATTGCGCTCCCCCCCACCCACCTATCTAATAGTTTAACATTTATCTACCCACCCATTTATCTATCTAATCTATCTAATGATTCACAAAATACCTACCTACCCATTTATATACCAAACCATCTATCTATCTTTCTATCTATCTACAGTTAATGTGCTCAGTAAAAAAAAATGTGGGTCCCAAAGGATAACAACTCCCTGCTGGCCAAGCTGCACTATTACACAAGGAGTGAGGGGTTACCCACATATTTTTTTTTACAGGTATTGCGCTTCACTCACCCACCTATCTATCTAATAATATACCATTTATCTACCCTCCCACCCACTTATCTGTCTATCTAATGATTCACTATCTATCCACCTACCCAACCACACACCTACCCATTTATATACCTAACCATCTATCTATCTATCTATCTATCTATCTATCTACAGTTAATGTGCTCAGTGAAAATAATATGTGGGTCCCAAAGGATAACAACTCCCTGCTGGCCAAGCTGCACTATTACACAAGGAGTGAGGGATCACCCACACATTCTTTTATAGGTATTGCACTTCACCCACCCACCTATCTAATAATTTACCATTTATCTACCCTCCCACCCACTTATCTGTCTATCTAATGATTCACTATCTATCCACCTACCCAACCACACACCTACCCATTTATATACCAAACCATCTATCTATCTTTCTATCTATCTACAGTTAATGCACTCAGTGAAAAAAATATGTGGGTCCCAAAGGATACCAACTCCCTGCTGGCCAAGCTGCACTATTACACAAGGAGTGAGGGATCACCCCCATATTTTTTTACAGGTATTGCATTTCACCCACCCACCTATCTAATAATTTACCATTTATCTACCCTCCCACCAACTTTTCTATCTATCTAATAAGTCAAAATCTATCCACCTACATAACCACACACCTACCCTTTTATATACCTAACCATCTATCTATCTATCTATCTATCTACAGTTAATGTGCTCAGTGAAAATAATATGTGGGTCCCAAAGGATAACAACTCCCTGCTGGCCAAGCTGCACTATTACACAAGGAGTGAGGGATCACCCACACATTCTTTTATAGGTATTGCACTTCACCCACCCACCTATCTAATAATTTACCATTTATCTACCCTCCCACCCACTTATCTGTCTATCTAATGATTCACTATCTATCCACCTACCCAACCACACACCTACCCATTTATATACCAAACCATCTATCTAACTTTCTATCTATAGTTAATGTGCTCAGTGAAAAAAATATGTGGGTCCCAAAGGATAAAAACTCCCTGCTGGCCAAGCTGCACTATTACACAAGGAGTGAGGGGTCACCCACATATTTTTTTTTACAGGTATTGCGCTTCACCCACCCACCTATCTATCTAATAATTTACCATTTATCTACCCTCCCACCCACTTATCTGTCTATCTAATGATTCACTATCTATCCACCTACCCAACCACACACCTACCCATTTATATACCAAACCATCTATCTATCTTTCTATCTATCTACAGTTAATGTGCTCAGTGAAAAAAATATGTGGGTCCCAAAGGATAACAACTCCCTGCTGGCCAAGCTGCACTATTACACAAGGAGTGAGGGATCACCCACATATTTTTTTAGAGGTATTGCACTTCACCCACCCACCTATCTAATAATTTACCATTTATCTACCCTCCCACCCACTTATCTGTCTATCTGATGATTTACTATCTATCCACCTACCCAATCACACACCTACCCATTTATATACCAAACCATCTATCTATCTTTCAATCTATCTACAGTTAATGCACTCAGTGAAAAACATATGTGGGTTCCAAAGGATAACAACTCCCTGCTGGCCAAGCTGCACTATTACACAAGGAGTGAGGGGTCACCCACACATTTTTTTTTCAGGTATTGCGCTTCACCCACCCACCTATCTATCTAATAATTTACCATTTATCTACCCTCCCACCCACTTATCTGTCTATCTAATGATTCACTATCTATCCACCTACCCAAACACACACCTACCCATTTATATACCTAACCATCTATCTATCTATCTACAGTTAATGTGCTCAGTGAAAATAATATGTGGGTCCCAAAGGATAACAACTCCCTGCTGGCCAAGCTGCACTATTACACAAGGAGTGAGGGGTCACCCACATATTTTTTTTTTTACAGGTATTGCGCTTCACCCACCCACCTATCTATCTAATAATTTACCATTTATCTACCCTCCCACCCACTTATCTGTCTATCTAATGATTCACTATCTATCCACCTACCCAACCACACACCTACCCATTTATATACCTAACCATCTATCTATCTACAGTTAATGTGCTCAGTGAAAATAATATGTGGGTCCCAAAGGATAACAACTCCCTGCTGGCCAAGCTGCACTATTACACAAGGAGTGAGGGATCACCCACACATTCTTTTATAGGTATTGCACTTCACCCACCCACCTATCTAATAATTTACCATTTATCTACCCTCCCACCCACTTATCTGTCTATCTAATGATTCACTATCTATCCACCTACCCAACCACACACCTACCCATTTATATACCAAACCATCTATCTATCTTTCAATCTATCTACAGTTAATGCACTCAGTGAAAAAAATATGTGGGTTCCAAAGGATAACAACTCCCTGCTGGCCAAGCTGCACTATTACACAAGGAGTGAGGGGTCACCCACACATTTTTTTTTCAGGTATTGCGCTTCACCCACCCACCTATCTATCTAATAATTTACCATTTATCTACCCTCCCACCCACTTATCTGTCTATCTAATGATTCACTATCTATCCACCTACCCAACCACACACCTACCCATTTATATACCTAACCATCTATCTATCTTTCTATCTATCTACAGTTAATGTGCTCAGTGAAAAAAATATGTGGGTCCCAAAGGATAACAACTCCCTGCTGGCCAAGCTGCACTATTACACAAGGAGTGAGGGATCACCCACATATTTTTTAAGAGGTATTGCACTTCACCAACCCACCTATCTAATAATTTACCATTTATCTACCCTCCCACCCACTTATCTGTCTATCTAATGATTCACTATCTATCCACCTACCCAACCACACACCTACCCATTTATATACCAAACCATCTATCTTTCTATCTATCTACAGTTAATGTGCTCAGTGAAAAAAATATGTGGGTCCCAAAGGATAACAACTCCCTGCTGGCCAAGCTGCACTATTACACAAGGAGTGAGGGATCACCCACATATTTTTTTAGAGGTATTGCACTTCACCCACCCACCTATCTAATAATTTACCATTTATCTACCCTCCCACCCACTTATCTGTCTATCTGATGATTCACTATCTATCCACCTACCCAATCACACACCTACCCATTTATATACCAAACCATCTATCTATCTTTCAATCTATCTACAGTTAATGCACTCAGTGAAAAAAATATGTGAGTCCCAAAGGATAACAACTCCCTGCTGGCCAAGCTGCACTATTACACAAGAAGTGAGGGGTCACCCACACATTTTTTTTTACAGGTATTGCGCTTCACCCACCCACCTATCTAATAATTTACCATTTATCTACCCTCCCACCCACTTATCTGTCTATCTAATGATTCACTATCTATCCACCTACCCAATCACACACCTACCCATTTATATACCAAACCATCTATCTATCTTTCTATCTATCTACAGTTAATGTGCTCAGTGAAAAAAATATGTGGGTCCCAAAGGATAACAACTCCCTGCTGGCCAAGCTGCACTATTACACAAGGAGTGAGGGATCACCCACATATTTTTTTAAGAGGTATTGCACTTCACCAACCCACCTATCTAATAATTTACCATTTATCTACCCTCCCACCCACTTATCTGTCTATCTAATGATTCACTATCTATCCACCTACCCAACCACACACCTACCCATTTATATACCAAACCATCTATCTATCTTTCAATCTATCTACAGTTAATGCACTCAGTGAAAAAAATATGTGGGTCCCAAAGGATACCAACTCCCTGCTGGCCAAGCTGCACTATTACACAAGGAGTGAGGGATCACCCCCATATTTTTTTACAGGTATTGCACTTCACCCACCCACCTATCTAATAATTTACCATTTATCTACCCTCCCACCAACTTTTCTGTCTATCTAATAAGTCAAAATCTATCCACCTACCCAACCACACACCTACCCATTTATATACCTAACCATCTATCTATCTATCTACAGTTAATGCACTCAGTGAAAAAAATATGTGGGTCCCAAAGGATAACAACTCCCTGCTGGCCAAGCTGCACTATTACACAAGGAGTGAGGGATCACCCACACATTCTTTTATAGGTATTGCACTTCACCCACCCACCTATCTAATAATTTACCATTTATCTACCCTCCCACCCACTTATCTGTCTATCTAATGATTCACTATCTATCCACCTACCCAACCACACACCTACCCATTTATATACCAAACCATCTATCTATCTTTCAATCTATCTACAGTTAATGTACTCAGTGAAAAAAATATGTGGGTCCCAAAGGATAACAACTCCCTGCTGGCCAAGCTGCACTATTACACAAGGAGTGAGGGATCACCCACATATTTTTTTTACAGGTATTGCACTTCACCCACCCACCTAATAATTTACCATTTATCTACCCTCCCACCAACTTTTCTGTCTATCTAATAAGTCACTATCTATCCACCTACCCAACCACACACCTACCCATTTATATACCTAACCTTCTATCTATCTATCTACAGTTAATGTGCTCAGTGAAAATAATATGTGGGTCCCAAAGGATAACAACTCCCTGCTGGCCAAGCTGCACTATTACACAAGGAGTGAGGGATCACCCGCATGTTTTTTTACAGGTATTGCGCTCCCCCCCACCCACCTATCTAATAGTTTAACATTTATCTACCCACCCATTTATCTATCTAATCTATCTAATGATTCACAAAATACCTACCTACCCATTTATATACCAAACCATCTATCTATCTTTCTATCTATCTACAGTTAATGTGCTCAGTAAAAAAAAATGTGGGTCCCAAAGGATAACAACTCCCTGCTGGCCAAGCTGCACTATTACACAAGGAGTGAGGGGTTACCCACATATTTTTTTTTACAGGTATTGCGCTTCACCCACCCACCTATCTATCTAATAATATACCATTTATCTACCCTCCCACCCACTTATCTGTCTATCTAATGATTCACTATCTATCCACCTACCCAACCACACACCTACCCATTTATATACCTAACCATCTATCTATCTATCTATCTATCTATCTACAGTTAATGTGCTCAGTGAAAATAATATGTGGGTCCCAAAGGATAACAACTCCCTGCTGGCCAAGCTGCACTATTACACAAGGAGTGAGGGATCACCCACACATTCTTTTATAGGTATTGCACTTCACCCACCCACCTATCTAATAATTTACCATTTATCTACCCTCCCACCCACTTATCTGTCTATCTAATGATTCACTATCTATCCACCTACCCAACCACACACCTACCCATTTATATACCAAACCATCTATCTATCTTTCTATCTATCTACAGTTAATGCACTCAGTGAAAAAAATATGTGGGTCCCAAAGGATACCAACTCCCTGCTGGCCAAGCTGCACTATTACACAAGGAGTGAGGGATCACCCCCATATTTTTTTACAGGTATTGCATTTCACCCACCCACCTATCTAATAATTTACCATTTATCTACCCTCCCACCAACTTTTCTATCTATCTAATAAGTCAAAATCTATCCACCTACATAACCACACACCTACCCTTTTATATACCTAACCATCTATCTATCTATCTATCTATCTACAGTTAATGTGCTCAGTGAAAATAATATGTGGGTCCCAAAGGATAACAACTCCCTGCTGGCCAAGCTGCACTATTACACAAGGAGTGAGGGATCACCCACACATTCTTTTATAGGTATTGCACTTCACCCACCCACCTATCTAATAATTTACCATTTATCTACCCTCCCACCCACTTATCTGTCTATCTAATGATTCACTATCTATCCACCTACCCAACCACACACCTACCCATTTATATACCAAACCATCTATCTAACTTTCTATCTATAGTTAATGTGCTCAGTGAAAAAAATATGTGGGTCCCAAAGGATAAAAACTCCCTGCTGGCCAAGCTGCACTATTACACAAGGAGTGAGGGGTCACCCACATATTTTTTTTTACAGGTATTGCGCTTCACCCACCCACCTATCTATCTAATAATTTACCATTTATCTACCCTCCCACCCACTTATCTGTCTATCTAATGATTCACTATCTATCCACCTACCCAACCACACACCTACCCATTTATATACCAAACCATCTATCTATCTTTCTATCTATCTACAGTTAATGTGCTCAGTGAAAAAAATATGTGGGTCCCAAAGGATAACAACTCCCTGCTGGCCAAGCTGCACTATTACACAAGGAGTGAGGGATCACCCACATATTTTTTTAGAGGTATTGCACTTCACCCACCCACCTATCTAATAATTTACCATTTATCTACCCTCCCACCCACTTATCTGTCTATCTGATGATTTACTATCTATCCACCTACCCAATCACACACCTACCCATTTATATACCAAACCATCTATCTATCTTTCAATCTATCTACAGTTAATGCACTCAGTGAAAAACATATGTGGGTTCCAAAGGATAACAACTCCCTGCTGGCCAAGCTGCACTATTACACAAGGAGTGAGGGGTCACCCACACATTTTTTTTTCAGGTATTGCGCTTCACCCACCCACCTATCTATCTAATAATTTACCATTTATCTACCCTCCCACCCACTTATCTGTCTATCTAATGATTCACTATCTATCCACCTACCCAACCACACACCTACCCATTTATATACCTAACCATCTATCTATCTTTCTATCTATCTACAGTTAATGTGCTCAGTGAAAAAAATATGTGGGTCCCAAAGGATAACAACTCCCTGCTGGCCAAGCTGCACTATTACACAAGGAGTGAGGGATCACCCACATATTTTTTAAGAGGTATTGCACTTCACCAACCCACCTATCTAATAATTTACCATTTATCTACCCTCCCACCCACTTATCTGTCTATCTAATGATTCACTATCTATCCACCTACCCAACCACACACCTACCCATTTATATACCAAACCATCTATCTTTCTATCTATCTACAGTTAATGTGCTCAGTGAAAAAAATATGTGGGTCCCAAAGGATAACAACTCCCTGCTGGCCAAGCTGCACTATTACACAAGGAGTGAGGGATCACCCACATATTTTTTTAGAGGTATTGCACTTCACCCACCCACCTATCTAATAATTTACCATTTATCTACCCTCCCACCCACTTATCTGTCTATCTGATGATTCACTATCTATCCACCTACCCAATCACACACCTACCCATTTATATACCAAACCATCTATCTATCTTTCAATCTATCTACAGTTAATGCACTCAGTGAAAAAAATATGTGAGTCCCAAAGGATAACAACTCCCTGCTGGCCAAGCTGCACTATTACACAAGAAGTGAGGGGTCACCCACACATTTTTTTTTACAGGTATTGCGCTTCACCCACCCACCTATCTAATAATTTACCATTTATCTACCCTCCCACCCACTTATCTGTCTATCTAATGATTCACTATCTATCCACCTACCCAATCACACACCTACCCATTTATATACCAAACCATCTATCTATCTTTCTATCTATCTACAGTTAATGTGCTCAGTGAAAAAAATATGTGGGTCCCAAAGGATAACAACTCCCTGCTGGCCAAGCTGCACTATTACACAAGGAGTGAGGGATCACCCACATATTTTTTTAAGAGGTATTGCACTTCACCAACCCACCTATCTAATAATTTACCATTTATCTACCCTCCCACCCACGTATCTGTCTATCTAATGATTCACTATCTATCCACCTACCCAACCACACACCTACCCATTTATATACCAAACCATCTATCTATCTTTCAATCTATCTACAGTTAATGCACTCAGTGAAAAAAATATGTGGGTCCCAAAGGATACCAACTCCCTGCTGGCCAAGCTGCACTATTACACAAGGAGTGAGGGATCACCCCCATATTTTTTTACAGGTATTGCACTTCACCCACCCACCTATCTAATAATTTACCATTTATCTACCCTCCCACCAACTTTTCTGTCTATCTAATAAGTCAAAATCTATCCACCTACCCAACCACACACCTACCCATTTATATACCTAACCATCTATCTATCTATCTACAGTTAATGCACTCAGTGAAAAAAATATGTGGGTCCCAAAGGATAACAACTCCCTGCTGGCCAAGCTGCACTATTACACAAGGAGTGAGGGATCACCCACACATTCTTTTATAGGTATTGCACTTCACCCACCCACCTATCTAATAATTTACCATTTATCTACCCTCCCACCCACTTATCTGTCTATCTAATGATTCACTATCTATCCACCTACCCAACCACACACCTACCCATTTATATACCAAACCATCTATCTATCTTTCAATCTATCTACAGTTAATGTACTCAGTGAAAAAAATATGTGGGTCCCAAAGGATAACAACTCCCTGCTGGCCAAGCTGCACTATTACACAAGGAGTGAGGGATCACCCACATATTTTTTTTACAGGTATTGCACTTCACCCACCCACCTAATAATTTACCATTTATCTACCCTCCCACCCACTTATCTGTCTATCTAATGATTCACTATCTATCCACCTACCCAACCACACACCTACCCATTTATATACCAAACCATCTATCTTTCTATCTATCTACAGTTAATGTGCTCAGTGAAAAAAATATGTGGGTCCCAAAGGATAACAACTCCCTGCTGGCCAAGCTGCACTATTACACAAGGAGTGAGGGATCACCCACATATTTTTTTAGAGGTATTGCACTTCACCCACCCACCTATCTAATAATTTACCATTTATCTACCCTCCCACCCACTTATCTGTCTATCTGATGATTCACTATCTATCCACCTACCCAATCACACACCTACCCATTTATATACCAAACCATCTATCTATCTTTCAATCTATCTACAGTTAATGCACTCAGTGAAAAAAATATGTGAGTCCCAAAGGATAACAACTCCCTGCTGGCCAAGCTGCACTATTACACAAGAAGTGAGGGGTCACCCACACATTTTTTTTTACAGGTATTGCGCTTCACCCACCCACCTATCTAATAATTTACCATTTATCTACCCTCCCACCCACTTATCTGTCTATCTAATGATTCACTATCTATCCACCTACCCAATCACACACCTACCCATTTATATACCAAACCATCTATCTATCTTTCTATCTATCTACAGTTAATGTGCTCAGTGAAAAAAATATGTGGGTCCCAAAGGATAACAACTCCCTGCTGGCCAAGCTGCACTATTACACAAGGAGTGAGGGATCACCCACATATTTTTTTAAGAGGTATTGCACTTCACCAACCCACCTATCTAATAATTTACCATTTATCTACCCTCCCACCCACTTATCTGTCTATCTAATGATTCACTATCTATCCACCTACCCAACCACACACCTACCCATTTATATACCAAACCATCTATCTATCTTTCAATCTATCTACAGTTAATGCACTCAGTGAAAAAAATATGTGGGTCCCAAAGGATACCAACTCCCTGCTGGCCAAGCTGCACTATTACACAAGGAGTGAGGGATCACCCCCATATTTTTTTACAGGTATTGCACTTCACCCACCCACCTATCTAATAATTTACCATTTATCTACCCTCCCACCAACTTTTCTGTCTATCTAATAAGTCAAAATCTATCCACCTACCCAACCACACACCTACCCATTTATATACCTAACCATCTATCTATCTATCTACAGTTAATGCACTCAGTGAAAAAAATATGTGGGTCCCAAAGGATAACAACTCCCTGCTGGCCAAGCTGCACTATTACACAAGGAGTGAGGGATCACCCACACATTCTTTTATAGGTATTGCACTTCACCCACCCACCTATCTAATAATTTACCATTTATCTACCCTCCCACCCACTTATCTGTCTATCTAATGATTCACTATCTATCCACCTACCCAACCACACACCTACCCATTTATATACCAAACCATCTATCTATCTTTCAATCTATCTACAGTTAATGCACTCAGTGAAAAAAATATGTGGGTCCCAAAGGATAACAACTCCCTGCTGGCCAAGCTGCACTATTACACAAGGAGTGAGGGATCACCCACATATTTTTTTTACAGGTATTGCACTTCACCCACCCACCTAATAATTTACCATTTATCTACCCTCCCACCAACTTTTCTGTCTATCTAATAAGTCACTATCTATCCACCTACCCAACCACACACCTACCCATTTATATACCTAACCTTCTATCTATCTATCTATCTATCTACAGTTAATGTGCTCAGTGAAAATAATATGTGGGTCCCAAAGGATAACAACTCCCTGCTGGCCAAGCTGCACTATTACACAAGGAGTGAGGGATCACCCGCATGTTTTTTTACAGGTATTGCGCTCCCCCCCACCCACCTATCTAATAGTTTAACATTTATCTACCCACCCATTTATCTATCTAATCTATCTAATGATTCACAAAATACCTACCTACCCATTTATATACCAAACCATCTATCTATCTTTCTATCTATCTACAGTTAATGTGCTCAGTAAAAAAAAATGTGGGTCCCAAAGGATAACAACTCCCTGCTGGCCAAGCTGCACTATTACACAAGGAGTGAGGGGTTACCCACATATTTTTTTTTACAGGTATTGCGCTTCACTCACCCACCTATCTATCTAATAATATACCATTTATCTACCCTCCCACCCACTTATCTGTCTATCTAATGATTCACTATCTATCCACCTACCCAACCACACACCTACCCATTTATATACCTAACCATCTATCTATCTATCTATCTATCTATCTATCTACAGTTAATGTGCTCAGTGAAAATAATATGTGGGTCCCAAAGGATAACAACTCCCTGCTGGCCAAGCTGCACTATTACACAAGGAGTGAGGGATCACCCACACATTCTTTTATAGGTATTGCACTTCACCCACCCACCTATCTAATAATTTACCATTTATCTACCCTCCCACCCACTTATCTGTCTATCTAATGATTCACTATCTATCCACCTACCCAACCACACACCTACCCATTTATATACCAAACCATCTATCTATCTTTCTATCTATCTACAGTTAATGCACTCAGTGAAAAAAATATGTGGGTCCCAAAGGATACCAACTCCCTGCTGGCCAAGCTGCACTATTACACAAGGAGTGAGGGATCACCCCCATATTTTTTTACAGGTATTGCATTTCACCCACCCACCTATCTAATAATTTACCATTTATCTACCCTCCCACCAACTTTTCTATCTATCTAATAAGTCAAAATCTATCCACCTACATAACCACACACCTACCCTTTTATATACCTAACCATCTATCTATCTATCTATCTATCTACAGTTAATGTGCTCAGTGAAAATAATATGTGGGTCCCAAAGGATAACAACTCCCTGCTGGCCAAGCTGCACTATTACACAAGGAGTGAGGGATCACCCACACATTCTTTTATAGGTATTGCACTTCACCCACCCACCTATCTAATAATTTACCATTTATCTACCCTCCCACCCACTTATCTGTCTATCTAATGATTCACTATCTATCCACCTACCCAACCACACACCTACCCATTTATATACCAAACCATCTATCTAACTTTCTATCTATAGTTAATGTGCTCAGTGAAAAAAATATGTGGGTCCCAAAGGATAAAAACTCCCTGCTGGCCAAGCTGCACTATTACACAAGGAGTGAGGGGTCACCCACATATTTTTTTTTACAGGTATTGCGCTTCACCCACCCACCTATCTATCTAATAATTTACCATTTATCTACCCTCCCACCCACTTATCTGTCTATCTAATGATTCACTATCTATCCACCTACCCAACCACACACCTACCCATTTATATACCAAACCATCTATCTATCTTTCTATCTATCTACAGTTAATGTGCTCAGTGAAAAAAATATGTGGGTCCCAAAGGATAACAACTCCCTGCTGGCCAAGCTGCACTATTACACAAGGAGTGAGGGATCACCCACATATTTTTTTAGAGGTATTGCACTTCACCCACCCACCTATCTAATAATTTACCATTTATCTACCCTCCCACCCACTTATCTGTCTATCTGATGATTTACTATCTATCCACCTACCCAATCACACACCTACCCATTTATATACCAAACCATCTATCTATCTTTCAATCTATCTACAGTTAATGCACTCAGTGAAAAACATATGTGGGTTCCAAAGGATAACAACTCCCTGCTGGCCAAGCTGCACTATTACACAAGGAGTGAGGGGTCACCCACACATTTTTTTTTCAGGTATTGCGCTTCACCCACCCACCTATCTATCTAATAATTTACCATTTATCTACCCTCCCACCCACTTATCTGTCTATCTAATGATTCACTATCTATCCACCTACCCAAACACACACCTACCCATTTATATACCTAACCATCTATCTATCTATCTACAGTTAATGTGCTCAGTGAAAATAATATGTGGGTCCCAAAGGATAACAACTCCCTGCTGGCCAAGCTGCACTATTACACAAGGAGTGAGGGGTCACCCACATATTTTTTTTTTTACAGGTATTGCGCTTCACCCACCCACCTATCTATCTAATAATTTACCATTTATCTACCCTCCCACCCACTTATCTGTCTATCTAATGATTCACTATCTATCCACCTACCCAACCACACACCTACCCATTTATATACCTAACCATCTATCTATCTACAGTTAATGTGCTCAGTGAAAATAATATGTGGGTCCCAAAGGATAACAACTCCCTGCTGGCCAAGCTGCACTATTACACAAGGAGTGAGGGATCACCCACACATTCTTTTATAGGTATTGCACTTCACCCACCCACCTATCTAATAATTTACCATTTATCTACCCTCCCACCCACTTATCTGTCTATCTAATGATTCACTATCTATCCACCTACCCAACCACACACCTACCCATTTATATACCAAACCATCTATCTATCTTTCAATCTATCTACAGTTAATGCACTCAGTGAAAAAAATATGTGGGTTCCAAAGGATAACAACTCCCTGCTGGCCAAGCTGCACTATTACACAAGGAGTGAGGGGTCACCCACACATTTTTTTTTCAGGTATTGCGCTTCACCCACCCACCTATCTATCTAATAATTTACCATTTATCTACCCTCCCACCCACTTATCTGTCTATCTAATGATTCACTATCTATCCACCTACCCAACCACACACCTACCCATTTATATACCTAACCATCTATCTATCTTTCTATCTATCTACAGTTAATGTGCTCAGTGAAAAAAATATGTGGGTCCCAAAGGATAACAACTCCCTGCTGGCCAAGCTGCACTATTACACAAGGAGTGAGGGATCACCCACATATTTTTTAAGAGGTATTGCACTTCACCAACCCACCTATCTAATAATTTACCATTTATCTACCCTCCCACCCACTTATCTGTCTATCTAATGATTCACTATCTATCCACCTACCCAACCACACACCTACCCATTTATATACCAAACCATCTATCTTTCTATCTATCTACAGTTAATGTGCTCAGTGAAAAAAATATGTGGGTCCCAAAGGATAACAACTCCCTGCTGGCCAAGCTGCACTATTACACAAGGAGTGAGGGATCACCCACATATTTTTTTAGAGGTATTGCACTTCACCCACCCACCTATCTAATAATTTACCATTTATCTACCCTCCCACCCACTTATCTGTCTATCTGATGATTCACTATCTATCCACCTACCCAATCACACACCTACCCATTTATATACCAAACCATCTATCTATCTTTCAATCTATCTACAGTTAATGCACTCAGTGAAAAAAATATGTGAGTCCCAAAGGATAACAACTCCCTGCTGGCCAAGCTGCACTATTACACAAGAAGTGAGGGGTCACCCACACATTTTTTTTTACAGGTATTGCGCTTCACCCACCCACCTATCTAATAATTTACCATTTATCTACCCTCCCACCCACTTATCTGTCTATCTAATGATTCACTATCTATCCACCTACCCAATCACACACCTACCCATTTATATACCAAACCATCTATCTATCTTTCTATCTATCTACAGTTAATGTGCTCAGTGAAAAAAATATGTGGGTCCCAAAGGATAACAACTCCCTGCTGGCCAAGCTGCACTATTACACAAGGAGTGAGGGATCACCCACATATTTTTTTAAGAGGTATTGCACTTCACCAACCCACCTATCTAATAATTTACCATTTATCTACCCTCCCACCCACTTATCTGTCTATCTAATGATTCACTATCTATCCACCTACCCAACCACACACCTACCCATTTATATACCAAACCATCTATCTATCTTTCAATCTATCTACAGTTAATGCACTCAGTGAAAAAAATATGTGGGTCCCAAAGGATACCAACTCCCTGCTGGCCAAGCTGCACTATTACACAAGGAGTGAGGGATCACCCCCATATTTTTTTACAGGTATTGCACTTCACCCACCCACCTATCTAATAATTTACCATTTATCTACCCTCCCACCAACTTTTCTGTCTATCTAATAAGTCAAAATCTATCCACCTACCCAACCACACACCTACCCATTTATATACCTAACCATCTATCTATCTATCTACAGTTAATGCACTCAGTGAAAAAAATATGTGGGTCCCAAAGGATAACAACTCCCTGCTGGCCAAGCTGCACTATTACACAAGGAGTGAGGGATCACCCACACATTCTTTTATAGGTATTGCACTTCACCCACCCACCTATCTAATAATTTACCATTTATCTACCCTCCCACCCACTTATCTGTCTATCTAATGATTCACTATCTATCCACCTACCCAACCACACACCTACCCATTTATATACCAAACCATCTATCTATCTTTCAATCTATCTACAGTTAATGTACTCAGTGAAAAAAATATGTGGGTCCCAAAGGATAACAACTCCCTGCTGGCCAAGCTGCACTATTACACAAGGAGTGAGGGATCACCCACATATTTTTTTTACAGGTATTGCACTTCACCCACCCACCTAATAATTTACCATTTATCTACCCTCCCACCAACTTTTCTGTCTATCTAATAAGTCACTATCTATCCACCTACCCAACCACACACCTACCCATTTATATACCTAACCTTCTATCTATCTATCTACAGTTAATGTGCTCAGTGAAAATAATATGTGGGTCCCAAAGGATAACAACTCCCTGCTGGCCAAGCTGCACTATTACACAAGGAGTGAGGGATCACCCGCATGTTTTTTTACAGGTATTGCGCTCCCCCCCACCCACCTATCTAATAGTTTAACATTTATCTACCCACCCATTTATCTATCTAATCTATCTAATGATTCACAAAATACCTACCTACCCATTTATATACCAAACCATCTATCTATCTTTCTATCTATCTACAGTTAATGTGCTCAGTAAAAAAAAATGTGGGTCCCAAAGGATAACAACTCCCTGCTGGCCAAGCTGCACTATTACACAAGGAGTGAGGGGTTACCCACATATTTTTTTTTACAGGTATTGCGCTTCACCCACCCACCTATCTATCTAATAATATACCATTTATCTACCCTCCCACCCACTTATCTGTCTATCTAATGATTCACTATCTATCCACCTACCCAACCACACACCTACCCATTTATATACCTAACCATCTATCTATCTATCTATCTATCTATCTACAGTTAATGTGCTCAGTGAAAATAATATGTGGGTCCCAAAGGATAACAACTCCCTGCTGGCCAAGCTGCACTATTACACAAGGAGTGAGGGATCACCCACACATTCTTTTATAGGTATTGCACTTCACCCACCCACCTATCTAATAATTTACCATTTATCTACCCTCCCACCCACTTATCTGTCTATCTAATGATTCACTATCTATCCACCTACCCAACCACACACCTACCCATTTATATACCAAACCATCTATCTATCTTTCTATCTATCTACAGTTAATGCACTCAGTGAAAAAAATATGTGGGTCCCAAAGGATACCAACTCCCTGCTGGCCAAGCTGCACTATTACACAAGGAGTGAGGGATCACCCCCATATTTTTTTACAGGTATTGCATTTCACCCACCCACCTATCTAATAATTTACCATTTATCTACCCTCCCACCAACTTTTCTATCTATCTAATAAGTCAAAATCTATCCACCTACATAACCACACACCTACCCTTTTATATACCTAACCATCTATCTATCTATCTATCTATCTACAGTTAATGTGCTCAGTGAAAATAATATGTGGGTCCCAAAGGATAACAACTCCCTGCTGGCCAAGCTGCACTATTACACAAGGAGTGAGGGATCACCCACACATTCTTTTATAGGTATTGCACTTCACCCACCCACCTATCTAATAATTTACCATTTATCTACCCTCCCACCCACTTATCTGTCTATCTAATGATTCACTATCTATCCACCTACCCAACCACACACCTACCCATTTATATACCAAACCATCTATCTAACTTTCTATCTATAGTTAATGTGCTCAGTGAAAAAAATATGTGGGTCCCAAAGGATAAAAACTCCCTGCTGGCCAAGCTGCACTATTACACAAGGAGTGAGGGGTCACCCACATATTTTTTTTTACAGGTATTGCGCTTCACCCACCCACCTATCTATCTAATAATTTACCATTTATCTACCCTCCCACCCACTTATCTGTCTATCTAATGATTCACTATCTATCCACCTACCCAACCACACACCTACCCATTTATATACCAAACCATCTATCTATCTTTCTATCTATCTACAGTTAATGTGCTCAGTGAAAAAAATATGTGGGTCCCAAAGGATAACAACTCCCTGCTGGCCAAGCTGCACTATTACACAAGGAGTGAGGGATCACCCACATATTTTTTTAGAGGTATTGCACTTCACCCACCCACCTATCTAATAATTTACCATTTATCTACCCTCCCACCCACTTATCTGTCTATCTGATGATTTACTATCTATCCACCTACCCAATCACACACCTACCCATTTATATACCAAACCATCTATCTATCTTTCAATCTATCTACAGTTAATGCACTCAGTGAAAAACATATGTGGGTTCCAAAGGATAACAACTCCCTGCTGGCCAAGCTGCACTATTACACAAGGAGTGAGGGGTCACCCACACATTTTTTTTTCAGGTATTGCGCTTCACCCACCCACCTATCTATCTAATAATTTACCATTTATCTACCCTCCCACCCACTTATCTGTCTATCTAATGATTCACTATCTATCCACCTACCCAAACACACACCTACCCATTTATATACCTAACCATCTATCTATCTATCTACAGTTAATGTGCTCAGTGAAAATAATATGTGGGTCCCAAAGGATAACAACTCCCTGCTGGCCAAGCTGCACTATTACACAAGGAGTGAGGGGTCACCCACATATTTTTTTTTTTACAGGTATTGCGCTTCACCCACCCACCTATCTATCTAATAATTTACCATTTATCTACCCTCCCACCCACTTATCTGTCTATCTAATGATTCACTATCTATCCACCTACCCAACCACACACCTACCCATTTATATACCTAACCATCTATCTATCTACAGTTAATGTGCTCAGTGAAAATAATATGTGGGTCCCAAAGGATAACAACTCCCTGCTGGCCAAGCTGCACTATTACACAAGGAGTGAGGGATCACCCACACATTCTTTTATAGGTATTGCACTTCACCCACCCACCTATCTAATAATTTACCATTTATCTACCCTCCCACCCACGTATCTGTCTATCTAATGATTCACTATCTATCCACCTACCCAACCACACACCTACCCATTTATATACCAAACCATCTATCTATCTTTCAATCTATCTACAGTTAATGCACTCAGTGAAAAAAATATGTGGGTCCCAAAGGATACCAACTCCCTGCTGGCCAAGCTGCACTATTACACAAGGAGTGAGGGATCACCCCCATATTTTTTTACAGGTATTGCACTTCACCCACCCACCTATCTAATAATTTACCATTTATCTACCCTCCCACCAACTTTTCTGTCTATCTAATAAGTCAAAATCTATCCACCTACCCAACCACACACCTACCCATTTATATACCTAACCATCTATCTATCTACAGTTAATGCACTCAGTGAAAAAAATATGTGGGTCCCAAAGGATAACAACTCCCTGCTGGCCAAGCTGCACTATTACACAAGGAGTGAGGGATCACCCACACATTCTTTTATAGGTATTGCACTTCACCCACCCACCTATCTAATAATTTACCATTTATCTACCCTCCCACCCACTTATCTGTCTATCTAATGATTCACTATCTATCCACCTACCCAACCACACACCTACCCATTTATATACCAAACCATCTATCTATCTTTCAATCTATCTACAGTTAATGTACTCAGTGAAAAAAATATGTGGGTCCCAAAGGATAACAACTCCCTGCTGGCCAAGCTGCACTATTACACAAGGAGTGAGGGATCACCCACATATTTTTTTTACAGGTATTGCACTTCACCCACCCACCTAATAATTTACCATTTATCTACCCTCCCACCAACTTTTCTGTCTATCTAATAAGTCACTATCTATCCACCTACCCAACCACACACCTACCCATTTATATACCTAACCTTCTATCTATCTATCTACAGTTAATGTGCTCAGTGAAAATAATATGTGGGTCCCAAAGGATAACAACTCCCTGCTGGCCAAGCTGCACTATTACACAAGGAGTGAGGGATCACCCGCATGTTTTTTTACAGGTATTGCGCTCCCCCCCACCCACCTATCTAATAGTTTAACATTTATCTACCCACCCATTTATCTATCTAATCTATCTAATGATTCACAAAATACCTACCTACCCATTTATATACCAAACCATCTATCTATCTTTCTATCTATCTACAGTTAATGTGCTCAGTGAAAAAAATATGTGGGTCCCAAAGGATAACAACTCCCTGCTGGCCAAGCTGCACTATTACACAAGGAGTGAGGGGTTACCCACATATTTTTTTTTACAGGTATTGCGCTTCACCCACCCACCTATCTATCTAATAATATACCATTTATCTACCCTCCCACCCACTTATCTGTCTATCTAATGATTCACTATCTATCCACCTACCCAACCACACACCTACCCATTTATATACCTAACCATCTATCTATCTATCTATCTATCTATCTATCTATCTATCTATCTATCTATCTACAGTTAATGTGCTCAGTGAAAATAATATGTGGGTCCCAAAGGATAACAACTCCCTGCTGGCCAAGCTGCACTATTACACAAGGAGTGAGGGATCACCCACACATTCTTTTATAGGTATTGCACTTCACCCACCCACCTATCTAATAATTTACCATTTATCTACCCTCCCACCCACTTATCTGTCTATCTAATGATTCACTATCTATCCACCTACCCAACCACACACCTACCCATTTATATACCAAACCATCTATCTATCTTTCTATCTATCTACAGTTAATGCACTCAGTGAAAAAAATATGTGGGTCCCAAAGGATACCAACTCCCTGCTGGCCAAGCTGCACTATTACACAAGGAGTGAGGGATCACCCCCATATTTTTTTACAGGTATTGCATTTCACCCACCCACCTATCTAATAATTTACCATTTATCTACCCTCCCACCAACTTTTCTATCTATCTAATAAGTCAAAATCTATCCACCTACATAACCACACACCTACCCTTTTATATACCTAACCATCTATCTATCTATCTATCTATCTATCTATCTACAGTTAATGTGCTCAGTGAAAATAATATGTGGGTCCCAAAGGATAACAACTCCCTGCTGGCCAAGCTGCACTATTACACAAGGAGTGAGGGATCACCCACACATTCTTTTATAGGTATTGCACTTCACCCACCCACCTATCTAATAATTTACCATTTATCTACCCTCCCACCCACTTATCTGTCTATCTAATGATTCACTATCTATCCACCTACCCAACCACACACCTACCCATTTATATACCAAACCATCTATCTAACTTTCTATCTATAGTTAATGTGCTCAGTGAAAAAAATATGTGGGTCCCAAAGGATAAAAACTCCCTGCTGGCCAAGCTGCACTATTACACAAGGAGTGAGGGGTCACCCACATATTTTTTTTTACAGGTATTGCGCTTCACCCACCCACCTATCTATCTAATAATTTACCATTTATCTACCCTCCCACCCACTTATCTGTCTATCTAATGATTCACTATCTATCCACCTACCCAACCACACACCTACCCATTTATATACCAAACCATCTATCTATCTTTCTATCTATCTACAGTTAATGTGCTCAGTGAAAAAAATATGTGGGTCCCAAAGGATAACAACTCCCTGCTGGCCAAGCTGCACTATTACACAAGGAGTGAGGGATCACCCACATATTTTTTTAGAGGTATTGCACTTCACCCACCCACCTATCTAATAATTTACCATTTATCTACCCTCCCACCCACTTATCTGTCTATCTGATGATTTACTATCTATCCACCTACCCAATCACACACCTACCCATTTATATACCAAACCATCTATCTATCTTTCAATCTATCTACAGTTAATGCACTCAGTGAAAAACATATGTGGGTTCCAAAGGATAACAACTCCCTGCTGGCCAAGCTGCACTATTACACAAGGAGTGAGGGGTCACCCACACATTTTTTTTTCAGGTATTGCGCTTCACCCACCCACCTATCTATCTAATAATTTACCATTTATCTACCCTCCCACCCACTTATCTGTCTATCTAATGATTCACTATCTATCCACCTACCCAAACACACACCTACCCATTTATATACCTAACCATCTATCTATCTATCTACAGTTAATGTGCTCAGTGAAAATAATATGTGGGTCCCAAAGGATAACAACTCCCTGCTGGCCAAGCTGCACTATTACACAAGGAGTGAGGGGTCACCCACATATTTTTTTTTTACCGGTATTGCGCTTCACCCACCCACCTATCTATCTAATAATTTACCATTTATCTACCCTCCCACCCACTTATCTGTCTATCTAATGATTCACTATCTATCCACCTACCTAACCACACACCTACCCATTTATATACCTAACCATCTATCTATCTATCTACAGTTAATGTGCTCAGTGAAAATAATATGTGAGTCCCAAAGGATAACAACTCCCTGCTGGCCAAGCTGCACTATTACACAAGGAGTGAGGGATCACCCACACATTCTTTTATAGGTATTGCACTTCACCCACCTAATAATTTACCATTTATCTACCCTCCCACCCACTTATCTGTCTATCTAATGATTCACTATCTATCCACCTACCCAACCACACACCTACCCATTTATATACCAAACCATCTATCTATATTTCAATCTATTTACAGTTAATGTGCTCAGTGAAAATAATATGTGGGTCCCAAAGGATAACAACTCCATGCTGGCCAAGCTGCACTATTACACAAGGAGTGAAGGGTCACCCACATATTTTTTTACAGGTATTTCACTTCACCCACGTGCCTATCTATCTAATAATTTACAATTTATCTACCCTCCCACCCACTTATCTGTCTATTTAATGAGTCACTATCTATACACCTACCCAACCACACACCTACCCATTTATATACCTAACCATCTATCTATCTTTCTTTCTATCTACAGTTAATGCGCTCAGTGAAAAAATATGTGGGTCTCAAAGGATAGCAACTCCCTGCTGGCCAAGCTGCACTATTACACAAGGAGTGAGGGATCACCCACATATTTTTTTTACAGGTATTGCGCTTCACCCCCTACCTATCTAATAGTTTAACATTTATCTACCCACCCACTCATTTATCTATCTAATGATTCACTATCTACCTACCCACGCTCCCACCCACCCTCCCATTTATCTACCTATCTATCTACAGTTAATACACTCAGTGAAAAAAAAATGTGGGTCCCAAAGGTTAACAACTCCCTGCTGGCCAAGCTGCACTATTACACAAGGAGTGAGGGATCACCCGCATGTTTTTTTACAGGTATTGCGCTCCCCCCCACCCACCTATCTAATAGTTTAACATTTATCTACCCACCCATTTATCTATCTAATCTATCTAATGATTCACAAAATACCTACCTACCCACCTACGGACCTCACCCTTCCTGTTGGTCAAGCTGCTCTATTATACAAGGAGTGAGGGATCACCCACATATTTTTTGTGGGAGGTAGGGCACTGACTGAAATAAAAAGTGTGTTACTGAGTTCCCTTTCTTCACCTCTATGTCCGCCAAGCTGCCCTAGTGGACAGTGAAGGGGGAAGGTATGTTTATTTTTTACTCTTTTGATTTCTCTCTAGCTATCTCTATTTATTTAACTGTACACTTAGTTATCACAATATACAATAATAGAAGAGTCCCTAACGAGAACTCGCATTTGTGAATTTCAAATGTATACCAAAACATATTATCAGTAATAAATTTTCATTAATTACCTGACTTCATTTTTGTTCGTTGACTTGAGGACAATTCTGCAGTCCAGGTCACCTCGCAGTAGTCGGCTGTTATGACCTCATCATCTGTTTTATATAGAATTCTCACTTAAAAAATGAAAAGAGGCATGATAATATGTTCGCAGTATACAATGACCCTTAAGCCCTTTACACACTGGGAGTATAGGGGCCCCATCTATATAGTTAACTATATTAGTGGTTCCCCTATTCACACTGAACGAAATCGGTTACCGAAATCATCAGTGATGTCCCAGTGACCTGCTGAACATGCGGGTCATAGGCTATATGGCCAGAGTTGACCTGGATGTTCAAGTGAAGGCAGAGGTCGTTTAGGATGCGCGGGAGCGCACATCATTACTGATATTGAGTATACACACGAGAGATTTTTTTTTCAAAGAAAAGAGTTTGCTCAAAAATGCTCTTCTGAATGATATCTTTTCTTTTTTCGTGTAGCGTGTATGGGGCTTTAGAAAAATGAGAGGGAGGGATCACCCACCTCTTTGTACATGCCTCTACTTTACAAATCAATGCAGCTATGATTTGTCTATTTAATAGATCATTTAGCATCTATCTTCCTATCCACCCATCTATCTGCCTATCCAATAATTGACTAACACTGGGGCAGATGTATTAAACCTTAACAAGAGATAAATGCAAGGGTGATAAAGAGAGATAAACGTCCAGCCAATCAGCTCCATACTGACTTTTTTCAAACACAGCCTGTAATATGACAGTTAGCAGGTGATTGGCTGGATGTTTATCTCTCTTTATCATCTTTGCATTTATCTCTTGACTTAATACATCTGTCACTATGTACCTATCCAACCATCTATCTATCTAATGAATTATCATCCATCTACCTACACAGCCATTCATCTATATGTCTATCTAATGATGTACTATCTATCGGCCTGCCCACCTATTTATCTTTATCTCTATTTATTTAATTACAGGTATTGCGCTCAGTGAAAAAAATATGTGGGTCCCAAAGGATAACAACTCCCTGCTTGCCAAGCTGCACTATTACACAAGGAGTGAGGGATCACCCACATATTTTTTTACAGGTATTGCACTTCACCCACCCACCTATCTAATAATTTACCATTTATCTACCCTCCCACCAACTTATATGTCTATCTAATAAGTCACTATCTATCCACCTACCCAACCACACACCTACCCATTTATATACCTAACCATCTATCTATCTATCTACAGTTAATGTGCTCAGTGAAAATAATATGTGGGTCCCAAAGGATAACAACTCCCTGCTGGCCAAGCTGCACTATTACACAAGGAGTGAGGGATCACCCACACATTCTTTTATAGGTATTGCACTTCACCCACCCACCTATCTAATAATTTACCATTTATCTACCCTCCCACCCACTTATCTGTCTATCTAATAAGTCACTATCTATCCACCTACCCAACCACACACCTACCCATTTATATACCTAACCATCTATCTATCTATCTACAGTTAATGTGCTCAGCGAAAATAATATGTGGGTCCCAAAGGATAAAAACTCCCTGCTGGCCAAGCTGCACTATTACACAAGGAGTGAGGGATCACCCACATATTTTTTTTACAGGTATTGCACTTCACCCACCCACCTATCTAATAATTTACCATTTATCTACCCTCCCACCAACTTTTCTGTCTATCTAATAAGTCACTATCTATCCACCTACCCAAACACACCTACCCATTTATATACCTAACCATCTATCTATCTATCTATCTACAGTTAATGTGCTCAGTGAAAATAATATGTGGGTCCCAAAGGATAACAACTCCCTGCTGGCCAAGCTGCACTATTACACAAGGAGTGAGGGATCACCCACACATTCTTTTATAGGTATTGCACTTCACCCACCCACCTATCTAATAATTTACCATTTATCTACCCTCCCACCCACTTATCTGTCTATCTAATGATTCACTATCTATCCACCTACCCAACCACACACCTACCCATTTATATACCAAACCATCTATCTATCTTTCAATCTATCTACAGTTAATGCACTCAGTGAAAAAAATATGTGGGTCCCAAAGGATAACAACTCCCTGCTGGCCAAGCTGCACTATTACACAAGGAGTGAGGGGTCACCCACATATTTTTTTTTTTACAGGTATTGCGCTTCACCCACCCACCTATCTATCTAATAATTTACCATTTATCTACCCTCCCACCCACTTATCTGTCTATCTAATGATTCACTATCTATCCACCTACCCAACCACACACCTACCCATTTATATACCTAACCATCTATCTATCTACAGTTAATGTGCTCAGTGAAAATAATATGTGGGTCCCAAAGGATAACAACTCCCTGCTGGCCAAGCTGCACTATTACACAAGGAGTGAGGGATCACCCACACATTCTTTTATAGGTATTGCACTTCACCCACCCACCTATCTAATAATTTACCATTTATCTACCCTCCCACCCACTTATCTGTCTATCTAATGATTCACTATCTATCCACCTACCCAACCACACACCTACCCATTTATATACCAAACCATCTATCTATCTTTCTATCTATCTACAGTTAATGCACTCAGTGAAAAAAATATGTGGGTCCCAAAGGATACCAACTCCCTGCTGGCCAAGCTGCACTATTACACAAGGAGTGAGGGATCACCCCCATATTTTTTTACAGGTATTGCATTTCACCCACCCACCTATCTAATAATTTACCATTTATCTACCCTCCCACCAACTTTTCTATCTATCTAATAAGTCAAAATCTATCCACCTACATAACCACACACCTACCCTTTTATATACCTAACCATCTATCTATCTATCTATCTATCTATCTATCTACAGTTAATGTGCTCAGTGAAAATAATATGTGGGTCCCAAAGGATAACAACTCCCTGCTGGCCAAGCTGCACTATTACACAAGGAGTGAGGGATCACCCACACATTCTTTTATAGGTATTGCACTTCACCCACCCACCTATCTAATAATTTACCATTTATCTACCCTCCCACCCACTTATCTGTCTATCTAATGATTCACTATCTATCCACCTACCCAACCACACACCTACCCATTTATATACCAAACCATCTATCTAACTTTCTATCTATAGTTAATGTGCTCAGTGAAAAAAATATGTGGGTCCCAAAGGATAAAAACTCCCTGCTGGCCAAGCTGCACTATTACACAAGGAGTGAGGGGTCACCCACATATTTTTTTTTACAGGTATTGCGCTTCACCCACCCACCTATCTATCTAATAATTTACCATTTATCTACCCTCCCACCCACTTATCTGTCTATCTAATGATTCACTATCTATCCACCTACCCAACCACACACCTACCCATTTATATACCAAACCATCTATCTATCTTTCTATCTATCTACAGTTAATGTGCTCAGTGAAAAAAATATGTGGGTCCCAAAGGATAACAACTCCCTGCTGGCCAAGCTGCACTATTACACAAGGAGTGAGGGATCACCCACATATTTTTTTAGAGGTATTGCACTTCACCCACCCACCTATCTAATAATTTACCATTTATCTACCCTCCCACCCACTTATCTGTCTATCTGATGATTTACTATCTATCCACCTACCCAATCACACACCTACCCATTTATATACCAAACCATCTATCTATCTTTCAATCTATCTACAGTTAATGCACTCAGTGAAAAACATATGTGGGTTCCAAAGGATAACAACTCCCTGCTGGCCAAGCTGCACTATTACACAAGGAGTGAGGGGTCACCCACACATTTTTTTTTCAGGTATTGCGCTTCACCCACCCACCTATCTATCTAATAATTTACCATTTATCTACCCTCCCACCCACTTATCTGTCTATCTAATGATTCACTATCTATCCACCTACCCAAACACACACCTACCCATTTATATACCTAACCATCTATCTATCTATCTACAGTTAATGTGCTCAGTGAAAATAATATGTGGGTCCCAAAGGATAACAACTCCCTGCTGGCCAAGCTGCACTATTACACAAGGAGTGAGGGGTCACCCACATATTTTTTTTTTACCGGTATTGCGCTTCACCCACCCACCTATCTATCTAATAATTTACCATTTATCTACCCTCCCACCCACTTATCTGTCTATCTAATGATTCACTATCTATCCACCTACCTAACCACACACCTACCCATTTATATACCTAACCATCTATCTATCTATCTACAGTTAATGTGCTCAGTGAAAATAATATGTGAGTCCCAAAGGATAACAACTCCCTGCTGGCCAAGCTGCACTATTACACAAGGAGTGAGGGATCACCCACACATTCTTTTATAGGTATTGCACTTCACCCACCTAATAATTTACCATTTATCTACCCTCCCACCCACTTATCTGTCTATCTAATGATTCACTATCTATCCACCTACCCAACCACACACCTACCCATTTATATACCAAACCATCTATCTATATTTCAATCTATTTACAGTTAATGTGCTCAGTGAAAATAATATGTGGGTCCCAAAGGATAACAACTCCATGCTGGCCAAGCTGCACTATTACACAAGGAGTGAAGGGTCACCCACATATTTTTTTACAGGTATTTCACTTCACCCACGTGCCTATCTATCTAATAATTTACAATTTATCTACCCTCCCACCCACTTATCTGTCTATTTAATGAGTCACTATCTATACACCTACCCAACCACACACCTACCCATTTATATACCTAACCATCTATCTATCTTTCTTTCTATCTACAGTTAATGCGCTCAGTGAAAAAATATGTGGGTCTCAAAGGATAGCAACTCCCTGCTGGCCAAGCTGCACTATTACACAAGGAGTGAGGGATCACCCACATATTTTTTTTACAGGTATTGCGCTTCACCCCCTACCTATCTAATAGTTTAACATTTATCTACCCACCCACTCATTTATCTATCTAATGATTCACTATCTACCTACCCACGCTCCCACCCACCCTCCCATTTATCTACCTATCTATCTACAGTTAATACACTCAGTGAAAAAAAAATGTGGGTCCCAAAGGTTAACAACTCCCTGCTGGCCAAGCTGCACTATTACACAAGGAGTGAGGGATCACCCGCATGTTTTTTTACAGGTATTGCGCTCCCCCCCACCCACCTATCTAATAGTTTAACATTTATCTACCCACCCATTTATCTATCTAATCTATCTAATGATTCACAAAATACCTACCTACCCACCTACGGACCTCACCCTTCCTGTTGGTCAAGCTGCTCTATTATACAAGGAGTGAGGGATCACCCACATATTTTTTGTGGGAGGTAGGGCACTGACTGAAATAAAAAGTGTGTTACTGAGTTCCCTTTCTTCACCTCTATGTCCGCCAAGCTGCCCTAGTGGACAGTGAAGGGGGAAGGTATGTTTATTTTTTACTCTTTTGATTTCTCTCTAGCTATCTCTATTTATTTAACTGTACACTTAGTTATCACAATATACAATAATAGAAGAGTCCCTAACGAGAACTCGCATTTGTGAATTTCAAATGTATACCAAAACATATTATCAGTAATAAATTTTCATTAATTACCTGACTTCATTTTTGTTCGTTGACTTGAGGACAATTCTGCAGTCCAGGTCACCTCGCAGTAGTCGGCTGTTATGACCTCATCATCTGTTTTATATAGAATTCTCACTTAAAAAATGAAAAGAGGCATGATAATATGTTCGCAGTATACAATGACCCTTAAGCCCTTTACACACTGGGAGTATAGGGGCCCCATCTATATAGTTAACTATATTAGTGGTTCCCCTATTCACACTGAACGAAATCGGTTACCGAAATCATCAGTGATGTCCCAGTGACCTGCTGAACATGCGGGTCATAGGCTATATGGCCAGAGTTGACCTGGATGTTCAAGTGAAGGCAGAGGTCGTTTAGGATGCGCGGGAGCGCACATCATTACTGATATTGAGTATACACACGAGAGATTTTTTTTTCAAAGAAAAGAGTTTGCTCAAAAATGCTCTTCTGAATGATATCTTTTCTTTTTTCGTGTAGCGTGTATGGGGCTTTAGAAAAATGAGAGGGAGGGATCACCCACCTCTTTGTACATGCCTCTACTTTACAAATCAATGCAGCTATGATTTGTCTATTTAATAGATCATTTAGCATCTATCTTCCTATCCACCCATCTATCTGCCTATCCAATAATTGACTAACACTGGGGCAGATGTATTAAACCTTAACAAGAGATAAATGCAAGGGTGATAAAGAGAGATAAACGTCCAGCCAATCAGCTCCATACTGACTTTTTTCAAACACAGCCTGTAATATGACAGTTAGCAGGTGATTGGCTGGATGTTTATCTCTCTTTATCATCTTTGCATTTATCTCTTGACTTAATACATCTGTCACTATGTACCTATCCAACCATCTATCTATCTAATGAATTATCATCCATCTACCTACACAGCCATTCATCTATATGTCTATCTAATGATGTACTATCTATCGGCCTGCCCACCTATTTATCTTTATCTCTATTTATTTAATTACAGGTATTGCGCTCAGTGAAAAAAATATGTGGGTCCCAAAGGATAACAACTCCCTGCTTGCCAAGCTGCACTATTACACAAGGAGTGAGGGATCACCCACATATTTTTTTACAGGTATTGCACTTCACCCACCCACCTATCTAATAATTTACCATTTATCTACCCTCCCACCAACTTATATGTCTATCTAATAAGTCACTATCTATCCACCTACCCAACCACACACCTACCCATTTATATACCTAACCATCTATCTATCTATCTACAGTTAATGTGCTCAGTGAAAATAATATGTGGGTCCCAAAGGATAACAACTCCCTGCTGGCCAAGCTGCACTATTACACAAGGAGTGAGGGATCACCCACACATTCTTTTATAGGTATTGCACTTCACCCACCCACCTATCTAATAATTTACCATTTATCTACCCTCCCACCCACTTATCTGTCTATCTAATAAGTCACTATCTATCCACCTACCCAACCACACACCTACCCATTTATATACCTAACCATCTATCTATCTATCTACAGTTAATGTGCTCAGCGAAAATAATATGTGGGTCCCAAAGGATAAAAACTCCCTGCTGGCCAAGCTGCACTATTACACAAGGAGTGAGGGATCACCCACATATTTTTTTTACAGGTATTGCACTTCACCCACCCACCTATCTAATAATTTACCATTTATCTACCCTCCCACCAACTTTTCTGTCTATCTAATAAGTCACTATCTATCCACCTACCCAAACACACCTACCCATTTATATACCTAACCATCTATCTATCTATCTATCTACAGTTAATGTGCTCAGTGAAAATAATATGTGGGTCCCAAAGGATAACAACTCCCTGCTGGCCAAGCTGCACTATTACACAAGGAGTGAGGGATCACCCACACATTCTTTTATAGGTATTGCACTTCACCCACCCACCTATCTAATAATTTACCATTTATCTACCCTCCCACCCACTTATCTGTCTATCTAATGATTCACTATCTATCCACCTACCCAACCACACACCTACCCATTTATATACCAAACCATCTATCTATCTTTCAATCTATCTACAGTTAATGCACTCAGTGAAAAAAATATGTGGGTCCCAAAGGATAACAACTCCCTGCTGGCCAAGCTGCACTATTACACAAGGAGTGAGGGGTCACCCACATATTTTTTTTTTTACAGGTATTGCGCTTCACCCACCCACCTATCTATCTAATAATTTACCATTTATCTACCCTCCCACCCACTTATCTGTCTATCTAATGATTCACTATCTATCCACCTACCCAACCACACACCTACCCATTTATATACCTAACCATCTATCTATCTACAGTTAATGTGCTCAGTGAAAATAATATGTGGGTCCCAAAGGATAACAACTCCCTGCTGGCCAAGCTGCACTATTACACAAGGAGTGAGGGATCACCCACACATTCTTTTATAGGTATTGCACTTCACCCACCCACCTATCTAATAATTTACCATTTATCTACCCTCCCACCCACTTATCTGTCTATCTAATGATTCACTATCTATCCACCTACCCAACCACACACCTACCCATTTATATACCAAACCATCTATCTATCTTTCAATCTATCTACAGTTAATGCACTCAGTGAAAAAAATATGTGGGTTCCAAAGGATAACAACTCCCTGCTGGCCAAGCTGCACTATTACACAAGGAGTGAGGGGTCACCCACACATTTTTTTTTCAGGTATTGCGCTTCACCCACCCACCTATCTATCTAATAATTTACCATTTATCTACCCTCCCACCCACTTATCTGTCTATCTAATGATTCACTATCTATCCACCTACCCAACCACACACCTACCCATTTATATACCTAACCATCTATCTATCTTTCTATCTATCTACAGTTAATGTGCTCAGTGAAAAAAATATGTGGGTCCCAAAGGATAACAACTCCCTGCTGGCCAAGCTGCACTATTACACAAGTAGTGAGGGATCACCCACATATTTTTTTAAGAGGTATTGCACTTCACCAACCCACCTATCTAATAATTTACCATTTATCTACCCTCCCACCCACTTATCTGTCTATCTAATGATTCACTATCTATCCACCTACCCAACCACACACCTACCCATTTATATACCAAACCATCTATCTTTCTATCTATCTACAGTTAATGTGCTCAGTGAAAAAAATATGTGGGTCCAAAAGGATAACAACTCCCTGCTGGCCAAGCTGCACTATTACACAAGGAGTGAGGGATCACCCACATATTTTTTTAGAGGTATTGCACTTCACCCACCCACCTATCTAATAATTTACCATTTATCTACCCTCCCACCCACTTATCTGTCTATCTGATGATTCACTATCTATCCACCTACCCAATCACACACCTACCCATTTATATACCAAACCATCTATCTATCTTTCAATCTATCTACAGTTAATGCACTCAGTGAAAAAAATATGTGGGTCCCAAAGGATAACAACTCCCTGCTGGCCAAGCTGCACTATTACACAAGGAGTGAGGGATCACCCACATATTTTTTTTACAGGTATTGCACTTCACCCACCCACCTATCTAATAATTTACCATTTATCTACCCTCCCACCAACTTTTCTGTCTATCTAATAAGTCACTATCTATCCACCTACCCAACCACACACCTACCCATTTATATACCTAACCTTCTATCTATCTATCTATCTATCTACAGTTAATGTGCTCAGTGAAAATAATATGTGGGTCCCAAAGGATAACAACTCCCTGCTGGCCAAGCTGCACTATTACACAAGGAGTGAGGGATCACCCGCATGTTTTTTTACAGGTATTGCGCTCCCCCCCACCCACCTATCTAATAGTTTAACATTTATCTACCCACCCATTTATCTATCTAATCTATCTAATGATTCACAAAATACCTACCTACCCATTTATATACCAAACCATCTATCTATCTTTCTATCTATCTATCTACAGTTAATGTGCTCAGTGAAAAAAATATGTGGGTCCCAAAGGATAACAACTCCCTGCTGGCCAAGCTGCACTATTACACAAGGAGTGAGGGGTTACTTACATATTTTTTTTTACAGGTATTGCGCTTCACCCACCCACCTATCTATCTAATAATATACCATTTATCTACCCTCCCACCCACTTATCTGTCTATCTAATGATTCACTATCTATCCACCTACCCAACCACACACCTACCCATTTATATACCTAACCATCTATCTATCTATCTATCTATCTATCTATCTACAGTTAATGTGCTCAGTGAAAATAATATGTGGATCCCAAAGGATAACAACTCCCTGCTGGCCAAGCTGCACTATTACACAAGGAGTGAGGGATCACCCACACATTCTTTTATAGGTATTGCACTTCACCCACCCACCTATCTAATAATTTACCATTTATCTACCCTCCCACCCACTTATCTGTCTATCTAATGATTCACTATCTATCCACCTACCCAACCACACACCTACCCATTTATATACCAAACCATCTATCTATCTTTCTATCTATCTACAGTTAATGCACTCAGTGAAAAAAATATGTGGGTCCCAAAGGATACCAACTCCCTGCTGGCCAAGCTGCACTATTACACAAGGAGTGAGGGATCACCCCCATATTTTTTTACAGGTATTGCACTTCACCCACCCACCTATCTAATAATTTACCATTTATCTACCCTCCCACCAACTTATATGTCTATCTAATAAGTCACTATCTATCCACCTACCCAACCACACACCTACCCATTTATATACCTAACCATCTATCTATCTAGCTATCTATCTATCTATCTATCTGTCTATCTATCTATCTACAGTTAATGTGCTCAGTGAAAATAATATGTGGGTCCCAAAGGATAACAACTCCCTGCTGGCCAAGCTGCACTATTACACAAGGAGTGAGGGATCACCCACACATTCTTTTATAGGTATTGCACTTCACCCACCCACCTATCTAATAATTTACCATTTATCTACCCTCCCACCCACTTATCTGTCTATCTAATGATTCACTATCTATCCACCTACCCAACCACACACCTACCCATTTATATACCTAACCATCTATCTATCTATCTACAGTTAATGTGCTCAGCGAAAATAATATGTGGGTCCCAAAGGATAAAAACTCCCTGCTGGCCAAGCTGCACTATTACACAAGGAGTGAGGGATCATCCACATATTTTTTTTACAGGTATTGCACTTCACCCACCCACCTATCTAATAATTTACCATTTATCTACCCTCCCACCAACTTTTCTGTCTATCTAATAAGTCACTATCTATCCACCTACCCAACCACACACCTACCCATTTATATACCTAACCATCTATCTATCTATCTATCTATCTATCTATCTATCTATCTATCTACAGTTAATGTGCTCAGTGAAAATAATATGTGGGTCCCAAAGGATAACAACTCCCTGCTGGCCAAGCTGCACTATTACACAAGGAGTGAGGGATCACCCACACATTCTTTTATAGGTATTGCACTTCACCCACCCACCTATCTAATAATTTACCATTTATCTACCCTCCCACCCACTTATCTGTCTATCTAATGATTCACTATCTATCCACCTACCCAACCACACACCTACCCATTTATATACCAAACCATCTATCTATCTTTCAATCTATCTACAGTTAATGCACTCAGTGAAAAAAAATATGTGGGTCCTAAAGGATAAAAACTCCCTACTGGCCAAGCTGCACTATTACACAAGGAGTGAGGGGTCACCCACATATTTTTTTTACAGGTATTGCGCTTCACCCACCCACCTATCTATCTAATAATTTACCATTTATCTACCCTCCCACCCACTTATCTGTCTATCTAATGATTTACTATCTATCCACCTACCCAACCACACACCTACCCATTTATATACCTAACCATCTATCTATCTACAGTTAATGTGCTCAGTGAAAATAATATGTGGGTCCCAAAGGATAACAACTCCCTGCTGGCCAAGCTGCACTATTACACAAGGAGTGAGGGATCACCCACACATTCTTTTATAGGTATCGCACTTCACCCACCCACCTATCTAATAATTTACCATTTATCTACCCTCCCACCCACTTATCTGTCTATCTAATGATTCACTATCTATCCACCTACCCAACCACACACCTACCCATTTATATACCAAACCATCTATCTATCTTTCAATCTATCTACAGTTAATGCACTCAGTGAAAAAAATATGTGGGTCCCAAAGGATAAAAACTTCCTGCTGGCCAAGCTGCACTATTACACAAGGAGTGAGGGGTCACCCACATATTTTTTTTTACAGGTATTGCGCTTCACCCACCCACCTATCTATCTAATAATTTACCATTTATCTATCCTTCCACCCACTTATCTGTCTATCTAATGATTCACTATCTATCCACCTACCCAACCACACACCTACCCATTTATATACCAAACCATCTATCTTTCTATCTATCTACAGTTAATGTGCTCAGTGAAAAAAATATGTGGGTCCCAAAGGATAACAACTCCCTGCTGGCCAAGCTGCACTATTACACAAGGAGTGAGGGATCACCCACATATTTTTTTAGAGGTATTGCACTTCACCCACCCACCTATCTAATAATTTACCATTTATCTACCCTCCCACCCACTTATCTGTCTATCTGATGATTCACTATCTATCCACCTACCCAATCACACACCTACCCATTTATATACCAAACCATCTATCTATCTTTCAATCTATCTACAGTTAATGCACTCAGTGAAAAAAATATGTGAGTCCCAAAGGATAACAACTCCCTGCTGGCCAAGCTGCACTATTACACAAGAAGTGAGGGGTCACCCACACATTTTTTTTTACAGGTATTGCGCTTCACCCACCCACCTATCTAATAATTTACCATTTATCTACCCTCCCACCCACTTATCTGTCTATCTAATGATTCACTATCTATCCACCTACCCAATCACACACCTACCCATTTATATACCAAACCATCTATCTATCTTTCTATCTATCTACAGTTAATGTGCTCAGTGAAAAAAATATGTGGGTCCCAAAGGATAACAACTCCCTGCTGGCCAAGCTGCACTATTACACAAGGAGTGAGGGATCACCCACATATTTTTTTAAGAGGTATTGCACTTCACCAACCCACCTATCTAATAATTTACCATTTATCTACCCTCCCACCCACTTATCTGTCTATCTAATGATTCACTATCTATCCACCTACCCAACCACACACCTACCCATTTATATACCAAACCATCTATCTATCTTTCAATCTATCTACAGTTAATGCACTCAGTGAAAAAAATATGTGGGTCCCAAAGGATACCAACTCCCTGCTGGCCAAGCTGCACTATTACACAAGGAGTGAGGGATCACCCCCATATTTTTTTACAGGTATTGCACTTCACCCACCCACCTATCTAATAATTTACCATTTATCTACCCTCCCACCAACTTTTCTGTCTATCTAATAAGTCAAAATCTATCCACCTACCCAACCACACACCTACCCATTTATATACCTAACCATCTATCTATCTATCTACAGTTAATGCACTCAGTGAAAAAAATATGTGGGTCCCAAAGGATAACAACTCCCTGCTGGCCAAGCTGCACTATTACACAAGGAGTGAGGGATCACCCACACATTCTTTTATAGGTATTGCACTTCACCCACCCACCTAATAATTTACCATTTATCTACCCTCCCACCCACTTATCTGTCTATCTAATGATTCACTATCTATCCACCTACCCAACCACACACCTACCCATTTATATACCAAACCATCTATCTATCTTTCAATCTATCTACAGTTAATGCACTCAGTGAAAAAAATATGTGGGTCCCAAAGGATAACAACTCCCTGCTGGCCAAGCTGCACTATTACACAAGGAGTGAGGGATCACCCACATATTTTTTTTACAGGTATTGCACTTCACCCACCCACCTATCTAATAATTTACCATTTATCTACCCTCCCACCAACTTTTCTGTCTATCTAATAAGTCACTATCTATCCACCTACCCAACCACACACCTACCCATTTATATACCTAACCTTCTATCTATCTATCTATCTATCTACAGTTAATGTGCTCAGTGAAAATAATATGTGGGTCCCAAAGGATAACAACTCCCTGCTGGCCAAGCTGCACTATTACACAAGGAGTGAGGGATCACCCGCATGTTTTTTTACAGGTATTGCGCTCCCCCCCACCCACCTATCTAATAGTTTAACATTTATCTACCCACCCATTTATCTATCTAATCTATCTAATGATTCACAAAATACCTACCTACCCATTTATATACCAAACCATCTATCTATCTTTCTATCTATCTACAGTTAATGTGCTCAGTGAAAAAAATATGTGGGTCCCAAAGGATAACAACTCCCTGCTGGCCAAGCTGCACTATTACACAAGGAGTGAGGGGTTACCCACATATTTTTTTTACAGGTATTGCGCTTCACCCACCCACCTATCTATCTAATAATATACCATTTATCTACCCTCCCACCCACTTATCTGTCTATCTAATGATTCACTATCTATCCACCTACCCAACCACACACCTACCCATTTATATACCTAACCATCTATCTATCTATCTATCTATCTATCTACAGTTAATGTGCTCAGTGAAAATAATATGTGGGTCCCAAAGGATAACAACTCCCTGCTGGCCAAGCTGCACTATTACACAAGGAGTGAGGGATCACCCACACATTCTTTTATAGGTATTGCACTTCACCCACCCACCTATCTAATAATTTACCATTTATCTACCCTCCCACCCACTTATCTGTCTATCTAATGATTCACTATCTATCCACCTACCCAACCACACACCTACCCATTTATATACCAAACCATCTATCTATCTTTCTATCTATCTACAGTTAATGCACTCAGTGAAAAAAATATGTGGGTCCCAAAGGATACCAACTCCCTGCTGGCCAAGCTGCACTATTACACAAGGAGTGAGGGATCACCCCCATATTTTTTTACAGGTATTGCATTTCACCCACCCACCTATCTAATAATTTACCATTTATCTACCCTCCCACCAACTTTTCTATCTATCTAATAAGTCAAAATCTATCCACCTACATAACCACACACCTACCCTTTTATATACCTAACCATCTATCTATCTATCTATCTATCTATCTACAGTTAATGTGCTCAGTGAAAATAATATGTGGGTCCCAAAGGATAACAACTCCCTGCTGGCCAAGCTGCACTATTACACAAGGAGTGAGGGATCACCCACACATTCTTTTATAGGTATTGCACTTCACCCACCCACCTATCTAATAATTTACCATTTATCTACCCTCCCACCCACTTATCTGTCTATCTAATGATTCACTATCTATCCACCTACCCAACCACACACCTACCCATTTATATACCAAACCATCTATCTAACTTTCTATCTATAGTTAATGTGCTCAGTGAAAAAAATATGTGGGTCCCAAAGGATAAAAACTCCCTGCTGGCCAAGCTGCACTATTACACAAGGAGTGAGGGGTCACCCATATATTTTTTTTTACAGGTATTGCGCTTCACCCACCCACCTATCTATCTAATAATTTACCATTTATCTACCCTCCCACCCACTTATCTGTCTATCTAATGATTCACTATCTATCCACCTACCCAACCACACACCTACCCATTTATATACCAAACCATCTATCTATCTTTCTATCTATCTACAGTTAATGTGCTCAGTGAAAAAAATATGTGGGTCCCAAAGGATAACAACTCCCTGCTGGCCAAGCTGCACTATTACACAAGGAGTGAGGGATCACCCACATATTTTTTTAGAGGTATTGCACTTCACCCACCCACCTATCTAATAATTTACCATTTATCTACCCTCCCACCCACTTATCTGTCTATCTGATGATTTACTATCTATCCACCTACCCAATCACACACCTACCCATTTATATACCAAACCATCTATCTATCTTTCAATCTATCTACAGTTAATGCACTCAGTGAAAAACATATGTGGGTTCCAAAGGATAACAACTCCCTGCTGGCCAAGCTGCACTATTACACAAGGAGTGAGGGGTCACCCACACATTTTTTTTCAGGTATTGCGCTTCACCCACCTACCTATCTATCTAATAATTTACCATTTATCTACCCTCCCACCCACTTATCTGTCTATCTAATGATTCACTATCTATCCACCTACCCAAACACACACCTACCCATTTATATACCTAACCATCTATCTATCTATCTACAGTTAATGTGCTCAGTGAAAATAATATGTGGGTCCCAAAGGATAACAACTCCCTGCTGGCCAAGCTGCACTATTACACAAGGAGTGAGGGGTCACCCACATATTTTTTTTTACAGGTATTGCGCTTCACCCACCCACCTATCTATCTAATAATTTACCATTTATCTACCCTCCCACCCACTTATCTGTCTATCTAATGATTCACTATCTATCCACCTACCTAACCACACACCTACCCATTTATATACCTAACCATCTATCTATCTATCTACAGTTAATGTGCTCAGTGAAAATAATATGTGAGTCCCAAAGGATAACAACTCCCTGCTGGCCAAGCTGCACTATTACACAAGGAGTGAGGGATCACCCACACATTCTTTTATAGGTATTGCACTTCACCCACCTAATAATTTACCATTTATCTACCCTCCCACCCACTTATCTGTCTATCTAATGATTCACTATCTATCCACCTACCCAACCACACACCTACCCATTTATATACCAAACCATCTATCTATATTTCAATCTATTTACAGTTAATGTGCTCAGTGAAAATAATATGTGGGTCCCAAAGGATAACAACTCCATGCTGGCCAAGCTGCACTATTACACAAGGAGTGAAGGGTCACCCACATATTTTTTTACAGGTATTTCACTTCACCCACGTGCCTATCTATCTAATAATTTACAATTTATCTACCCTCCCACCCACTTATCTGTCTATTTAATGAGTCACTATCTATACACCTACCCAACCACACACCTACCCATTTATATACCTAACCATCTATCTATCTTTCTTTCTATCTACAGTTAATGCGCTCAGTGAAAAAATATGTGGGTCTCAAAGGATAGCAACTCCCTGCTGGCCAAGCTGCACTATTACACAAGGAGTGAGGGATCACCCACATATTTTTTTTACAGGTATTGCGCTTCACCCCCTACCTATCTAATAGTTTAACATTTATCTACCCACCCACTCATTTATCTATCTAATGATTCACTATCTACCTACCCACGCTCCCACCCACCCTCCCATTTATCTACCTATCTATCTACAGTTAATACACTCAGTGAAAAAAAAATGTGGGTCCCAAAGGTTAACAACTCCCTGCTGGCCAAGCTGCACTATTACACAAGGAGTGAGGGATCACCCGCATGTTTTTTTACAGGTATTGCGCTCCCCCCCACCCACCTATCTAATAGTTTAACATTTATCTACCCACCCATTTATCTATCTAATCTATCTAATGATTCACAAAATACCTACCTACCCACCTACGGACCTCACCCTTCCTGTTGGTCAAGCTGCTCTATTATACAAGGAGTGAGGGATCACCCACATATTTTTTGTGGGAGGTAGGGCACTGACTGAAATAAAAAGTGTGTTACTGAGTTCCCTTTCTTCACCTCTATGTCCGCCAAGCTGCCCTAGTGGACAGTGAAGGGGGAAGGTATGTTTATTTTTTACTCTTTTGATTTCTCTCTAGCTATCTCTATTTATTTAACTGTACACTTAGTTATCACAATATACAATAATAGAAGAGTCCCTAACGAGAACTCGCATTTGTGAATTTCAAATGTATGCCAAAACATATTATCAGTAATTAATTTTCATTAATTACCTGACTTCATTTTTGTTCGTTGACTTGAGGACAATTCTGCAGTCCAGGTCACCTCGCAGTAGTCGGCTGTTATGACCTCATCATCTGTTTTATATAGAATTCTCACTTAAAAAATGAAAAGAGGCATGATAATATGTTCGCAGTATACAATGACCCTTAAGCCCTTTACACACTGGGAGTATAGGGGCCCCATCTATATAGTTAACTATATTAGTGGTTCCCCTATTCACACTGAACGAAATCGGTTACCGAAATCATCAGTGATGTCCCAGTGACCTGCTGAACATGCGGGTCATAGGCTATATGGCCAGAGTTGACCTGGATGTTCAAGTGAAGGCAGAGGTCGTTTAGGATGCGCGGGAGCGCACATCATTACTGATATTGAGTATACACACGAGAGATTTTTTTTTCAAAGAAAAGAGTTTGCTCAAAAATGCTCTTCTGAATGATATCTTTTCTTTTTTCGTGTAGCGTGTATGGGGCTTTAGAAAAATGAGAGGGAGGGATCACCCACCTCTTTGTACATGCCTCTACTTTACAAATCAATGCAGCTATGATTTGTCTATTTAATAGATCATTTAGCATCTATCTTCCTATCCACCCATCTATCTGCCTATCCAATAATTGACTAACACTGGGGCAGATGTATTAAACCTTAACAAGAGATAAATGCAAGGGTGATAAAGAGAGATAAACGTCCAGCCAATCAGCTCCATACTGACTTTTTTCAAACACAGCCTGTAATATGACAGTTAGCAGGTGATTGGCTGGATGTTTATCTCTCTTTATCATCTTTGCATTTATCTCTTGACTTAATACATCTGTCACTATGTACCTATCCAACCATCTATCTATCTAATGAATTATCATCCATCTACCTACACAGCCATTCATCTATATGTCTATCTAATGATGTACTATCTATCGGCCTGCCCACCTATTTATCTTTATCTCTATTTATTTAATTACAGGTATTGCGCTCAGTGAAAAAAATATGTGGGTCCCAAAGGATAACAACTCCCTGCTGGCCAAGCTGCACTATTACACAAGGAGTGAGGGGTCACCCACATATTTTTTTTTACAGGTATTGCGCTTCACCCACCCACCTATCTTTCTAATAATTTACCATTTATCTACCCTCCCACCCACTTATCTGTCTATCTAATGATTCACTATCTATCCACCTACCCAACCACACACCTACCCATTTATATACCTAACCATCTATCTATCTACAGTTAATGTGCTCAGTGAAAATAATATGTGGGTCCCAAAGGATAACAACTCCCTGCTGGCCAAGCTGCACTATTACACAAGGAGTGAGGGATCACCCACACATTCTTTTATAGGTATTGCACTTCACCCACCCACCTATCTAATAATTTACCATTTATCTACCCTCCCACCCACTTATCTGTCTATCTAATGATTCACTATCTATCCACCTACCCAACCACACACCTACCCATTTATATACCTAACCATCTATCTATCTTTCAATCTATCTACAGTTAATGCACTCAGTGAAAAAAATATGTGGGTCCCAAAGGATAACAACTCCCTGCTGGCCAAG